>NC_133772.1:54344621-54538936 GCF_003597395.2 Chelonoidis abingdonii
TTTCTCCGACGAACGTGCACGCGGCGCGCGCACACCTAACTGGAATGGATATGAGCAAGCACTCGAAGAAGAACAATAAAATTATTTCCTTTTATCTCTTTTAAGTTTGCTGACTTTACCTGATCACGTGTCCCCTTACTCTTAGAAGGGGGCAAACAAACAGGAGCATCCAAACTGCTCTATTAAACTACTGCTTTACGGTTCATCACTGATGCTTTCCAACTTCCAGTGCAATGCAGTAGACATAAACGTTGTACTTGGTCCAACAGCAGACAGGGGCACGTCCCTGTTCCCCTCCCTCCCCACTTCCATCCTGAGAATTAGATATTTTATTCCTTGCTTCCCCAAATATCTGTACCTGAGCCTCTCTCTTTTAAAAGACAATATTTTGTAACTGTCCATATATTGGCTTGCCTAGCTAATGAAATTCTGATTCAATTCC
Organism: Chelonoidis abingdonii; assembly: GCF_003597395.2. Taxonomy (NCBI): domain Eukaryota; kingdom Metazoa; phylum Chordata; order Testudines; family Testudinidae; genus Chelonoidis; species Chelonoidis abingdonii. The sequence continues at coordinate 54,345,064 of NC_133772.1, forward strand.
CAATCTTTCATTAGTTTCATTTCACACTTCTCAGTTCTCGTGTTTGACACTAGCACAAATTGCTTTGCAACATCTCTGCCCTCTATTCCCTTTAGAATAAAGGGTCTCTCAGTGAGGTCCCATTTTCATCTGTTTTTATTTTATTTATTTATTTATTTGTTTAAGAAAAGAGCCTAATTGCTTTCAACTTTGAAAAAAATTAAAAGTTTTGTTCTTCTTTGCCATCCTCTATTACAATAAGACGCCCAGTCCTGAGAACAATGTTCCAGACACAGCCTCGTTTGTTCCTATGGCAATGTCTACCCTTCAAGCTGGGAGTGTGATTCCAAGCTAAAGCTAATGCTAAAAAACAGAGAAAGTGTAGCTGATGTGGTGCAAGTGGTCAGCCTCTCCAAATGTGCACCTAGCATCTCAGACAGGTACATATGCAGGGCAACTAGCTGCTCAAACTGCCCCAACTACACTCTAGTTTTAGAGTATTAGCTGGATGTAGGGTGACCAGACAGCAAGTGTGAAAAATCAGGACAGGGGGTGGGAGGGTAATAGAAGCCTATATAAGAAAAAGACCCAAAAATCGGGACTGCACCTATAAAATCGGGACATCTGGTCATCCTAGATGAATGAAAACTAGCACAAGTATATCTCTTTGAGCTGGGAATCAGACCCTCAGTTCAAAGTGTGGACATACCTTACATGGTACTAACATAATTTCCCATGTTCTGCTGTTGAAGCACTGAGCTAAGGGTGTTGGATATTTAACTGATATTCCCTACATCATGTCCTTCTCGGTGGGTTTCTAGAAGAAGCGGTGCTGTAGAATACAATAAAGGCCTGATTCAAAGCTTTTCAAATTCAGTACAAGTCTTTCCATTTACTTCAATGGCCTTGTGTACACACATACACACACTCCTTTTCTATCTACTCCTTGCTACCATACATTTCTCTACTTTAACTGGATTAGTCATCAATCATTCTCTCTGGACTCCATTTTGGTAGGATTAGGTTTTCCCTCCTTTACTTGTGCTGAACAGTACCTTACTCCACAAGTAGTCCCACTGATTTTAGTGGGAACATTTGAAGTATAAGTTACTATTCATACTGAGTCATGGTGCTACAATCTCCCCTTTATACATTAGTGATGCTGTATGATCCTTCTCCTATGCCAGCGATTTATAAAATGAGCTAGATCAGTTTTAGCACTGATTTGTTTAGTTCACCACTAGCACTTCATTCCATCCCTAACTGTAATTACTTCAACAGGACAAGACAGATATGATTATGTCCTTTTACCCTTTTCTCTCAGTAAAAGCTTCTATGTGGAAACGGTACCGAACAATTCTAAAGCAGGGGTGGAATTGAAGTGGTAAAAGTGGGTTTAAAAAAAACCAGGGCTGTCAAGCAATTAAAAAAATGTATCGCTATTAATAGTGCTGTTAAACAATAGAATAGCATTTATATAAATATTTTGGATATTTTTCCACATTTTCAAATATATTGATTTCAATTATAACACAGAATACAAAGTGTACAATGCTCAATTTATATTTATTATAAATATGTGTAATGTAAAAATAAAGGAAATAGTAGTGCAATTGCTTTATCGTAAAAGTTGAACTTACAAATGTACAATTATGTACAAAAAATAACTCCACTCAAAAACAAAACAACATAAAACTTTAGAACCTACAAGTCCACTCAGTCCTACTTCTTGTTCAGCCAATCGCTCAAACAAATTTGTTTACATTTATGGGAGATAATGCTGCCCGCTTCTTGTTTACAATATCACCTGAAAGTGAGAACAGGCGTTTGCATGGCACTCTTGTATCCGACGTTGCAAGATATTTACATGCTAGATGCATTAAAGACTCATAAGCCCCTTAAATGCTTCAACCACCATTCCAGTGGACATACATACATGCTGATGATGGGTTGTGCTTGATAACAATCCAAAGCAGTGCGGACCGACGCATGTTCATTTTCATCATCTGGGTCAGACGCCACCAACAGAAGGCTAATTTTCTTTTTTTTTCTTTTTTTTTGGTGGTTTGGAGTCTATAGTTTCCACATTGGAGTATTGCTCTTTTAAGACTTCTGAAAGCATGCTGAACACCTCGTCCCGCTTAGATTTTGGGTCAAGTGCTGTAGCTATCTTTAGAAATCTCACATTGGTACCTTTTTTGCATTTTATCAAATCTACAGTGAAAGTGGCCTTAAAACAAAAATATGCTGGGTCATCATCCAAGACTTCTATAACATGAAATATATGGCAGAATGCCAGTAAATCACCGAACAGGAGACATACAATTCTCCCCCAAGGAGTTCAGTCCCAAATTTAATTAACACATTATTTTTTTAATGAGCATCATCATCATGGAAGCATGACCTCTGAAATGGTGGTTAAAGCATGAAGGGGTATACGAATGTTTAGCATATCTGGAACATAAATATCTTGCAATGCTGGCTACAGAAGTGTCATGCAAACGTCTGTTCTCACTTTCAGGTGACATTGTAAATAAGAAGCGGGCAGCATTATCTCCCAGAAATGTAAGCAGACTTGTTTTTCTTTGTGATTGGCTGAACAAGAAGCAGGACTGAGTGGACTTGTAGGCTCTAAAGTTTTACATTGTTTTAATTTTTGAGTGCAATTATGCAACAAAAAGCAAAATCTACATTTGTAAGTTGTGCTTTAACGATAAAGAGATTGCACTATGGTACTTGTATGAAGTGAATTGAAAAGTATTTTCTTTTTATCATTTTTACAGTGTAAATAATTGTAATAAAAATAATATAAAGTAAGCACTGTACACTTTGTATTCTATTTTGTAATTGAAATCAATATATTTGAAAATTTAGAAAAACATCAAAATATTTAATAAATTTTAATTAGTATTCTATTGTTTAAACCTGCGATTAATCAAGATTAAACCTGCGATTAAACCTGCGATTAATCAAGATTAATTTTTTTAATAATGATTAATTTTTTTAGTTAATCATGTGAGTTAACTGCGATTAATCAACAGCCCTAAAAAAAAAAAAGATTCAGTCATACCAAGTATTGCAGAATGTAGCAAAGTTCAGAAGGAATCAATTCTGGGTTATATACAAGTCAGACTGTGAAGGCTGGGATTTGGGATATAGTTCCATAAACCAGAACACAGAGGATGACAGCTTCCTCTCCTGGTTCAGTTAGCACAGTTACAAGAGACACTTTATCGATACTCTGAAAAGATTTATTTTCTGCCTATATGACAATAGCTCCTAGCCTTAGTAAGGAACTAAGACAATGGAGGCCAACCACACCCACATTGTGGGCACAGGTTCCAAAAAGGCATAGGAGTGCAGTGAAGTTTGGGTTCATGCCAACATACCAAGAATTAAAAAGAAGCTATTGCCACTAACTTCACAGTAAAAATTGCCCCTTAATTTTCGGATTTGTCCTGGGGCACTTCATCTTCACTGTGGCCTGGAATGGTATGGTTATGAAATGGGACTTGGAAGAGTTTTTAGTTTCAGTTGCTATCAAAGATTAAGCAATTGACCATTTACCTTATATTCAAATAGAGGGTTTTTAATCAGGCTAATTACAAGAAAAGCACCAACAAAAGAGAAACAGTGACACTGGAAGACCAGGTGCCAGCTCATACCAACGCCACTGGTCTTCACTTGTCACTGACAAATGCATAGCTGGAAGCCAGTCTGGCTTGCCTGTCTGTTATATTGGTAAAATAGATATTAGAGTTATAAGAAAGTGTTTAGACTTTATGAAATGCTTGTTGGATGCTGCATGTATTATCCTTACTTATAATATCCCATGTTATAAGATAATATTTAAGTGTTTACTCTGTTAACTAGAAAAATGTTTGCTAAGATTGTAAACCCGCCAAGTCAGGAGAGAAGCATGACCAAGTGTGAAACACTAGTTTATCACAAGCAGTGTTGTCTTCTCCCCAACAAAAGAAGGCCCATAGACACCAGTCAAACTACAGCGGAACATAAGTCAACAAAAGACTGTTGATTGAAAAGGATACGTATACAAGCCCTCATCCAGTCACAGCTTGAATGCTGAAGAAAGGAAATAAAAATTCCTGTTAAAGAGAAATTGTTATAACTATGCTGCCTGGGATTCAGAGAGAAAAATATTTCTCAGCGTAAGCAAGGGATCCCCAAGCTGCTTAGCTTGGATTAGCCCTAAAGGACATATAGAGCTTGCTTATTATCGCAGCTTGTATTATCTTTTGAAAACTAAGATTAACTCATTTGTGTGTTTACCTGCTTTAACCGTGCAAATAACTTTCTTGTTTCTTTTTCTTATTTAATGAATCTTTAGTTTTTTTGAGGATTGGTTGCAAGCATTGTCTTTGGTGAGAGATCTGGGCATGCAATTGACCTGAGGTAAGTGACTGGTTCTCTGGGGCTGGGAGTTCTTTTTTGTGATTTTCTGGGGAAAAGGACTATCTATCACAAAGGCAAGTTTGCCTGGGTGGCAAGATAGACCAGAGTGCCCAAGGGACAGTCTGTGACTGCACAGTAAAGCTGTTATAGCACTTGTAGAGTTCATACTTGATTGGTGAAATCTAATTATAGAACATAGAACTAATTTGGGGTTTGTGCCCTGCTTCTTGACAGTCTGCCCATAGCTTGGCACCCATGTTTGTGAGTCACTCCAGACAACCTGACAAGTGTTTTCAGCTTTAAGCCATTTGGACGCCTCTGGAGGGATGCAACTAAACAAATGTATTTTCTTTTGGATCCTTAACACCCACAGTTCAGTATGATCTGGCAGCCTCCATTCTCCCTGACCTACAGATACAGCAGAGACTATAACTTCAGTAATGAATCTCCCACAGATCTGCCCCTCCCTGAATAAAGATAGGCTGAGCCAAACAAGGTCAAGTTCGCTAGTGTCTAAAATACAAACCTAGGTCTTGACTGAGTGTTGGTGGTTGTCTTCAGCCTCTGGAACCCCCTTGCAGGAAAACCAAGCAACACAGCTACTCTGCCTCAGTTTCCCTCCTTTGGTGGATCAATCGCCATCTAGTCAGCTTGTTGATTCTTTGTAACAAGCTCAGTCCTCTGGCCAGGTCATCAGTAGTCCCTTCCCTTCTCAGAGTGTTAAGAGTCCAATACCCCAGGAGGCCAGTCACCGTACATGAGAGGCATACAGTCTAAGGCCTCTGAGTATGGCTCACTTGTTCAAGACCTCAATAACCCCTCCCCCTCCCCCACGACTTTGGTAGGGAAACCCAGGCCCACACAATCCTCAGGCCCACAGAGGCTCAAGGAAACCCAGGCCCACAGAGACCCTGCATAAAGTGGCTGGCACCAATATCTCCTAACCCCTTAGTCTTTCCCTGGCCTGCTTCCTACCACGTCTCTCTTGCAGGCTGTTCCTTAGAGCTACAAACGCCCTGTGGTCCTCTCTTCCACAGGATCTGGTTGAGTGGCTTCTCACCAGTTTGTTGCTGGTGGCTCCTATTCTCAATAGCTCCTCAACCTCCCTAGCAATCACCCCACTCTTCTGATCTGCAGCCCTTTTATCCTTGCTGCAGTTGTGAGACTACCAATCAGCCCAAGCTGAGGGGGTAGCCAGTTTCCCTATTAACCATTTACTGTCCAAGACAGCATGACACTGAGATATGGCAGCTGTCCTCTAATCAAGACTTTGTGTTCCATGGTAATGGGACCTAAATTCTGCCACAGAATCCAGGAACCTGGTGAAGATCTGGTTGCCCGAATAGGAAATTCTGCTGCAATTTGAGTTAATATTTCTAAAATGGGGGAAGGGAAGTCAATGAATTAAATAGCAAATTAAATTATACAAACTAGCACAGCTGCTTCTGTGAAATAACTGATTTTGAAGTCAATTATGTTATCCCCACATATTCACTTGAAAGCCCACTGAGATCAAAGACCAGCAGACACCTCACACTGCTCCCTAGAAACACTATCGTATCTGTTCCATTTGTTCTCAAAGGGCTTCTTCGAGCCACAAGGCCTAGAATTATTATTCTTTTAAATGAAAAATGATATTCTGGAGCACAACTCTTTAGCAAGAAGTGGGTTCTGTGGCAACATCCATAGCTGCAGAATCAAAATACTGGTTATAGTGGGCTGAACTAAAACATCTCCAAATTTCGGGTCATTTGAAATCTATATTGAAGCTCTGTGGTTGAACCACATCCCTATTAATGAGCAGTATTTTCATAAGCTAGAGATAGATGAATGTGTGTTGACAATCTACAGATAAAGCAGATAATAACTAACAGACAGTCCTGGTCAGAACACAGAAATTCTCACAGCAATTGCCTTTTCTTTTAAGTTTCTGTTGCGTTTGAATACTTGTCAGGCACTCAAAGCTGCCTGGTGTGTCCCTTATTTTAATTCCTGAATGTGCTCTGGGAATGCATTTACTCTCACAAAATGCATTAGCACATTTGTGATGAATCTCTTGAGAATTCCAGTACTCAACATAAAAGGCGCTTTCAAATTCTCACGCCTGATACTTTTATAATTATAAATGGATCACCACTTTTGCTCGTCATTATTGGCCATAGAATAAGCTGTTAATAACTACAAAGATTCACCTGTCACATGCTAGCTACATCAGTTTTCTATTTAGTCACTACACACCACATCATTATTTTTGTCCAGGAAACATAAGACACTTCTCATAAGGTAGAGGACTTGGGGGTTCAAGTAAGAAAGTTGTTAAAACCATAGGCTCAAAGCAGAGCAGTTGCAAATAAGGCAAATGAGATTGTTACAAAAGGAGAGAATACAAAGTAAAAATGAAGTAATAAGGTTACTATAAAACAGTGATAGGCCCAAACATATGCCTAAATCTCTGTACAAACACAAGTTAATCATCTCACGCCACCTGTGTGAATTCAGTCATTAATACTGTCCTCTTTTGGGGAATGAGGGAAACCGAGTCACAGAATGGTTAAGTGATTTGCCCAGTGTCACATGATCACATGCATGATTAGAAATCCAGAGTTTCTAGCACTCAGTCCCAAGATGAATCTTAGACTCTGCCTTCAGAGAGCCAAGGAAGTCTTTTGCTGCGTTAGGGCTTCTGTGGTCAGAAAGGCATAATCTGCTACAGAGGGTGCAGCTGACAACAGAGAGGGCACTATTTGAGTGTATCAGCATTTCAGGAGCCAGCAGATATCTATCTTAGGTACTTCTGTGACCTCCATTACCATAATATCTAAGCATTTTACAATCATTGGGGTACTTATCTTCACAGCACCTCTGTGAGTTAGGGAATTTACAGCTGGGGAGCTGAGGCAAAGGGAATCCAAGGGACTTGTCCAAAGTCACCCAAGAAATCTGTACCACAGCAGAGAATTGAACCTGGATTTCCCCACTCCCAGTCTAGCATCCTCTCCACTGGACCATACTTCTTGGTTGAGCTGTTGGATCCACATGGATCTTCAGAAAACAGAGGAGAGAAGGTGGGATTGGCTCTGTGTTTCAGCAGGTAACCCCACCCTTGTCAGGAGTGCTAGGGAAATATTAGTAAGTCATGAAGGTGAAGAAAGAGTAAGAGGAGGTAGGAGGCCCCTTGTCAAAGCTTTTTTGAATCTTAAAAAGCTTTGGGTTCAGTTCAGTGAAAGGCCTGATGTTCAGGATGAGTAATGGAACAAAACTGTTATGCTAAAGTACATCAAAGCCTTGGTCTATACAGTGACTCAGTGCAAAGACAAGACAAGCCTTGGTGGTCTTTTATAAGAGGATCAAATTCAACTGCTTAATCTGAAAAGCAAGCAAGAATATTATCTGACATTGTGTACACCCCAGAAACATTGCCCCTGTCTTTGGAAACTGCAGTTTAAAGTACGTGCACCAGCTTACAATAGGTAGGTGAAGATAGTACCAACACGAAAAAATAATGTGCTCAAGGGACTATGAATAAAATTACCCTCCATGAAGAACACAGTTCTGGGTTTCCATTTTATATGTCTGTACTTGTTTTCAGCTGACTAAAATAAATAAATAAATAATCCCCAAACCCTATAATTCCAGGCAGACACAGTTTCATTACTGGTAAAGGACACAGCTGATCTGATCTGACGCAAATTCATCATCTTTCGTCTCCTTTATCCAATGCCAAGGTTGGACAGGGCCAAAATTTTGAGCAGATTCTATCCATGTCTGTTCAGAGCTGCCATTTCAACCATGGGGAGTTGCCTGGATGGTTTTGTATACTGCATTGTATGGTCTCCTTGGATGTCAATGGCCTGTCTCGTGCACTCTTTCGCAGGTAACAATTTTAGGCAGTCTGTATGGGATCATCCTAGCATCATGGCCAAACCATTGCAGTTGGTGCCTTTTGGTTATTGTAGGTCACACGCTGCACTTTCAGTCTGCTACAGATGTCATCATTTGTTAGTCTATCTAGCCTTGGAACACCCAGACTACGATGCAGGCATCTCATTTCAAATGATAGCATTTGAAGCAAAAGCTGCATTGTCAGTTCACCTGTTTTGCAACCATAAAGTAATGTGGGTACAAATGAGCATTGTATACAATCTGGCTTTAGCTATCATGGACCCTGATTTAAAGGTATCAAACATTTTTATTAAGGCAAGTCTTCCTCTGCTGCTAAATAAATCCAAGCAGACCCTTCAAGACACTTACCTATCTCCCAATAAACTCATGAGCAATGAGAACTAGGGAAAGAAATTTTCCCTCCAGCCTGATTTTTCTTACCTAAGTCTAACTTCAGCAACTCTGGGAAGGCCGAGTCCTCTGAGATACTGAGCTTCTTTGACTTCCTGTGATGTGAATGGACGTCAAAGAACCTTGACCTCTAACAGGATCTCAAGGTCTCTGTAGCATAAGCTTTCCTGAATAAAAGCTAGATGAACACCAAAGTGAAGGTTAACTATAACTCAAAGGAGCCTCCACAAGGTGTGTCTTGATTGTTAACAGCATGATCCCATAAACTGAACCTACCGCTACCTTCCAGAGGCTGTGTTTTCACTTGTGATAATGCAGCCTTGAATGGACATACTATTTTAATTTACTTGCAGAATATTTAGCTCAAGGGTTTGCTGATGTCATAGCTATTTAAACTGGAATTCGGCGTTTCACACAGATGATGGCCCAGCAGTATAAACATCTGCCAGTTAAATTGACAGCTCTTCAAAGATGCCCCTGGACTCCAATCCCCAACAGGGCTAGGAGCAGCTGACTTGACCTGGAGCTCACAAACCAGCCACATGAAGAATCTGACAAGTACACACTGTTGCCTTCCCCAATCTCAGTTTGACTCCCAGAAAGATCGAGCAACCCAAATCACGCCTAGATCTGTACTCAGTAGTCAGTGAAGAGTTACTGACCTGCATGAGCAGCACAGCTAGCATCTAGAAATCACGTCTTCGACAATGCATGTGTCCTGGTTTATCAATCATATAGACAAATAAATGCTAGTCAAACATACATGAAACAAAATGTGATCAGTACGGATGCAAGGGGCAACTACCATGGCTTTCGCAGGCCAAACAGCACCAAATTTATCCCTGGTGTCACTTGACTGATATCAAAGGAGCGATAATAAGGATGCATGTCACACGTACTTGATTCCATATCCATTTCAAACACCTGGGCCTTGTGCAACAATAAAGTGTGGAAAACAAAATCAAAAAAACAACCAACATCCAATTCTATTTAACAGGGGCCCAATCCTGCAAGGCACCCTGCACAGCACTGCAAGGTGCTAAGAACCCTCTCTTCCCATTCAGCGAGTTGAGCCTCATTTCTTCTGACACTCACAAAAAGGCAAATCAATAAATAAATACATAAAAGTTACATCTAGCTCAACGAGTAATTTCTCCACATACCACACCATGGGCACCCTCTGGCATGGTTGTTGTAACCCCATCCTTCCTCACTCTAATCCGTCTCTACTGTTTGTTAGTCGCAATAGTTGAATTGCATCCATAAATGAGGCCCCAACCCTTCAATCTGATCCCTATGGGCAGTCCCTTATACCTGCTCAGTGTCCAGCTGAAGTCAATGAGGCTTCATATTGAAGTGAGGGTTTGCCCCTGTGGCTCAGCTTGCAGGGTAGGGGCCTCAGACTGTAAACTCTTCAGGGCATGTCTTTCTATTTGTATTCCAAACTACCCAGCACACACTCTGGGCACTGCGAAAAACAAACAAAACAATGATAAAGTGATTTGTGCTGAATGGGAGCAGAGGCCACTCAGCATCTAAGGGGGAGTCTACCTGCAATTAGACACCTGGGGCTAGCCTGTGCCATCTGACTCGGGGTCACAAGGCAGGGGCTAAGGGGCTGTTTAATTGCTGTGTACATGTTCAGACTGGAATCTGGACTCTAGAACCCTACGAGGTGGGAAGGTCCCAGAGCTCAGCTGCAGCCCAAGCCAGAACATCTACACTGCAGTTAAACAGACCCTTAACCCAAGACCCGCAAGTCCGAGTCAGCTGACATGGGCCAGCCGTGGGTTTCTAATTGCAACACAGAGAGACCTTCTGCTATATAGATTTTAAAACACTGGTACATAATATATCAGAAGAAAGGCTGGATGGTAGTGACTTTTTTATATATTTTAAGATCCGTTTAATATTTTAGAAGACAGGGTTAATCTGATCATTAATGGTTGACAGTTTAACACACACACATTGTATAAACTCCTAACCAGATGCCTATACATGCAAATATCACTGTGCTATTGTTAAAGATGCTTTCCACAGCTCAGTCATAGCAGTCAAACAACTGCACTATTAAGACATGACATTAAACAGATCCAAAACACATTTACCAATGCCAGGACTAATATACAATAGGTTGCTATGGAAATATTTACATAATATGGAGGCAGTTTAGCTTGCTCAAGCAGAAGACTGGTCATTCAGTTATTAATTTACTTCACTTTCAGGTTGTTTTCTCATTCACAGTTACATTATAGGATGGTAATAGACCAATGTACTGGATCAGTGGAGATTCACTGCCACGTATTGCAAATAAAGAACTAAATTATTAATCAGAAAACTGAAGTGAGAAGTGACCTATGTTGCACAATAGAAAACTGTTTTTTAATCATTTGCAAAAGTTCCACAACACTGTAGCTCAGAAGAACTCGCATTGTTAAATTCACTGGAGACCATTTCTCATCCCAGGTGGAAATATGTGTTTTACACAAATTGCTGCACAACAGTATATCTTTAGAACGTTTGGGAGATGCTGGGCATTAGAGGAAAATAGCTTCTATTGTTTTTCCTTCAAAGATGTTCCAGTTTTAATCATTTCCTGGGAGTGTGTGAAATGTTACTACTTCAGCAGTGCTCAGCCTCAAAATCAGAAAGCCTCGCTTCAATTCCCAGCTCTAGCATAAGACTTCCTATGTGACCCTGGGCAAGTTACTTCATTTGTGTCACTGCCCGCATCAGTAAAATAGGGCTAATAGCACATCCCTCTTCAGAGGGGTGTTGAAAGAATAACGATATTAAGCACTGTGAGGCACTTGGATACTGTGGTAACGGGGACCATAAAAGTCCCTAAAACAGGTCAAAGGGCAGGTGTCTTACCTGAACTTACTTATAAATTGATCAGATTTAAAGTTGACAGTGCCGCTCTACAAGACAACACAATTCCACATTGTCTGAGTTTTCAACACCACTTTTAAGGAGCTGGGTGTTCAGTCATCACTTTTTAAGGAGGGTGTTCATTCATTTAACAGGTTCCATGCACAGAGCTCATTCGCATTTTCTACTAATTATTCTGCTGCATGACATAACACAGCTGGCTTTGCTGCTGCCAAAAGCCAAAGAGTCTTTGCCACCCCAGAAATGAAACAGGTTACCCAAGCTTTCCAAGTAGTCCCGTCAGTCAATCTGACAGTTCACGGGATTACATATTCAATACCTGAGTCTTTTAGGAGTCACTTAACAGGAACAATGACAGAAACACCTCTGTCAGGGTTTTTCCTGTAACCATTCAAGCAATCTTGATTTGAGGGCACTTTTCCTACCTAAATTGATTGACATTGTCTTGGGCATTTTTTATATATACATTTTGTGGATGTGTAGCTGTTGTGTAATGGAAAGCTGCCAAGACTGTAAAAAGTGTCTGCACTGACCCTTCACATGAAATGTATGAACTTCTACAGAAGCCAACCTTACAGACACATCTGTTTATACCCAGTGACAAGTTAAATACTACAGGTTTCTCGTTCTCCCAGATACTACTGTTTAATGAAAATCTGAAAACCTACAGTAAGAGAAATTGTGCCGAATTTACAAAAGCCCTGCATGCAGATGAGGAAACTTTTAAAGACAATGCTTGCCTCATAAGTCATCTTCATTAAAGATTCAGAAATCTAAAATATTGATAGCATTTTACATTTGATTTGCCACCTTTTGTCTTGAAAGATCAAAAAAATATAGAAACTCAGGGTATGGCTACACTCGAAACTTCGCGGCAGCGCTTTGAAGTCTGTATGGTTGCAGCGCCAGCGCTGGGAGAGAGCTCTCCCAGCGTTGCAGGTACTCCACCTCCTCATGGGGATTAGCTTGCAGCACTGGGAGCCGCGCTCCCAGCGCTGGGGCACTGTTTACACTGGCGCTTTGCAGTGCTGTATCTTGCAGCGCTCAGGGGGGTGTTTTTTTCACACCCCTGAGCGAGAAAGTTGCAGCACTGTAAAGCGCCAGTGTAGCCAAGGCCTCACTCTGATGTCTTAATGATACACAGCAATCACCTCATTCATCACTGAAATCTAGCCACATTTGCAACTGAAACCGCTGGAGATGAGATCTAGGCAGGTAGAATGTAATTATCCCAGTAAGAATTCAGCCAGAAAGTTGGGGTTGACACCCTAATTCTTACAACATGTTTCATGGGTCCTTTAGGGATTAACTGTCTCCCCCTTATCACATGCTGGTGAGCACTTTCTTAGGCAAAAGCAGCAAAGAGTCCTGTGGCACCTTATAGACTAACAGACATATTGGAGCATCTGTTAGTCTATAAGGTGTCACAGGACTCTTTGCTGCTTTTACAGATCCAGACTAACATGGCTACCCCTCTGATACTTTCTTAGGCAAGTAATTCCATCAGTTTCAACAGGACTATTTGCCAGGACAAATGCTCACCAACATAAATGGTGGCTTTGTATCTGATCTGAAAAATGTCCATCTCATCCAAAAGACCTGCCTCTCCACCAGGGTGGACTGTGTGCACATAAATCTGATCTGTGGGAAAACAATCATATTAAACCATAGGCAACAGATTAAGCACTTTCACCAAAGAAATGAAATAAACCATTTTCCTTTTACCAACAGATGAAAAGCTACTTTTAGTGGTAAAATCTAGTTACTATGGACCTGAACCAAATGAACTCAAGGGAAAGACTCCCATTTCATTCAGTGGGCTTCAAGGAGATTTGGATAGGACACAGTAACAACCCTACACACACAAGTGACCACTAGATACAAACTCACTACAGGAAACAGCAAAAAATGGTAAAGATAAATCAAGGAGTCCAAACTAGGCTCTATAGCACACAGTGGAATGGTTGCCCCAACTGGAAAGATGGAGAGAAAAAACAAGCTGGAAGAATTAGGAGAGATCAGGAAACTAGCTTAGGAGCCTCCAAATCAGCATGAGCTGAACTGTCAAGACTGCTGGCATATAAACACACCCTACATTTTCTATGCACTGTGCACATCCGCCTGCCTCCACTCAGATACCCCTACTGGGGCCAGAGAGCAGAGACAATCCGCCACCATTACTTGTTATTGGTAATTCTAAATACCTCTTTCAAAAAGATACCAACCACTCAACACACATTCATCAGAGGGCTTGGCTACACTTGGAAATGTGCAGCGCTGGGAGTTACAGCTGTGGTCATACAGCTGTGTAGGAACAGCGCTGCAGTGTGGCCACATTTGCAGCATTTGCAGCGCTGTTGGGAGTGGTGCATTGTGGGCAGCTATCCCAGCGTTCAAGTGGCTGCAACGTGCTTTTCAAAAGAGGGGGGGTGGGGTGGCGTGTGACAGGGAGTGTGGGGGAGACAGAGAGAGTGGATTTTTGGAGCAGACACTGTGACAGCTCACTGCCTTACAAATTCTGGCCATTTCCCCCACCCCTCTCTCAATCACTCTTAAATGCAAAAAGGCTTCAGACCAGATAAGCAGCTTCTCCTAGGACTCCTCCCCCCTGCCGTTGCTGTTTCTCTCCCGCCAGAACACTAGCAAGCTGTTTCTCAGTTCCCCTGCTTGCAAGTCATTGGAAGCGTTTACGGACAGACATATGTTCGCTCGGGATGGATCTTCATCTAAGTTAAGGAGGGAATAGACTTCTAGGATGGAGGCTCGGCGACCTCATTAGGAGAGCTTTAAACTAGGAAGTTGGGGAAGATGGTTGGGAGATGTTCAGGAGATCTCCGACGCCGGAATTTAACCTGGAGACGGGCAAGTATAGCACAGCTGAGGAGGATTACCCTTGTTGGACCGACAGATATTGACCCAAGGAGGAAATGCGGATTGAAACTCGGGCTTAACGGGTATGGATGCGTGGTAGAAGGTCTGTGCACAGACGGGGGAAGAGATAGTCACTGCTGCCAAACGCCAAAAATTAAAATGTCTGTACACTAAGTGAGGACTAGGGAACAAGGATGAGAGAACTGGAGCTACTGGTGCGGAAGTGAAACGGATATTAATTTTTAGGGGATTAACAGAAACCTGGTGGAATAGGTACTCATACTGGAGTACCAGGTATTGAGGCCTATGTGCTGTTTAGAAAAAGAACAGGAGAAAGTCAAAGGTGTGTGGAGTACCCTTGTACATCAATTGATGAGGTGAACTGTATTGAACTAAGAAGTGATGAATGGATAAAACAGAGTCTGGCTGGTAAAAATCCGCTTGGTTAAAAAAGCTACTAGAGCTCCCCTGCGAGTAGTGCTGGGGTGTGCTACAGACCGCCGGGATCTGATTTGGATATGGATAGAACCTCTTTAATGTCTTTAATGAAGTAGAACACAACAGGGAATGTGGATTATGGGAGAACTTCAACTTCCGGATATAGACTGGAGGCGAGTGCTTGCAAGAAAATAGGTCAGATTTTCTGGATGTGAATAGCGGATGGATTTTCTTCATCAAGTAGTTGAAGTAACGTTACGAGAGGGGATGCCATTTTAGATTTGGTTTTGGTGAGTAGTGAGGAACCTCGTAGAAGAAAGGGGTAGGGGACAACCTGGGTTCGATCGTGATCATGAGCCGACTCAATTCCAATTTAGATGGGAGATAGACAAATTGTAGATCTAGGGATTAGGGTTTCGACTCTCGAGGGCTACATTTTAAAGAAGTTACAGGAAATTAGCTAGGGAAGTGGATTGGATGGAGGAACCTTGTGGATTTAACTGCGGAGGAGGGCCTGGAATACTTTAGTCGCAGCTGCAGAAACGTCAGAAGCGCTGCATCCCAATGAAAGGGGAAACAACACAGGGCAGGAGTGTAGGCCAACTGCGATAGCAAAGCAAACTCAGAGAGGGATTAGGACAAAGCAGAAAAGCTACAGGGAGCGGAAGCAAGGGCCGGGATTATGCCAAAGGGAAGCTAACTGTAGTGTGGTCAGAAATGTAGGATCAAGTGATGAAGGCTTAAAAGCCGAGTAGAACTGGACCTTGCAAAGGGAATCAAAACCAATAGTAAAAGGTTCTACAGCACATAAAAAGCAAGAAAACAAAGAAAGAAGCACGTGGGCCGCTAACCGCTGAGGATGGACGCGGCAGGTTACGGATAACCTATGGCATGGCCCATATAGTCTAAATAAGTCCTGTTGCCTCGGTCTTTAATAAGACTAGTGAGGTTTTAAAGGATGTGGAGGGAGAATAAATGGGAAGATGGATATGGAGGTGGATATTACCGCATCTGAGGTAGAGGCCAAACTTGAACAGCTTAATGGGACACATGGAGGGACGACAAGTCTCCATCCGAGGATATTAAAGGACGGCGCGTGAAATTGCGAGCCCGTATAGCAGAGAATTTTTAAGCAATCGGTACACTCAAAGGGGTTGTACCTGTATGACTGAGCAGTGCTAACGTAGTTCGCTATTTGAAGAAAGGGAATAAAAGTGATTCCGGTAATCACTAGGCCTGGTTAGCTTGACACATGATCTGTCGTGGTAAGTCTTGAAAAAATTTTTAAGGAGAAAGTAGTACGGGACATTGAGGTCAATGGTAATTGGGTACGAATTTGCAACATGGATTACTAAGCAGAATCGTAGCCAAACCAACGCTGATCTCTTCTTTGAGAAGGTGACCGGATTAAACTTAGACAAAACGAAGGGAAAGGCGTAGATCTATTTTACCCTCGATTTCAGTAAGCGCGTTTGAACACGGTTTCCTGCATGGGGAGACTGTTAGTTAAATTGGAAAAGATGCGGGGAGAACATATGAAAGTTGTAAGGTGGATAAGGAAACTGGTTAAGGGAGACCCAGCGGGTCGTACTGAAAGGTGAACTGTCAAGTGCTGCTGGAAAGGAGGTTACTAGCGAATCCCTCAAGGATCGGTGTTGGGACCGATCTGTTAATCCTTTTTTATTACTGACCTTGGGCGCTAAAGAGCGGGATGGTGTTAATAAAAGTTTGCGACTGACACAGGAGAAGCTGGGGGGTATTGCTAACACGGAGAAGGACCGGGATAACACTATTCAGGGAAGATCTGGACTACCTGTAAACTGGAGTAATAGTAAATAGGAATGAAATTATAATATGAAAAGTGGCAAGGTCTGCAACTTAGGGATTTAATAATAAGAATTTTAGATATACCGTTGGGACCAGCATCATTGGAAGAAGACGGAGAGGAGAAGGGACCTTGGGTATTGTGATAGCAGGATGACTCTATTGAGCCTTGCCATACTATTGATATGCTGTTAAAAAAGCAAATGCGTTTTTAATGCATCATCAGGCGAGCGTATTTTCCACAAGGATAAGGAGGTGTTAGTGCCGTTATAGTAGCGGCGCTGTGAGGACCCACCTGGAATAGTGTGTGGCAGTTCTGTGTCCCATGTTTAAGAAGCATGAATTCAACTGGAACAGGTTCAGAGACGGCTACTGGAATCCGAGTAATGGAAAATCTGCCTTATGAAAGGATGACTCAACGAGCTTGCTTGTTTGCTGGCGAAAAGAGGCCCGGGCTTGCTCTATATACATATATCAGTGGGAGAGAACGTAGGGAGGGAGATAAGGAATTATGTAAGAATTAGACTAATGTACGGCACGAGGACGAATGGGTTACAAACTGGAATTAGGAAGTTAGACTTGAAATTAGAATGAAGGTTCTAACCATCTAGGGGAGTGAAGTTCTGGAACTAGCCTTCCGAGGGAAGTATGGGGCAAAGATTATCTGGCTGTAAGGCTAAGCTTGGATTAGTATATGATGGGGATGTTATGATGGATAGTTACATATGGCGGCAATTGATTGGATTATCCAGCAGATTATCTGTCAATGGTCGTAGAGGGATGTTGGATGGGATGGGACTGAGTTACTGCAGAGAAATTCTTTCTTGGAGTGCTGGTGCGTGATCTTGCCCTGCTCAGGGTTTAGCTGACTCGCCATATTTGGGGTCGGGAAGGAATTTTCCCCCACCACACAAGGCGATTGGCAGAGGCCCTGGAGGTTTTTCGCCCTTCCTCTGCAGCAGGGGCATGGTCACTTGCTGGTGGATCTCTGCAGCTTGAGAGTCTTCAAATCACAATTTTGAGGATTTCAATAACTCAGTCATGCGTTAGGGGGTTGTTATAAATGTGTATAGGTAGGGTTTTGTGGCCTGACCTGTGCAGGAGGTCAACTAGATGATCATATTGGTCCCTTACTGACCTAGAGTCTCATGGAGATGGAAGTACACAACAGCTCCTTCAATCTTTTTAAAAAGTTTTGTACCCTTCCCACACCCTCTCTTATTCTACTAATGCAAATTATGCACACTCCTAAAAGCCTTGCAGACCACATAGCAGCTGCTCAACACAGACTCCTCCTGTATCTCCCTCAAACAAACAGCTGTGAACATTCCAAGCAATTCCCCTGCTTTGGCTCGCTCTCGCCTCGTCGTTCCAGACCATCTGTTCCGGTTGTTGGGACAGGAATCTGGGATACCTACTAACCTGCTGGAGGCCAATAACAGCAGCTGCTGGGTCCCACACCTGATGAGCAGCGCCTGCATCACAGCGCTGGAATCGCTACACCCCAATTCAGACCAGTGTGACGCCAGCGCTCAGGCCAGGGAGTTGCAGCGCTGGCTGGGCTTTGTAAGTGTGTACACAGAGTGAGTTGCAGCGCTGTAACCCCTTCACCAGCGCTGCAACTCTCCAGTGTAGCCAAGCCCAGAGAGATCAAACTAAAATGAAAGCAGCAAGCTGATCTAACTGTCTTCACAGGTACAACCCATCAGTGAACTGAAGTGTTTTTCCAAGTGAAGACAGAAATAGATTTGCAAGAAAGGGCCAAGTGGCTGTCTCTCATATGCTAATCTTGCTTTTATCTCTTCCTGTTGACAGTATGGAAGGGTAAACTGTAAACAGATTGGCACTCCAACAGGAAAGCTTCAGGTTAAAAATCTAACAAGCTCTTCTTATACTAATGAGCTCAGCGTTTCAGTTTATTTTGGAGAACTATGTTATGATTCACTTCTGCATAAATGAATGATAAATTACTTAGAACCAAGCATGATTTACTCTACTATTTTCATTAATATTACAATCACTACCTTATTTAACAAGTGGAATTTATATAATTTTTTTTTACTTTCAATTACTTGAGCTCTTCACAGGCTGCACAATGGTTGTTGATTCTTAAACTGTTCTTCCCTTAGATTTCATTAAGTTTCTACTTACAATATTATTTTATTGTTTTATTAATGTGGCTTTTAATATTTAATGTCAAGAGCGGCTATCTTTTTTTTAATACTGAAGGTTTCATTTCCCAGTCATCCCCATGAGTGCTGTGACTGAGAGTCGAGAAAATGTTTCATAATGATTGAAATTCACATCCAAGTCCAAAAAATAAAAATAAAAAAGAGGATTGGGAAGAGTACAGAGATCATGGATCAGAGCAGCCAGCACTCGGCAATTCAGGACCAACGTTCTCTCATTAGCCCATAAATGCGCTCATTTGCAAGTATCAGTAATTTTGCTAATTTAACAGGCAGTTTTCTAACAAGCTGTGCCCTTACAATGGAGATGGTACTCTACTATATTTCACCAAATGATACCAACAACTTTTTTTAAACTATTTGAATCTGTGAAAGCAACAGGTAATTTATATGCAAGCCCATTAAGTCTTTCCAATTTTTGCACACTTTAGCATATACAGTTCTTAACTAATGAGTACATGGCAAGATGTCATCTCCTTTGATCCAATCAAACAACATTTTAAAGTTTTACTCCAGACCTCTGAGAGCTCTTGGTATGTAACCTTTTCATCTCTCTGGCAGCAAGAACTACAGATTGTCAGTGAGATCTCAGTGGAATGAACAGATTTGGGAGCCAGGATATCATGAGTAGAACTAGTGAGAAATTTTCTGATGGCACTCCAATTTGTCAAATCAAGGTGTTTCACAGACACATTTAGATACAACAAAATTTCCATGCAGACTGCCCCAGGGTCTGGACAACGGACGTTCTAAAGCTGTAGATCTGAGGCAGCCCTGCCTTAGGACTCTGAGTCCAAGCTCCAGGCCAAGCCACAGCTTCAAAGCACTGTCTATACCAGTGTCAGCAACCTTTCAGAGGTGGTGTGCCGAGTCTTCATTTATTCACTCGCCGGTAATACATTTTAATGTTTTTAGAAAGTCTCTTTCTATAAGTCTAGAATATATAACTAAACTATTGTTGCCTTAAAGTAAATAAGGTTTTTTAAATATTTAAGAAGTTTCATTTAAAATTAAATTAAAATGCAAAGCTCCCTGGACTGGTGACCAGGACCCAGGCAGCGTGAGTGCCACTGAAAATCAGCTCGTGTGCTGCCTTCAGCATGCATGCCATAGGTTGCCTCCTCCTGGTCTACACAGCTACACATAGCCGGAGAGCCCTTGCTTCCAGGGTCTGAGACTCACAAGCAGCCTTGCCATGCTAGGGCCTCCAGCATTTTCAGACTCCTTTTATGGAACCAAGAGCCTGGCAGTCCTGAAACCCCCAACTCTTAACTGGGGGTCAGGTCCTGGCTCTGCCCTGGAGACACAGACCCTAGAAGCCGAAAGTCTCCTGTCCTGCAACCAGGGCCAGCTTTAGGAAGTGCGGGGCCCAATTTGATCAGGCACCAGCAGCTCCGCGTCTTCCACGGCACTGAAGGACCCACCGCCGAAGACCTGGTAGGGAACTGCCCGGTGAGTACATCCCCATCCCCCATCTGACCCCCACCCATGTCCTGCCCCCGACTGCCCCCCTCAGAAACTGCAACCCATCAACCCCCACCACTCCTTGCTCCCTGACCATTCCTTCCCAAGACCCCCCCCCACAGCGCCGTCCGAAAGGAGAAGACCCTGGTAGGCATACGCGTAAAACTGCCACCGTGTGGGGAAGTACCACGATCCCCATACCCCGATCTGACCCCCACCCAATGTTCTGCGCCCGACTGCCCCTGAATACAGAAACAACACCCCATCAACCCCAAACACCTACGCCAAACTCCTTGCTCCCCTGACCATTCTTCCAAAGAACCCGCACGAACTGCCCCCCAGTACCGCTACCCCTCCCAACTTGCCCTGCTTCCTGTCCCCTGACTCCATCCGCCACAGACCCCCAGAACTTCCACGCCTACCCAACCCCCCCCCATTCCGACTGCCTCCCCCAGAACCTCTGCCCAATCCAACCCCCGCCCACCCGCTCCCTGTCCTCAGGACTCCCTACCCCTGCCTTATCCAACCCCCTCCCCACTCCGGCCCGGTCTCTTACCATGCCGCTTACCCCCACCGGAGCTGGGCCGGAGTCGGGGTCGTGCCACCCGCAGTCGGAGCCACACCGCCCGTCCAGAGTCGGAGCCGGGGCCAGGCCGGAGCCATGCCGCAGGGCCAAAGGGAGCTGCTCGGCCGGGGCCAGGGCCGGGGCCATGCCGCGCCTCCCTAGAGCCCTCCTTGTGCCCCCACACCCCAGCTTACCTGCCGCTGTTTGTTTCCAGGCTTCCCGCGCAAACATCTGATTTGCGGGAAGCAGGGGAGGGGAAGGAGAAGGGAGGTGGAGCATTCAGAGGAGGAGGAGGAGGTGAGCTGGGGCTGGGGCGGGGCAGACAGCTGCCAGAGCTTGGAAACCAGCTCCAGCTCACCACTGGGCGCGGGGCCCGATTCAGGGAAAATCGGCCTAAAGCTGGCCCTGCCGGCAACAGTTCATATGGCGGTGTTGCCTCAAAGCCACTGACCTTAAAAACCTGGGATCCGTAGCCCCGTGGCAGTCCACGTGTCAGCGCTCTCCACTCTCCAGCAGCCCAGAGGCAGAGAACCAGAAGCCTTGGGTCTGTTGGAAATCTGCAATCAGCAAAAGTACGTCAAAGCCGACACGCTTTCAAAGAGATTTCATGGGTTGATGAACTGGCATTTTCTGATGCAACTCTTCTTTGTTGGAAAAAATTTCCTACCAGCTGAATTTCCAAGATCCGCAACTCCAGGATGAGCCTACCATGGGGATTTTGGTCAGCAGCTGCCCAGCTCTCAGAGAGCATATTTGCTTTTGAAAACACCATGTGCTTCCAAAATGAAACCAGAACTTTAAGTGATAAAATTTCCTGTAAATAAGAAATTCCTAGTATCGGCCAGCTATACTCAGGAGCTCTTCTCTGGCTCTGAAAACGACTACTTCCATGATCTTGAGATGGCTTTCTAATCACTTTTAGAAATGGAAACCAGGATAACACCACCTAGGAGCTTCACACAAGTGTAAGGATTACTCCTGAGGGAATTCTGCACCACTGCGTGGGCACAAAATTCCTATCGCCCACGGATTTCTTTCCTTCCCCCACAGAAAAATGGAGAATCAAAGAAATCTAAGGGGGACATGGATCCCTTCCCCAGAAAATCGGGAGCATTTGTTTGAGCGCCTTGTGCAGCCGACAGAGATGTAAATCACTAAGGGAAGTGGGGGCAGGTTGTGTGTGGGGGGGAGATGTTATACATCGCCAGGGCCAGAGCTAGGCATACATGCCTGCAAACAAGCAAGAGAAACTCTGTCCCTCTTGCTTCACTGGTATGGGTGGGGTAGGGCTTTGGAGGTTTTGGAGATAGGCGTGAGGCAGGCTCTGTCCCCTGAGGCAGAACAGAAGTCTAGCTGCTTGCCTGCATAGTTGTAATGTTCCTCGTTAATTGTTCCCATTCTTAGGGCTTGGCTACACTGGAGAGTTGCAGCGCTGTAAACCCACCACCAGCGCTGCAACTTACTCACCATCCACACTTGTAGGGCACATACAGCGCTGCATCTCCCTGGCTGCAGCGCTGTTTGTACTCCTGCTCTGCCTCGGGTTTAAGGATTGCAGTGCTGGTGATGCAGCGCTGCTCTGCCAGTGCGGCCACCAAAAGCGCTGTAATTGGCCTCCAGGGTATTAGGAGGTATCACAGAATGCCTGTTCACAACAAACCGGAAGAGTGGCTGAACTCCGGGCTCCCCGGAGCTCCTGTTTGCTCGAGAAGAGGCAGGCAGGGGAATTGCTTTGGAATGTTCACAGCTGTTTGCTTGAGTAGGGAAGCCACGCAGCGGAGGGGGAGGGAGGAGTCTGTGTTGGAGCAGTTGCTTATGTGGTCTAAAGGCTATTTAGGAGTGCATAATTTGCATTTAGAGAATGAGAGGGGTGGGGGAAGGGGTTGAAACTTTTAAAATGATTGAAGGTTGGTGCTGTGTATCTTCCAGTCCTTAGAACTTGCAAGGCAGAGAGCTGACACAGTGTCAGCTCCAAAAATCCACTCTCTCTGTCTCCCCCATGCTCCCTGTCACACTCTACCCCACCCCCCTCTTTTGAAAAGCACATTGTAGCCACTTGAACGCTGGGATAGCTGCCCACAATGCACCACTCCCAAAAGAGCTGCAAATGCGGCCACACTGCAGCACTGGTAGCTGTCAGTGTGGCCACACTGCAGCGCTTTCCCTACACAGCTGTACAAAGACAGCTGTAACTCCCAGCGCTGTACAGCTGTAAGTGTAACCATGGCCTTAGTCAATTCTGTCAGGAGCATAAAACACATGTAAAAGTTTGAAGGCTCCTTTACATTGCCAGAGTGGTGTAAAGGAGCCTTACTGTAAATGGCAGGAAGGGAATCCTCAGCTAGGGAGATCTATGTGATTTCTTGCTTTTTTCCTATTCCAGAGTAGCAAAAAGGGGTTAGACTGCAACTGAGAATCTATTTTACATACCTATTTAAAAAAAATAAAGACTTTGTGGGAAATAAAATGTTTATCAAGTAGTCAATAAATCACCAGGACAGTTAGAACCAAGTACTTCCCAAAATAGCCAGCCAGGATTGTAACTGGAATGCAGGATATTAGTTACCAAGTGTTCGTAATTTAACTTTCACATGTTTAGGAAACATTGAATAGTTATTGTGACTTTTTTCTGTATTGTAGATTAAATAAATTACCAAAATAATTGAAACTGGTGAAATTATATTGCATTATTTTGACAAATAAAATATGCAGAATTTTGCAGAGCTTTAATTTTTTTGGCGCAGAATTCCCCCAGGGGATCAGTTAGGTTCGTAAAGTGCTCTGAAGATGTATGGGACTAGGTAAGTTTGGAGCTGAACTGGGAGAGCGGGGAGGGAGAACAAATGTCCATCCCATAGAAAGTTCTGATATTTCAACATTTGTTTTCATCCCAAATGGAGACAAAAATATCAAATGGTGATGCGCTCTTCTCTTAAATAATGCAACAAAGCACGTTTTGGAAATGTTCTGCAGCCAAGGTACTGCAGCAGTGTGTTAGTTCATGAGAACCAGAAAGGGAACACAGATTAAAAAAATTACTAGAAAGAGAAATTGACTCAGTCTCCCCCCGCCCACTGTCTAATCTGAACCAAGTGCAACAGCAAGAATGGTGAGTTTTTACAGTGTTGATATGAACGAAGGCAAGAAACTTGTGGAGTCTATTTTTAAAACAAGATGACAGGATACTGTCAAATTACACAATGTTCTTTAAAAAAAAATATTGAAGTGGAGTTAAGAACTCTTTTCTATAGATATGCGAGTCTGTAAAAGCTAGCAGCATTCTGATCATTCCTGGCTTTCACACAAGTATGGTATGAGGCTCTGCATGGAAGACCCTGGCTGTGAAAGTATTTTTATCTATATTATTTCATTTTTTCCTGGTTTTCTTTCCCTTTTCCTGCAGAATCTGGCACCTTTCCTCCTCCTGGAATGGCAGAAACAGTTTCGGAGGCTGATGGCAACACCACCCATCTGATTAATTTTCTCCTCAAACTTCAGGACACAAAAGTTCAGAAACAGACTGTTAGAACTAACACCTCCCCACAGTGGGTCCCCACCCCAATTAAATTAGCTGAGGTCATGGCAGCACTGGCAGCTGCAGTCAGCATTTATTAAAAGTATAATAAAAGTCTGATGGTTTTAGGTTGCAATGTTTTAGAGACTGTAACTTAAGAGCTGCTTCTGTTCTTGTGGAAAGTCACAAGGTTTAGCATCTTGACTTGCCACCCACCCACACTCTCACACCAGGAATGCCTCAAAAAGTATTTAAAGCTTTCAGCACCAAACAATACAAATTAAAGAGAAATTTCACACACAAATGCTGCACAGCATAGATGACTCAGTTTTACTTGTTTCAATGTCACGGTATTTTGCCATATGCTTCTCAGATTTAACAATGTCATTCCCTAAACATTTTGTTAAAGTGTTTCACTGACTGTAGAGGAGGGATATGTACAAATAATTCACATCATGAGATGGTCAGAGGTAGGGGGATTTAAAAAGGGGACTCTCAGATGGAGCTGGATGCACTGGGGTAGGAGGTTCAGGAGTAGAGAGAATCAGCTAGAGACCCTCAAGGGAAATTTGGCTGTACACTTCTCTTTAATTATCTGCAATAATTAGCTGCAGATGCCAGGTAAGGTAGTGTAAGTCCAATGTGTTATATAGGAGCGGGAAGGATTTTCTGCTTTACACAACCAAATCACATCAGCCAGCAATGCTCACTACTCTCAACATACCATAAACAGAAAATAATCACTTTGAGCACTTCTGCCACCCATTTGCGGATCTCAAAGCACTTTGCTAACATAAATGACATAAATGAATATGAGCCTCACATGTAAGGAAAAGCATAAGGAGATGATCACCCTTGCTTTCAAGATGGAGATGCTGAAACAAAGATGCAGACAATAGCCCCACACTGTAGACAAACTAGACAAGGAAAGAGCAGAAGCTAAAGGACAAGCTGCAGAACATGAACAAAAAAGAGTTGAAAACCACTGATAGAAGGAAAAGGCTTCAGAACTGGAGAAACTAACAAGACTCTAGATTAGCAAAGGCCAGACAAACTAGCATTCTAGTAACCCCAAACAGAAGGCAGTGCTGTTGTCTGAGGAACCAAACAGTGAGTAGAAGGCACAGCTGAGGCATCTCTAATGTATAACACTCTCCTGCGCTGTACTTTTGATAGTCCTGAACATAGGGAACCAGCTACACATGCAGCACACTGGGAGACAGAACTACAGTACACTAATTACTGATTGGTAGGTGCAAGAGATACACTGTACTTGAATGACTGCAAAATTCCCCACGTGTTTGCTTGCAACTGAGTCTCTGATGGATAGGAAAGGTGCAAGTCTAATGCTCCTATCTGACAGATGCATACTAGGTTCAGTAGACAGTTTTTGGTTTTTTCCCCTTCAAAAAAAGGTTATAAAATCCCTGCTTCTATTACAAGCAGTTTGCTTAAGCACCTAGCCTCTGCTGTCTACCACTTTTCACTGTGCTTCAGCATTATCTTTTCACTAGTCTTACTATAAATTGCTAAATTACCAGGATTAAATCTGCAGAGACCCTACGTTTTCCTGTGCCTTATGATCTACTGTTCACTGGTCAGTTTGAAATCCCTTACAGCACTGGGAGAGGAAGTGGATAAGAAGCAGGATGCTTTCCCCTTCTGAGCCACTAAAATTACTTCCTGACTTGGTCTGATGTTGAATGACAGCTCTGGTCCAAATGAAAAACTTATTCTGTGAATTCAAAACTTTCCTACTTAGTCTATAATTCTTTACATTTCTACAGAGCTTGCCATCTTGAGACCTTCACAAACATTAACAAATTAAGCTTCAAAACAACTTTCTCACATAGGTAACTATTATGGTCTCCATTTTATAAATGGGAAACTGAAGCACAAATTTAAGCCACTCACCCCAGGTCACAGAACAAACCTATTGCAGAGAAATACAGAACCCAGATTTCCTAACTCCCAGTCATGTCCATTAGCCAGGAGACCATACCGAAGCCTTGCATGTGGCCCACGTGGGCTCACTGTGGGCCCACAGGGGGTGAGTAGGTGGGCTCACTGTGTGGTCCGTGGGGGGTGAGCAGGCAAGCGGTGGGTGAGGGAGGGGGGCTGAAGAGGCAGGTGGGCAGTGGCGGGGGCGGAGGAGGCGAGTGAGCGGGCAGTGGAGGGGGGGCAGGTGAGCTGGCAGCAGGGAAGGTGGGGGCTAAGGAGGCAAGCAGGTGTGTAGGCAGCGGTATGGGGTGAGTAGGTGAGCCAGGGGTGGCGTGGGGGCTGAGGAGGCAAGCGAGGAGTCAGCGGCTGACCTGTTCTACCGTTCTGGTTTGGCTCCCATCCCCTCTCCAAGGGTTGCAGCTGTCTGGAGGTGCTTCCTTCCACGCCTTCCTCAGTCACACCTCATTCATTCAACAGGGCAACTGATTACAAAGTAGGGGGAAGATCTGATTCCACTTCTAGCAAAAAAACATTTTTCTTTTACCTTAATTATACTACATTAGGGGCCTGCTATAACATATTACCAAGGTTCTATGCTTCAGTGAGGCAGCGCGGAGGAAGGAGGGTTTGTTTCCGCAGGGCGGGGTGGTCCTGGGGTGGAGTGTTTCTGCGGGGCTGGGAGGTTTNGGGGGTCGGCAGGACCGGGGAGGTGGGGGTTGGCCCTCAGCTATTTTCTTTGGAGTAATATGGCCCTCCCCGCTTTACAAGTTGTGCAGGCCTGCCTTACAAGGTACATTTTTCTTAGTTCCCACAGTAATTGATACAGCCTTATTCTCCCCACAGAAATGTTTCATGGCACATCACGGGAGCACTTTCTTGTTAGTATTATTCTGATTATTGGTATTACAATAGTGCTTAGCAGCCCCAATCAGGATTTGGGCCCCGCTGTGTTAGGTCCTGTACAAAGAATAAGAAAGATAATCCCAAACTCAACAGGAAGAGCTCACAGCGGAAAGTCACTGGAGTTTTAATCTTTTCTCAAACAGCATCAGCGTTATTGATTTTTGATATAATGTGTACAAGGTATTTTGCACTCAGGTTTTCTTTCGGTTTCAACTTATCTATACAAGAGGGATAAAGACAAGTTCTTTGACCTAAGATCTTATAAAGAACCCAATCCTGCAATTTGCACAGTTGCAAAACTCCTACTGAAGCCAACAGCAGTTCCCTACTCAGAAAATACACAAGATCAGGCCCTTAACAGACAACGTTCAAACAAAGGAAAGGGGAGGGAATTCAGTGGACAGCAGCTTGATATTTCCATTACAAAGCCATCTTAGCAGTTATTGGATAAAACCTAAGGTTTATATATTAAACCTAGACACTACTGTGCCTGGATACTACAGTGATTGGCTCTCTATAAATACCTAAGATAAACAGACAGTCTGGCAGCATTTATTTTATCATGAGAATGACTGAAACCCCAAGTTTTATTTTGGTGCAGATACATTCTCAGCTGTCAGAGGGATAGTGCTAACATGCTAATAAGGCCAGGAGTGACATTTTGCAAACAAACAATCTGAATCCCCAATGAAATCAAAATGTAATTATCCTTTTACTTCCCCTGACTTTATTAATAATCAATACCACAAAAATATTAACACTTCCATTACACCAGACCTGGATTGATTTCCTCTGAGAAGCAGCTTCCCACCAGGGCCCATTCTGTTTGGGCTGGATTTTGATTTTTCAGTCTGTCAAAGCTGCAATATGAAAATAAAGCACATCTCCTCAAGGACGTGCCTCCTCCTATGGATGAATGCTGGCTGTTTAATTAAGTCAGGTATCTAGAAATGGCAGGTGTTACAGGTTAGCATTTTACAATTACCTAAGCCAAATACTGCAATGGTGAGGTGACTGTCAACACCCAGAAATCAGAAGGATAGTAAATAAAGGAAGCCATTGGTTCACTCACAGCTGTTTCTCTCTTTTATCCTAAGTGGCACTCATTATACTTTCTGTAGACTTGAGACCCATAACTTATCATTGCTTAGGCCTCACTGTGACAAAAATCTCAAGGGCTTATCATTCATGGAAATCGTTGTGTACTTGCTGTTAGGAAGTGAGACTGAATGGGATGGTGAGGGATGAGAGGAGGAGGAGGAAAAAATGACAAGGTGGAGACATTAATCTACTGAAAATCTCCTGAGACAAGGTCAGTACATCGGTCACTGTCTGTCTGAGGAGAGAGAGTCAATAAGGTCAGAGGGGAAAGCTTCATGTTAAGTCTTCCAATGAATCTTTGTACTGTCTTTCATTTTAATTAGCAATTTTAATGACCTGCACTAGTAAAACTCTTTGTCACAGCAAACTCCTGGAAAGCCCTATGCACCTGCAAATTGCCTGCTGGGAAATAGACAGTGGCTGTTTGTGGTCTTAAATTTCAGAGCATCAAAGCATGGCAGTGCTACAGGATTTACACAGGAAAGCACCAACTGTGGGTGGGAAACCGATCTCCTCCCTCAAATTATTTATATCACAACCAGGCCCAGAGGCCCCAGTCAGGCTTGGCACTGATTGTGCTGAGTTATGTACAAATACATAGGCAGATGCAGTTTCTACTTCTATGAGTGTATGGTCTTAGATACACTTAGGAAAGGGAATAAGCTATTTCCTCCCTGAATATCTATTAAGGTCTTTCTTCTCATGGAGCTCAGGAAAGTCTGTATTTCTTCTGCCAAATCAGACCAAAGAATTTTCTTTTAAACAGGTCCATTTAACCATTCCTTTTGAACAACAGAATTGGTCTTCAAAAGAACCTGTTAAATCTCCTGTGTTTCAGGCCAAGCAGCCCAAACCAGGCTTCAATGGGTACTGGACAGGAAAATTTTGGCTCTAGGCATCATGTTTCAGTCTAACTGGATTCGGATCCTCAACTGGTGTAGCAAAGCTCCATTGAGTCCCACTGATTCCATGAATCTGGAAGTGGGCTGTAGCCCACAAAAGCTTCTGCTCAAATAAATTTGTTAGTCTCTAAGGTGCCACAAGTACTCCTGTTCTTTTTAAATACGCAACAGTTCATTATTTTGATGCAACTTAGGTTCCTTTTCAAATTGAACAAATCCATGTGATTAGTTATAGTTCAATAGCCTCTGGAAGACAAATAGATCACACTTGTTCCACAAGTCAGGTTAGTGATTTGCTTTAATATCCTTCACTTTGCCATCCATGAAGATCACCATGTAAATACTTCATATTAAATTCATACCTTATATAGTATTTATCTTGATGTTTGTGGCAATAGAAACTTTTAGCACCAATTCTGGATGGAAAGGGCCTTGGGTAGCAACTTCAGAGCTTATGAGAATGATGTCAAGGACTACATGCTCGCAAACACTTAGCTTCATTTTGGCAAGCTCTGGTCAATTAGTTGCGTCTAGGCCAAATATAATACTTACAAAAGACTTTGAATTCAGTGGAATTCACTTTGTTTAGTCCATAATATCCAAAAATATTTTAAAAATTAGTTTATGAATTAGCACATTAAATTTTCAGTTTCACTCAGAGTTCAGACATTCTTGGTTAGTATCTTGTACCTAAAAAATAGAAGAGAAGACCACAGCTTGTACTTTTTAAGAAGATTACTAGACATTGGTATTCAAAGTCTCCAGTCTATACCCATGCTATTGCAGTGAATGCACACATTCAAGCTGGGGTTTTCTTGGACACACAGGCCCTGATCCTGCAAAGGTTTATGCACCATGAGTTGCCCCCTTAATGTCAATGGGACTACTCACAGTGTGTAAAGGCAAGCATATGCATAAGCCTTTGCAGGTCCAGGGCCATAGTTAAGTGCATGGAACCCACCAGCCCCAGCTTGCTCAGATGCTTCCAAGTACGTGTCCACCTAATCCAGGACTGTGTAAAAGTGTGGCTTGTTTCACTCTCGGCCCCTGAAGCTTGCCAATTACTAAGGTAAGTAGTCTGAAAGAAATTTCAATGAAAGTTAGCTGAAATTAAAAAAGTGGAAGGGGAGAGCTTTGGGGTGAAGAAATGTAAGATATAAACTATAAAATATAGTTTTATAGATGCAAAGCACATAGAGCACATCGACACTACAATGACATAGGTGCAGCTACGTCATTGTAGCACTGTAGTGTAGACTCTACAGCTGCAGGAGGGGTACCCTAGTATCCGAGCACCTCACTCTTGAGCGTATTTATTCTCACAGTACCATTGTGGGGCAAGGCAGGGCTATTATTCCCACTTTGCAGAAAGGAGAAATGAAGCGCAGAAAGTCTTGCTAAGTAAATGGCAAAGCAGGAAACCGAACTCACCTCTGAGTCCTAGGCTAGCACCCCAACTACTGGGACCGTCCTTCCTCTTGTCTCTCAGACTGTAAATTCCTTGAAGGTAGAACTGTCATTTACTATAGGTTTGTCCAGTCCCTAGCACAATGGGGCTGTGACCAGTTTGAGGCCCTTATGAGCTATCGTAATCATGAGTGCAATATAAAAACCCAGATGATTAGGCAGGCCAATGGACAGTCCTACTTATGTAGGATTCCTATGTACCTACTCCAGCATAAAGTATTCCCAGCAGTATAGATGAAAACTCATTTTTCACTTTATCTCAAGAGAGTGCTGCAGGCAAAAGAATTTTAAAATATTTTATTGAGAGCCTATTGAGAGCCTACTGCCTATTTTTAGCTGGTCTTTCTTGCACATTAACCTTTTCATCTGTTTTCCCCCCTTTAAAAAAGAAAATATTACCATATGGTAGTGGCTTAAACAGCATTTGCCCTTTTGATTCCCGAAGAGTAATGCTGATATTTAAATAAATGAAAAAAGAAACTATGCTGAGAAGTACAATTATCTGACAATGGCCGAGTCTCTACAGAAACGGTTCATACTTCAAGCTCTTTGTCCCAGATACTGTCTTAACACATGTTTTGGAAATTACCATAAAGCCTTCAAGATCCTTAAATCCACTAATCTTTGCATTACAGGTTCCTCCTGACCAGCAACAATTGAATGGTTTCTCTTTCAGTTTTAAAAAAGTAAGTAATTAGTGCTTGTGAAAGGCACCAGACTGGTAGCCCTGAAAACTGAAGTTCAATTAAAATGTTTTCAGATTGTACAGCTTTCTTGTTCTCCATCCAGGATAGAACACGAGTAACGGCAGCCACTCAAATTACATCATGGTGCCTCTAATGGCCAAACCCTGCTTGTCTTACTCACCTGAACATTCCCACCGAAGTCAAGGAACCGATTCCACAATGCCTTGTACTTTGTGTGGTCACTTGTGCGGATGCAAAAGGCTACTATTCCAAGTACTCATTCTGCACAGGTGCAAATGACTACATAAGGTGCAAGGTAATGGAGAATCAGGTTAAATGGAATTACGAGCATAATGGGGCAAGTAGGATTGGGCTCTAACTGCAGCAAACCACAGAGTACACAATAAAGCAACTTACAATGCTGCTCTACACTTTGTATCTGAAATGTGCATAAATGGAGAACTTCAAACTCCTTGACTGGTCAACCCAGCACCTGTCACATGCTCTACATTTACTTTCAAGAATAGGAAGCCTCCTAGTCATTTAATTCCCTACAGCATTAATTGCTCTTTCTAAGGTAGACCAGTAACTTAATCCGAGGCTTGTATCTCTCTAGCACTACACTGTGACCCTAACCCTTTATTGTGATACTTTTGATATTCTGCCACCGAGCAGCTTTCAATCTTCCCTCTAACATGAGGTTGTGGAAAGTCAAGATGTTATTGCTTCGCGTGAAAGCTGTTTTAGATTGCAAAGCACAATCCCAAGAGCAAAACATCACACTCAAATATCTAAATTCCACATACCAAGCAATACCGAGACGCTTCTCGGATTCAGATAAAAATGCAGGACCTAGCAAGCACCAATGGTATGTATAGTGTGCATCACTTCTGTGAGACTGCATTGAAATCTGCACAAAATAAATGAAGCCAATATAATATTCCAATACCCGATGGAGCCAGCAGCCTGAAGGAAAGGCTACGACTGAAGCATTAGTATAAATTGCTTTTTTGTGCTCATAATGGCTTGTTGCTCAACATTCCCAAATGGCAAAAAAAATCATTTACTTTAGTTCTATAGACTGATAATATACAAGTTAATAACTCCAATCGTTATGGAAGCATTTTGCTTCTCTACTTGGTTCAACACTGTCTTATGTATTATTGTCTTGTCCCGAATCGGTGAATTACTACAAATGTGCACAAAACATCATAAATCTAATGTTTAAGAAGGGTTTATTTAAGCAGTCTAGATATCTCAACTCCAAAGCTCATTACAATGATATAATTAATTACTGGTAAAATAGTGGATTAGAGGAGATGTAACTGAAGCACTAGAGCCATTGTGTTAATATATTTTTAGATTCTGCAAAGAGAATATAACAAAATGTACTTCCCTGCAAGTTACTATTTCAAGCAAGGATAAATGTCTGACATTCTAAAGACGTTTCTCCCTAGAATTTCAATAAGGTATAAGATTTCCCTGTGTTTCCAGTGGATAACTAATCTCTGGACATGTAATAAACAAAAGTTCATGTACAGTTATATGGTATAATTCATAGAATTGATTTACAAAGAAGCTCAGTAAGTAATTACATTTCTATCTAATATGTAATATATACAGCCTGGTCCTGAAGTCTTGACTGATGCATAATTTACAACCTGAACCTGAAGTCAATGAAGACTTTGCCACTGGCTGAGATTCTGAAGTTCAGTGGAATTGGGTGCCTAACTCCTTGAGGCCCTTTTCATAACTAAAGTCAAGGACTGAGATTGAGTGCAAGATTGGCTTTATTCATGATTCTCTGCTGCTTTATTCATGTAAATTGTCCCTATTGACTACAATGGATTAGGCTTCGTAGACATTCATTGTCCATAGCACTCAGGTGGAAGGAATGAAGCAGAAAATGGATGTAAATTATGCTGCTTAGGACTTACAAGCAAAATATGTAAACAGATGTATATTCTTTTCCCTTCCAGATACTACACTGAATAAAGAACTGGAATTACCATCATCTCTGAGCAGGAAGAAAGGGAAGAAGAGCAGCTAATTGAGTAGTAGAGCTCACTTGAAGCGCTCATTCCATCTTTGGAAGTCTCACTTTAAGAGTACCTACTTCAAACATTGTTCTGCTGGTTTCAGTCTTACAAAAGAAAGACTGATCATGCCTAGGGAGAATTCCTCCAAAGCGTTACTTTTAGAATCAAACAATGCCAACGTTACTGTGCAGGAAGGTCAGTTATTTTAAACAAAAGTAGAATAGTTAAAAGATTCGTGAGACCCAAACTAATTGTAACCGGTGGCCAAAACATGTTAGAGCGATCGTTAGCGTGTGACATTTTAGTATGCATATCAACCATCTAAAAAAAAAAAAAAAAGTGACATGCATTTGTTAGGAGAATCCATCTTTCACTGGATGTCCATTATTTTCCTTATCTTTTACATCCCCTAGCCTTCAAGAGAGGACCAACAAATCAAACTATATAGTTTATTCACTTTTGATGACATTCACCCCTATGCAGAGGACCAGCAAAAGACCTGTGCATCACCTAATTCCAACTGAAGCCTTATATTAAGACATGAGCGGTGATTCTCTGCACAGGGGTGAATTTCACCCCCATGGATACTTTCTGCACATTAACCAAGACTTTTTAGGAAAACTGATGTCCTGCATAGAATCTCATTCACTCTTCTCACTATACAAGGCAATATGACAGGGGAATGCAGAAACATATCCCTTGTCCTGATTGGCAGTCTTAGTCAATACCTGCCTCGGACAACAAGAAGTCATAATGAAGCTAAGACAGGAAAGCTATGAAACTAGAAAATGTATGTGTCATCTTGCCCAGAAAATGACTTCATCAAACATCTCCCAAGCTAAGAACAACTGGACCAACTCTCAGCCTTCTGTCAAAACAGAGAAACTGAAAGTAAACTGCAGCTTGAGTGTATATTATAATAAGCGCTGTGGCCATTGCAATATTGTGATGGACTTACAAACCCTGCAAACAAAAAAAGGACAACTTCCCAGTCATTGCCTGAAAGGAGTTGGGTGGTTTTACTGTGAAGAAAGCAAGCTTCCAGTATCAAAAAGCAGCACTTTGCTTTTCTGCATGGTGTACAAATAAATGCTGTTGCCTCATTGCTTTCACTCTCCCTTTGGAACGGGGGGGGGGGGGTCCTGCATAAGCAAATACAACAATGAAATAAAAAATATATAGTCTTAATAAACTTTTTCTTAACAGCAACTTCACCCAAAAAAGTGGTTTTCGAATTTACCTCAGAAGTTTTGATGAGGGAATTAATGCAGTTTTTTCAAAATAAATTATATACTTTCAGTCTTAACTTGTTGACTTTAAACCTTGCAAAAGGGAGGGAAACATAGTGCATTGTTGATACATTGACACATGCAAGTAAAGCCACCTAATTCTTTCATTCTTGAAAAAAATAATGAAGAAATTTTTAACAAGATTAAAAGCCCAAAGGCCACACCAAGGAAAATAGTCAAGGAAAGAACTATGGATTGATACAGGAGAAAACTATAGCAATCCAGTCTTTATCTTCTCAGGGCAGCATTAAAAGCAGAAAAGAGCTTAAGCAAGGTTGCTTTGTAACCTATTCCAGTGGGAGAGCTTAAGTAGGACTAAACATAGCCAGGAAGAAGGAATTTCTATTACAATAAATAAAGGGCCAGATTTTGTTACTCTGATTTGTGTTGGGTCATCCCTTACTGAGCAAGTAGCTCTACTGATTTCATTGGGATTACTTGAAGAACAAGGTACTATTTAGTGTGAGAAAGGGCGACAGAATCGGATCCATCTTGAATATCTATATTTTCTTTGGCTCTCTCTACTGTGAAAGGGCAAACACTTCTGATAAGCTCAGAAATAGACAGGAGACATAAGAAGGATTGCTGATCTGGAAAGCCTCCAGTGATGCTTCAAAACCAGCTCATACTCAGGAACGCTATAGCAAGTAGGCTATCCTACCATGTTTGGGGATTTCATGAAAGAAGAGAAAGGAATGCAGCTGCTGAATTTAAACACAGGAGCTTGTAATTTCTCTTAAAAAGTTATAGAATCCTTCCCAATCTGAGAACGCAAATCCCCTCTCTCTGGAGCGAATAGCCCTCTACCTGCAGAGGTGTTCTCTGATGAGAATTATTTGCTCTGAGCAGGAGCACTCAATAGTGCGTGAGAAATCAATAGTGCACAGAGCCTGGAAACACAATCAGATCAACTCCCAAGGGCAGCAGACCTTCCTGTATTTTGGATAAGATCTGAAATGTACACCACACACTTAATTGTTTTCAGCCATAGAGGCTATGATGGCTTTGTTTCCACCCAATTATCTGGAATGGTGACTAAAGTTCTTGGCAGGCATAAATCGCCAGTGTGTGACATTTTGTCTCTCATACACGGAGGGTTCAACTAGAGTACAGTAAAGCAGATGTTGCTGCCCTGCTGCCACATCAGGAGATGAGCACAGAATGGTTTTGGCATGACTGCAGAGATGACCAGAGGAAAGAATGTATTTTTTTCCCCATGCCTCTATGCTACTAGTTTTTCCTCAACAGTTATGACAGCAAAACTCTGCCTAAAGATTTCACCAGAATCCATTTACAACATTTGTTGACTCGAGTTCTCAGGCTACTGCTCCAGAGGCCCTTCATTCCAGACCATGTCGTCTTTTTGCAGCTTCCAAAGTTGTTATAAGTGATGCTGCAATAGTTCATTTATAATCTTCCTTTTCATTTTCTGTAAGGAATTGAGAGTGACGGGAGGTTAATCTAGTGAAGCATACATTTCCTCGGTTAGGAAATCAAACACACAGATGCTGGCTGCCTATACTTGAGTATCCAGAAGTGAGGGAGACTGTGTGGAGAGGGATAAATGAGTGTACAGGATGAGCAGTACTACTAATTAATTTCCCTTCCAGTGATGCCCATTCATTAATTCCCTGAGTGCCCAAACACAGTGGAACTCAGGGGCTAGACTGCTTTCATTTGGTGCACTTGCTCTGAACAGTACAGAGGCATTTCTGATGTAACCTGTAGAACAAAGAAGCTGAGACCATTGAATTTGGCTTGTTGCTCATGGCACGCAATAGCGTGAGCAACAAAGTCACTAGCTTGAATCATCCATTTAGAAGGAAAATGTGCTCCAGGAACTTAGTCCATTAAGCACTTGCCTACATGCTTTGCTGAAGCAAGACATTAATGGAGTAAATGGTGACATCGCTCTGCTACAAGTTATACATGCAACCCCGAGTAAACAGTTTCAGTGGGTAGCTGATCACAATAAAGGACTCTTGTTCACACCACTTGATAAAATACTCTTAACTACAATAATAATTGCCTGTCTTGCTCCCCAGTCCCAAGGTTATATGTTTTTGGGTGATCTATTTTTAAATCATCTGAGTCATTTCAAAGGGAAAAGGTGGCCTTTCAGCTGACAATTTGCAAGGAGCTCTCAGCAAAGTGGACTTTAATGTAATAAATGGCAACTTACCATAAAGAACAATTCTTCCCCAAGCACAGTTCTCCTAGAATTCTTAATTAACATCAAAGATGTTGCAACTTTTGTGTGCGCAAATACCAACAGTTTATCTAACTTACCACCCACTGCACAGAGGTAAAACACTGCAAACATTATCAAATTACATAAATTATATATTTATCAAAACAGCATAGCTGTCAAAGTAGCAATCACATTTATAACGGCTGGTAGTTGTCAATAAAGCTGGCCAACTCCAGAAATAACACACTGAGCTTGTCATCTGAGATCATGCAGATGCAATGCAAAGTTGCTGAATTTTCAATATAAGCAGTTGTGAGACTGTCAGAGTTTCCTTGCTGACAATGTCAGACTTTCCACATTTCTTTCTAAATTGGACATGCTGGCACTAGCTCCAAATCAGCCTTGGCAGGACAAGCAAGCAGAAGTAACATGCACATCCAAGAGACTGGAATAAAAACTATCACTAAGTTCATCTTAAAAAGAATGCCGTAATGCCATTAGCAGCAGCAGATTATCACAGCACACCACCTTACAGCAAATCCTGACTGCCTTTTTATCATCTAAGTAGCGTAAGGAAGTACTCCTTACTCAGAGCAGAGTGAAAGAAACAGATTCACCCTCCACTCAATCTCCTGTGGTAAAAAGAAATTGCTAAGGGCCCAATTCTGATGTCCACTCTCTCAGTCCATACGTAGGCAAGCCCCGTTCAATAAGCATTTTGCCTGAATAAGGACTTCATGTTTTGATACAAAATGAGAAGGGCATAAATTTGGACTAGTGGGGACAAGGCTCCTAATGAAAAACAACAGAGTTTCCATTATCACAGCAAAGACAAAGCAAACGACAACAAAACACTACTTTAAAAACCCTGTTCTAAATACCATTGAGATTTAGCCTGAAATATGGAAAATCTTTTTTGACTAGGCAGAGCTGTAAACCCAGGTGAAATGTAAGGTACATCTATCAATGTATTTCTACATCCTACAAAACTGGCCTTTAAAGTTAAGAACTGTCATACTCTATTGAGAATACAAGGTTGTGGCTCCCCCAGTGACGTAATGGTAAACACTGTCTTGGCTTGCAGGAGATCCGGTGTAATTCCCGAGCATGTTCTTTTGTCTCACAGGCCAGGAGACGTTGGGAACATTACAGAAGAGACTCTCTCAGTTCTGAGAAAGGAGGGTGTGAATTATTCTGGAGGACTTTGCTGTCTGATTTAGGAATTCTGTCTTCCGCTGGAAAATGCTGCCATGCAGCAGAATAGGACGTGCTCAAACAAAAGGAAATATCCTCAGAGGGATGTAAAGGAGGAAAGAGGTGACGATTCATGAGCACAGATGCTAAAGCTTTTATCTATCATAACTGTCTTGGATCCTAAGCTTTGCCAGGACCTCAACTTGGCACCCTGTGCACCACAGACATTCATGAAGGATGGGAATAAATTTTTCTCCCCTTTCAAAAGAAGGCATAACAGGCCCTGACATTTCTAGGGCAAAGCAACTTGCTTTATAAAATACTATGTAGGCCACCGAACACACCAGGAGATTTCAACAAAGATCTATTTCTACTGAGGTCCTCACATCCACTCCATCCAGTCATGAATTTTGTCATGGCTCTGAAGCATGGAAAACCATTCACATGTTGTTTCTTGGAGTTTCCACATACGTCTTACTAATGTGCCTTTTCGTTCTCAGCTTTTTGGCTACCATACCAGAGACTTAACAGTTCACCCCCAAACAATACACATACACACACCTGGAGGAGCACTAGAGATTTCAAGTCTGCTTCCTCTACACCAATTTGATTCCAGCATGATTCCACTGGAGCCGCTGACGTCACACCAGCATAAGACTGGGGTAACATGTCAGAGAACCAAGATCTTCAGTTTTAAGGCAATAACTGCCCAGGAGTAAATAGACACTTTTTTGACCTTTGCTGATAATTCCTCACTAACCATAGCTCATGCTGAGTCCAGTCCTGCTCCCACAGCCATTCCAACGACAGCATATCACCACAGTAGAGTTTGAAAACAAGAACAACAGAGGGTGGGAACACCAAAAAGGAAAGGAAATTGGATACCATATTTTCCTTTTCTCTCTCTATCACAAGAGCCTTGGGAATAGAATTATTGACTGGGAAATGGGTTGTGCTGCACATTTTTTCTACAAGCTTCATCATTTGATTCATGTTGTTCAAAGATGCATGTTCTACCCGATTAGGAAGGTGCATCATCATTAGGTAACACTGGTCAGAAATTTTCCCATCAAAAGTGATTTTTCAACAGAAAATGTAATCTGAAATTTTTTGATTGTCCACTGGAGAAAAAGAATTGAAATATTTTGATTTGTTGCACTGACCCAAAACTTTTGTTTCAAGTCAGTTGAATATTAAACCACATTTCCCTCTTGTGGCACATTGCCTCACAGAAGCTTTAGTTCAGGAGTCTCATGCTATGGGTCAGGCTCCCTGACTAGATTACATCTCCCATGACGCAGTCTCTCTTTAACCTGAACCACAGTATGCCATACAGAGACACATGACTACAGGTGGATCATGGGCAATGTAGTTCAGATGCCTAATACCCCCATTCTTCCCTATCAGTTGGACTCAGCGGCCAAACGAATTCACCCGTGATCTATCTGTAGTGGTGTCTCCCTCATGGTGCACCATACAGTTCAGGTTAGAAGGAGATTATATCATGGGAGATGTAGTCCGACCAGTGGCCAGGGAGCCCAGCCCACAGGGAAGAATCCAGGCATGAGGCACCTGAACTGAAACTCTCATGAGGCAACATGGCACCATAGAGATGCAATTTAATCTTGCGCTGACTCAAAATGAAATGCTTTGTTTCAGTTTAACACACCAAAATTCAGTACTTCAGTCAGAAAAAGCAAAATATTTAATTTGGATTGAGCGTGCCAGAACTAAATTCCAATTTTCACTTAGCTCTAATTAGCTCTGTTGTTCACTCCTGAATCCAGAGACTACAGAAAAAGCAGCCTAGTGGTATGTGTAGTTTATTCTCCAAAATCCTTAGATCCAGATATTCTCTCCCTGCTTCCTGCTGAAAGATAATCTGGTTGTATACAGTTAACTCTGATAAGGCACATCCAACTGACAGTTATTAGGCCAGAAACCAAGCCAGAAGCAAATCCTTCTTCAGTGCTTGCTGTTTTCAGAGTGTGTGGAGTGTGGACACAGCATGGAGCAGGATAATAGCGCTTTGCCCCATGTCTTCTCAGATACTTCCATTCTTCATCCATACCTCATCTCATTTTCACGCCCCATCCTTGCAAATAAAACAGCAGGCATTTGAGAAGACTGGTTTACAGGGGTGGAGGACTATGTTTAATGTTCAATTCCTCCACTCACACTGATGCTGGAACACAACAACTGCTACATCCCGAAATGTTATCTGTGATTAGGGTCTTGAATAGGACTGTGAGATCACACTAACAGTTTCTCTTGAAGATTTTGGTATTGCTTTTTTATAGATTTATCATAGAAGTTTCATTTTTCTTTGGTTTCCTCCATTACTGGTGCCTGTCTTTTGAGTGATGGATTAACGTTATAGGGTTTAACAGAGAAACCATATTCTTATGGAGGACCTTAGAAGAGAAGAGAGTGGATAACCAGGAACAATTGCCCTTCTAAACAGAATTTGGAGACCAGTTATATAGTAAGACACACATTTGGGCCTATTAATAAATAATAATTATACTAACTCTGATGTGTCTCATTTTGGGGGCCACCTGTGATCAGAATTCAGTTCAACTGCACTGCAGCACTTTTTTGCCTGCATACCAAAAGCCTGGTTTTCTAGTCTTATTAGGAAAATTAATCTTGTCTCCCTTCCAGACAGGAATCCTTTCTGAGAGTCTCTGTCACGGTATAAAACCCCACTCTGAACCTTAGAGTCCAAAAGATGGGGTACCAACATGAATCCCCCTAAGCTTAATTACCAGCTTAGATCTTGTAGTGCTGCTACCAACCAGGACTTGGAGTGCCTGGTATACTCTGGTCCCCCCAAAACCTTCCCTGGGGACCCTCAAGACCCAAACCCCTTGAGTCTCACAACAAAGGGAAATAAGGTAGATATCCATCTACATTCTAGAACAGCAAACACTACATTATTCACAGGCATTATTTTTATTTGATTGATTGATTGTTCCATCTTGTCTACTCGAGGCTAAATCGAAGTCCTGGTTTACTTCCCCTCACCCAGAGGCAATACAGATTCAAGCTCCATGAACCTAAAACAAAGAGGAAATTCACCTTTCCTCCTCTTCCTCTCTCTCCCTTCTCCCACCAATTCCCTGGTGAGTACAGACTCAGTTCCTTTGAGCTTTAACAAGGGGGAAAAAATCACTCAGGTCTTTAAAAAAGAAAAGCTTTTAATAAAAGAAATAAAAAATAAAAATTATCTCTGTAAATCAAGATGGAATATTACAGGGTCTTTCAGCTTATAGACACTAGAGAGAATCCTCCCCCCCCGCATACATACAAATTACAACAGAGATACAACTCTTCCAGCCAAATACACATTAAAAACGTTCCAGCCAAATACACATTTGCAAATAAAGAAAACAAACAATCAAAAAGACTAAACCGCCTTTCTACTTTTGTACTTACTAAATTTGAACAGAAGATTAGAGAGCCTGTAGGTACATGTGGTCACTCTCAGAACCCAGAGAGAACACACAAAGAAAACGCACACACAAAGACTTCCCTCCACCGAGATTTTTTAAAGTATCTTGTCTTCTGATTGGTCCTCTGGTCAGGTGTTCCAGGTTCACTGTTCGTTAACCCTTTACAGGTAAGAGAGACATTAACCCTTAACTATCTGTTTATGACAGGCTCATTTAATGAAAGGTCTTTGGGGCATGATTAAGTAAAACGAACATGAGTAGGTGTCTTGTCCTGCGCAGAGTAAGTTCTACTAAGAATTATTTGCTCTTCCTAAACACTGCGTTAAAATCACAGAGCAGCAGCAGCTACTTGTTACAAATATTAGTTCTACAGGATTTTTTGTGAAGTACACGAGTGTATCAAAAATTCACAGGAATCTGCATCAGACTTTTTGCCTACTGGTAAGTGTTAAGTAGTGCAACTACTTGTAAGTAACTGACTAGTAAACAATGCCGTTCCTGGATAATCCCAATAAAGCAGATATGTTATGGGCCATTACATAACTAACCCAGTATAGTAGAGTGTATCAAGGTCTGATCCTGACTCCCTGATTTCATCAGAGCCACACTGATTTATACCAGCTGAGGATCTGGCCTTTGTTTACAGTACTTTTTGTAGGCATAATTGAGTTGTGTAAGCAATACGTTTGTAGCAGAACTTTCAATTCTGGGACAAACATTACATCTAGAGTCAAGAGCAATCACAGTTTGGTGGTTTCCACACTATGGACTAAATGCAGACCAGGTCCAACTCTACTGAAACCAACGGCAATTTCATTAAAGTCTGACATTCTGCTGGCACCAGGTATGAATTTGGACCCAGAAGAGCAACAAGTTATATTTAATATCACTGTCAGTCTCTGCTCCAGAGGAGAACAGCACTGAGCTACCATGGAGATTGAATCACTTGCATCTGACTCGCAGCTCAGCTCTGCTGAGGCAGAGTAAAGAAGAACACAGTACAACTGTGCAGATACTAACTGTACTGTGGATAACCTGCAACTCTATTGACCAAAAAAATCCATCTTGTGAAACAGGGACATTTTTCCTGGTCTATCACAATGATACTTTCTACTGCCAAGCAGTCCAAGCCAAGCCAAACCAATTGTCCTTGTGCAAACCACAGTTAGGATGCTAGTCCCTGTTATGCTGAATAGCTGGAGAACTCTGAACCCTAACAAAGACTCCACGATTCTATAGTCACTTGGGAGAAGCACCTACATGATTAAATCTGCTATTTTGTTTACTGTTCCTTTATTCATTCTAGAATTAAAATGATCTTTGGAAGAACGAGACAGTTTTAAAGATAGAAGGTGGCGGTGAATGGTGTAAAACTTTGGTATCTATCCTGTCTGAATGGGAATGTCAGCAATACATTAAGAGTAACATTTTCAAACAGGCTCCTAAGTCACTTAGGAATAAGTCATACTTTCAAACATGACTTAGGCGACAGCTACACTTACAGCGGCATCTCCTGTGTAGCCACAATTTTGCAGGTTGGAGAGAGCTCTCCTACTAGCACAATTAAACCACCCCAAATGAGCGGCGGTAGCTATGTCAGCGGGAGATGCTCTTCCGCTGAAATAGTGCCATCCACACCGGCACTTTCATCAGTCGCAGGGGCGGGGAGGAGTGACTCTCTAAGGACAGAACAATGCTGTACAGTAATGAGAGAGAGAGAAAAGAATTACTAATACAACCTGATTAGGGAGATTCAGTTGCATTTTTTTTTAATTTAAAAAGGTGTCTGAACACAACAAAGGAAAATAAGGTTTAGTGAGTTTAGGGGGATAAAAGTTTTGGAAAAAAAATGTGGAAAAATCCAAATATGCAAATGAATGGAAAGCTTGCATATATCACCAAGACAAAAACTGATCTAGAATT
Organism: Chelonoidis abingdonii; assembly: GCF_003597395.2. Taxonomy (NCBI): domain Eukaryota; kingdom Metazoa; phylum Chordata; order Testudines; family Testudinidae; genus Chelonoidis; species Chelonoidis abingdonii. The sequence continues at coordinate 54,388,597 of NC_133772.1, forward strand.
TACTGTGGATTTTTTTTTTTAGACTAGACATTATTGATGCTTTAGATAACAAAATTAGACAGACGATAGATAGGAAAACATGATTTAGCAAGACATTCATACCGCCCTTATCACTTGATGAGAGTGCTTCTTTAATCTATCAGAATGGGGTAATTTTTTTTTAAACAAAGGATAACTGGATAATGAAGGGCAGCAAAGAGATATTGACACAAATGCAAGTCAAAAGCAATAGTACGAAATAAAAACGCTAGTACTTGTACTGCCAAAATCCCAGGCACTGGTTACAGTTTCAGCTCTTCAGAAAGGGTGACGTTCATCATTGTGCAAGGGCCAGCACAAATTCTGTGCACCAATGAAGTCCCACTTCAGGGCTCAAAACAGAGTTAAAATGGGACTTAACTGGTGCATAGATGTTATGCCGGCCTTCTGCCTAGGGGTGACTTTCACCCTGGGAGAATAACATTCTCCAGGAGAGAGCACGAGCAAGTTGGACAACCAGGCTGTGGCCAGGTTTTTGGAATATTTGTCATAAAAGAAAAGACAAGAAAAGAAAAGAAAAAAGACCATAGGGAAGTTGATCTTATTCTTACTGTAAAGGAAAAACTTTAAACTAAAGTAACCTATGTTAACCAGTATACACTGAAAAAGTATTGATGATAATGATGTAAGTTATGGGCCAGATCATCAGGCACTGTAAATGGGCATAGCTCCATGGGAGTCCACCAAGCTAAGCTGATTTACACCAGCTGATGACCAGATTAGTTTGAGTCACCAGGCCAGATTCTGATCTCAAGTTACCCTGGCATAAATGTGAAATAACTTCTCTAAAGTTAGTGAGCTACTCCAAATTTATGTGGACAAAAGTGAGACTAACATCTGGCCCTGCATATGCAGAAGCTCTTGCCTCCAATACCACCAGTACTGCAAGTGTTTTGGAGTTTAAACTGCACAGCCTCCCTTCCCTTTTCCCCACATGGGAAACTGTTTAGTGGAAGTGTCTGCTGAGTCAAGTAGCTGTTTCCATGAACAGTGATTCTTTTGGGGCTAAGATCCAGATCGTGCAGTATGACGTAAGGTAGAAATTTTCGTCTTTTAAGACAGCAACAGGAGTACCAATGACAGAAATAGACCATGTGGAAGCAGTATTCATCCCTATGCTATTAGGATTCAACATATCCTTGTCTGCTATTCCCAAAGGAGGATGTTTGCTGATGAATAACGTGCAAGGGATGTAAAGCAGCAATGAGCACAAGCTCACAAGAAGGAAAATCCTTCACCACATTTGTCTATTTAATATTCCTTATTGTAATGTTTTTACATATAGTAGAGCAGGATTCAAGATACAGTATAATGGAAAAAACAGCATGCCCTCATATACACAAGATAATGAAGGCATCAAAGATACCAAGAAAAGCACTTATCAACAAATGGATTACAAGGCAAAGGCAAATACTCTGCAGCATGCCTCCGCCCTCCACCTGTGCCTGAAACCTATGCTTAGGCAAGCAGCTGGCCAAGCCCATCTCTGATGTTGTACAATGTGGCTACAATGAACACTGCAAACCAAGAGATTTGGCCTCAAAGAGAAACTGTGAACATGATGGATGCCACAGTAAGTGACCCAATAATGAGACAGAATTTAGCAATTCAGCAGTACTACATTTAAACTGGTAAAATGAGCATCTTTTGTAAAACAGGTTTCATTTTGACATGCCTGTACTACTCTATATTCAACATTCCTGCTCCAGAATTTATTAAGAGTGACTTGTAATTTGTAATTTGCCACTCTGCCATTTGATGAGAACAGATGTTATTTTCTCCTAACTCCCAGACACCTGGAACAGGCAAAATTCCCCAAGCTCACTCAATTATCCTCCAACAGGCAGGGCTCATTCAAGCAATTTATCTACAAGGACCAGTTCAGCCCAAGGTGGAAGAAGCAAAGATCAATTTCATCAAGTCTGAAATAAACTCTAGTCAAATTTGACCTAATACATGAGTGTGTCTGGGGTTTTAAAAAAAGCAAGTTTATGAAGTCAATAATCCTATGATCCTTCTCAGAATGAATACTGATCATCTTTCAGAAGAAAAGGAAATGTGTAGAGTCTAATGGCTTTCTCGAGTCTCAAATTTAAAAAAATTGGACCACAACTTTTTGTTTCTTGCTGAGGAAGGAAAGTAAACAGAAACTCCTCCACTAATGGGGTATGATCTCTCTCACTGCACTTTCACTGCTTTGTAAATCCAAGAGCTTCAACTGAGTTATTCCTGATTTACACCAGAGAAGAATACAGAGAAGAATGAGAGGGGAATTAGACCCATAGCAGGGGCATTCAACAAATTCCATATAAAACCAAACAGCTAATTTGCTCAATGAACAGCAACAGCACCATCAACCCCTATATGAAGTGGCACTCAGAAATAACACTTAGGGGTTATCTACACATACAGCGCTTCAACGGCGTAGCTGCACTGGCTGCTGTAACACTTTAGCGAAGATGCTACTGCACAGACGGAAAAGCTTCTCCCATTGGAGTAACTATTCCACCTCTGCGAGAGGCAGAAGCTATGACGATGGGAGAAGCTCTCCCACGACATAACCCCTGGTATAGACAGCACTGTGGATTTTTCAGTACCCCTGAGTGACGTAGTTATACCAATATAAGTTTGTAGTGTAGACCTGACCTTAGTGTGTGTCATACATTGTAAGTAAAAATGGTCAAACCAAAAACCTGGATTCAAAAAGATTAGATTAACCTTTAACTCTGGAGAAGGTAATGCCGTGAACGAAAATATCAGAGCCGACTTTTCGAGAAGTTTGGATCCAAACTGGGATCTCTTGGGCCCATCTTTAGTTTTGTGCAGTGGGACATCTTAGGGCCTACTGTGGACCTGCTGTCCTTTTCTGGAATGCAGATGCAGGAGATAGGCAATTTGTCCTGGGGTGTGTCAGACCAAAAAGTTGGGTAAGTTACAGACAGAGGCCTGATGGAAACAATGCAAGGCAGAGACTATAACTCAGTGCCTCTTTTACTTCACTACTTACATCTTGGAGGCTTTCAGGCCCCAGTTGAGCACAGCACTTAAGCATGTTTAATTCCCACTGAAGTTAAGCACATGCTTAAGGGCTGAGCTCAACTGAGGCCTCAGACCACAAGGACATCCACTGTTTACACATCAGAGTATATTAGGGAAGTTTCCTCTTCTATTGTGACTATCCAGAGTGCCTACTGTACCTTGATGCTCAGCACAGCCACACAGAGGGCAGTGAGCAGAGAGGAGTGAGGCTGTTTATTGACACCCTTAAGAGGGATAGCACTTTAAATTGTGTAATCTCATTGAGCCAAATCTTGAGATGTAACCACCCGCAGTACCCAGTGGCTTCAGCGGGGGAGCTGAAGATGCTTATTACATCTCAGAACCTGGCTTTTAGCAAAAAGATTCAAGAAATTAATGGCCTGATCTTGCAAGCTATGAAGCGCCTCCTGCCATGTGCTGAGTGCCCCCAACAAAGCACCTGACAAGAGACACACAGCATCTGAGAGGTTCAGACCCTAAACCGGTAACTAATTATTGATGACTCGAAGTAGCTGCTGACTTTTAACAGAATGGATTTCAGTTCGTGTGAAAACAGGGTGCATATTTTCCATCATTTCAAGGTATTTTAATAATATAGGGTCTCTTTAAATTTGTGTGTTCTATTACTCCTTCCGAAATAAATATATTTAACTGAAACCCATTCTGTACTCTGTTGATAGAAAGGCCGAGACTATAACTTCTTGGAAGAGGAGCTCTGTGTAAGCTCAAAAGCTTGTCTTTCACTATGACAAGTTGGCCCAGTAAAATATATTGCCTCACCTACTTTGTCTCTCTAAAACTGGTTGGCAGACAGGTGGGCAGATCAGACAGAGTAGCATTTCTGTGGCATGTTCCCTCTGCTCTCCCACACATAGGGTATGTCTATACTGCAATTAGACACCCGAGGCTGCCCCATGCCAGCTGACTCCTGCTCCTGGGGATCCGGTTGGTTGTAGGGCTTTTTAATTGCAGTGTAAACTTCCGGGCTCAGGCTGCAGTCTGAGCTCTGGGACCCTCACAGGGTCCTAGAGCCCAGGCTCCAGCCCAAGCCCAGAGGTCCATACTGCAATTAAACAGCCCCGCAGCCTGAGCCCCCAGAGCTCAAGTCAGCTGGCATGGGCCACCCATGAGTTTTTAATTGCAGTAAAGAAATATGCAAAGAATATGCATCTGCATGCATGAGGCCCTAGCACACATACCTTTGAAGGCAGGTTAATCAGCACTCTAGCCATGTCTCCATGTTCAGGCAGAACTGGAGCACCGTGCTCGACGAAGCACTTTTGGCTCAACCAGAGAGCTGTACAACACTCAGGAAGCAAGCAATTTAGCTACTCATTTAGGGCTGTAACAGATTCTCTACTCACCACTAAGGCACCTCCTCGTGGCTGCATCTGGGGAATAGCTATGCCCATCTGAGCCCTTTTCTTGCTCTTGTTCACACTGAGGCCCCTCTCAACACTGCTTCCTCTCTGTGACTGGGAGCTCCCTCCCTCGTGGCTTGGCCCTCTGGACAGATAGTTTTCCCCTTTCAGGCTAACAAAAAGTCTCATCAGACAATCAGTCTCATGCAGTCTTCCATTCTACTGCCCAGACTGTGCCACTTCCCCCAGGGCTGGTAGGAGAACCTGGGCCTGTTTGCTACATTGTGTTCCAGGCCAGTGACCCTACAATCAGCAGCCAAGTTCTGTACTGTTCCAAACCTTGCTGCCATTTCCCTGAGACTTTTCCTGCTCCACTTCCACCAAGCTTTCGCTCCACTACTCCTCTGGGTGAATCCATCCTTCAGGGCTACGGTCCCAGGGCTTCTACTCTCCCTGGGCTTCCTCCTTTCCCTCTCTAAGCCCAGAGAAGGTAGAAAGAGGATGCTGTATAGAAGCCTGTAGCCAGCCCCATCTGCTCTTGCTCAGCTGGGCTCCATCCTCGATTAGGATTGCCTATCAAGCCTAGCCCTCCCTCAGGTGTGGCTTATCAGGGTACTGAACACCACCACCCTCCCCAGCTACATTAACCCTTTCCACGCTAGTGCTAGGCAAACACTCCATCACAAGCGCCATATACTTCAGTTGATCAGCAGACACACTCTCACTGACATCAACTGGAGCTGCACGGTGCATGAATCAAAAGCAGTATACTTTTCGGTTCCCTCTCACACACAGGGCCTGATTCTCCATGCCATTCACATTGTGGACTCATTGACACCTGTGCAAAGAGAGAGTTTAGAGTGCATGTACAAAACACTACTGCCGGTCCGAGTGAATGAGTGTGATGCAACATTTCACCTCCTCTTTGCACAGATGTAAATGACTCCACATGGTGCTAGGCTATGGAAAAATCACTTTTCACTCAGAGAAGAAGAAAAAAAATAAATCAGAAGGAAATAACAGCTTCGGCACTCTCAGGCCATGAGAAGTACAGAGTGCATCTGAAAAGCTCCTGGTGCTCTCAGGCCCACCTATACAGACAGAAAGCATCAAATCCAATAGAGGTAGATATCCATCTACATTCTAGAACAGCAAACACTACATTATTCACAGGCATTATTTTTATTTGATTGATTGATTGTTCCATCTTGTCTACTCGAGGCTAAATCGAAGTCCTGGTTTACGTGGTGATAAGAGTATGACAGCTCCATGTGCATGAACTGGCTGAGCGCCAGGCCAATGGATTCTGAGCATTTGTTCCGCTGATGGCAAGTGCTGGGTGGTTGGGGGGGATACCAGGGAGCTGATTCATGCCTGCCTGTGTAACTCTATACATGCCATTTCTTCTTTCTCCCCTCCTCACCACACTACGGCTGTGCCAACTACTCAGCACTGGAGCTATACTAACCTTATGGGGTCCCAATGAGGGAAAGAGATGGGAAGAAGCCTTCTGATCCTCACTCAGCTGATATAAATTTACACCACCTAATAGAGGAGCCCTATGTTATGCTGGAGGTTTTAATCCTTTTTCATTCCTATAGGGCTGTCCCATAAGGGGAAAATCTTAAAACAAGCCAAAAAGTTGTATTGGTCCTTCATATAGCAAGCACTTCTTAATTGTATATCGATCAGCAGTACCTGTCGACTTCATACCAGAAGGGCCTGATTCTCATATATACTAAGACCCTTTACATCACTCTCGTAGCATAAAAGGGCCTTAAAGTGGGTTTAACTATGTAGTAACTGCAATGTAACTGAGAATTTAGGCCTGGGTGTTTAATGTTCTTCTAAAACTGGACAGTCAAAATGATATTCACATTGGTCAGAGACTGTTATGGATGTCTAGAATTACCTTCTATTAACCCAGGGTGCACCACTCACTGCTACTATCTCACTCACTGCAGCTACTCTACCCCCTAGACAGCTAAACAACTTTATACACACTATATGGCATGTTAGCAGACAGAACCAGATGCACAACTAATGCTAAATGCACAAGCTCTAATGCATCTCCTTTTTCAGGTGCCAATCCTGCAAACTCTTACATTAGCACTCCTTAGTTGTGTAAATATTCTCACTGATTTCAGTGTAATGATTCTCATAAGTAAGTACTACTCATGTGTACAAAGGCGAATAGCATCAGGTCTTACATCAGAGAAATACTCTCCCAGATCAAGAGAGTTTTATGCATACTGACTTCATTAGTTAATACAGCCTCAGAGGACAGAGATGCTTCATAGACTCACTTAAATCCACACCGCTAGGATCTTGATGAATGTGTGTTTCAGTGCTGGCTGCCATACAAAGAGCACTCTGGCCGAATGTCTGACCAACTGTCAATTCCTGTGTAACTAATACAAATGGTCAATATCTGGAAAAGTGTGGCAGAGTTTGCAATGAAACTCCTACAACGTGTCCTCTGTTACCTGCCTGTTTTTCCCTTAGTCATTCTTTTCTAGGTGTCAGAGGCAATACTGCTATTTTACACATTACTGAGAGTCCCCGGTTCCAGCTTTTGCAGGAATGAGTCAGAGGCTTTTGTTCCCCTCTTCATCTTTGAATGCAAACAGGAACAATCTTTGGAATATATTTAGACTCAAATTTGGGATTTTTTTAAATGTTAATTGCTAGAAATGTTGCCAATCTGTTTTTAGCAGATGGTTTGTGATTTAATGACTCTGGGTGAGGCAGAAAAGCTTTAATCAATACAATGAAGAAAAATTTTGAGAAATCATATGTAATTTTGCAAAAATCAAAAGCATTTCCTATGTATTGTCAAGCAGACAAAAACATACTGACATGTTGTTATTGCAAGAAGCTGGCAAATTGTTTGATACATTAACTTTCCTTTTATGTCTTTTTCAGGCATCATGGTAACGAGCAAGATTTTTGCTCTTTCACGGGTTTGACAATTCTCGTCCCCGAACAGTACCTTCTTTAACTATGACAACAGGGCCAGAGCTGGATGATAAACACTTTACTATTAAGACAGGTACCACAAAAAGCTTTATATCTCAGCTTAATTCTCAGAATCAAACATGGAAAATGTGACCTTCCCACTCCCTGATCTTCTGTGTTTCTTACTTTCACCACAGCCACTCACTCTGAATCAGGTTTCCACATGTTGCAGATGAAAGCAGGCAGGAACCACTCTAGCCTTCAGCTAGTTACTCAATCATTACAGATGGCATTAACAATTCTCCCAGCTGTCTGAAGACCTGATTCTATGACAGTCTAGGCAATTTATTATGATCTGCATTCCCAGGCTATAAGCTTCTTTTCTTGTTGCTATCATTGTGGGCTACCATATAAATATGCTCCAAAACTCTTTGAATCAGTGCCTGCTTAGATGTTGTTGTTAACAGATCTTCATGCAATTTGAAAGCCAAAGTGTAGCAGTTTGATTGCAACAGACAAACTAACATTTGATCTACATAAATGCAATCCGATGGCTCTTCTTTTGCCCTTCCATACCAGCCTGCCTGGGGCCAACATAGAAACCGTTTATTGAAGAGAGTTCACATGCACCCCCTAAATGGCCATTACACCCACCTTCCCCTATCCACCCCCAGTACAGCTCTTATGTGGCACTGGAAGGGCCTTGTGAGGAAAGGTGTGTATGTAAGGGCTTGTCAACACACAAAAAAGTCACACCACTTTACCTATCCTGTTATGGTGAGAGCACTACAACCTTCCTAGTGTGGATGAAGTTATAGTGGTATAGTATAAAAGTGCTTTTTGCCAGTACAGGGGGTCTCCGGTATACGTCACCCTCATATCCATTGTTTCGCATATCTGTCACTCATCAATAGGGGAACATGTTCCGATTCACATCAGTCCCAATCCACATATCCATTGTTTGCAATATCGTACTGTCAGTTTCAAACGATGGATATGCATAAGAACACATTCCCCTATTGATGAGGAACGCATATTCGATAGATATGGGTAGCCACAGGTGGGCTGTGGCCCACCCACTTAACATCCAGGCCCACCCTGCTCCAGTCCCGGCTTTGCTCCCACCCCTGCACTTACCCCACACCGCCCACCCAGTGCTCCACCTGGGAAACGGGGTTGAGACACAGGGACTTCCAAGTTCCCAGCCTATTCCCCAGCAGGAGCGCCAGGCAAAGCAGGGCAAGACCCTGTGCCCACTCCCCAGCTGGAGCTCTGAGCAGAACAGGACAAGCCTCTGTGCCCCAACCCAGCTCCCTGGCTGGAGCGCCCGGTGGAGCAGGGCAAGCCCCGAGTGCTAGGTAGGGGGGCGGAGCAGGTGGGGCGATGGAAGTGCACATTTTTCGAGAAGCCCGTAGCCAGAGCGTCTATCTCCCCCTCTCTCCCCATCCCCAAGGCTGCCAGGAGGGGGGGAGAAACCTCCAGATCACTCCTACCCCTCCGCCCCCATCATTGCGCATCCACCCGAGGCCCACCCAAGTGTCCCCTCCTGCCTACAACACTGCTGTACCAGTAGGTCCCCAGGATAATTTGTTTTGGTATCCGTGGCTCTTTTCAAGAATACAACCCCAATGTATACCGGGGACCCGCTGTATAGCTATTCCTGTAGGGGAAGTGGTATACAGATGTTTATTCCACTGTAACTGCACCCATGTAACGGGTGGTACCAGCATAATTATACCACTTTAAATTAAAAAAAAAAAAAAAAAAAAAAAAACACATACTTACTGCTTCTAAAATATACTGCATTTGTCAAGCTTCAGACACACATCTTGGCTAGTTGAAAAAAAAAAAAAAAAAAAAAAAAGAACACATACCCCCTAACCAAAATAGCTACACTAGCATAAAAACTAGGTATAGACCAGGCCTCTGCCTTAACTTACACCTTCTGATACCATTATGCTAACGGTTTTTCCTGCTCAACCCCTTTCAGAGCCCATCTTCCTTAGATTCAGCTAGACTCCCACACACCCGTTAGAACTTACATCACTTCACACACTACCTGTGAGGTTGGCCCTTTGCATTTAACAGTTTCGAACTTCTTTCTAAAATTACCTAGATTCCAGTCCAGGAAAAAATAGTATTTTTTTAAACATAAGCTTTAAAACACTCTGTTTTACTCTATTACCTCTCCATTTACTGACCTCATAATGCTTTACTGCTGACATCATGTTGAAAAGTCACAAATGACATTAATGATATTGGCTGTTCCACGACCAGAAGGAGCTGGGAAAATGACAGGATGATAGCAGCTGGAGAGGACAGAGTGGGAGACAGCTTTGGTGCAAATACACATATCTGTTTAATAATTTCTGACTGTACACACACTGAATATTTATGATTTCATGAGAGGCTATACACATGTTTCAAATTAGATAGTCTGTTTTGATATCCTTCCTGCTCTGTTCTTTAAAAGATGTGTAAACTAGATCAGCTGGGTTTGAGTCTTGCATGCTTGATAGATGAGGCAGAAGATGTTATTCTAATTAATGCAAGTAAATATTTTCTTAAATCCATTAAAAGCATAAAGCTGCTTTTGAAAGCACCAGCAAAAGAAAGGCTTCCAGAATGAAAATCAGAGGCCGTTTATTGCCTCTTTTCATTCCTTAGCGGTGATAAGAATAGTTTCATATTCATTAAAAGGACGTAAAATATTCATGTAGCATATTATTTTCGTGGAGCCTTCCGCTTCTTTCTATTTCTCCCCCACCCACTCCCCCAGCGTTTTACCCATAGTTGCTTTAGTGGTCACATTTTCAAATCAGAAACACCACATGAATTACAGTATAATAACAGGTTTAGCTATCCATACCTCACACGAACAGCTGAAAGTATGACTGTTAGCATAAGAAATGTTGTTTTTTCTCTGTGTGATCTTATGAAGCCCAGACAGTAAAATTACAAGATTTCCTGCAAAAAAGCAGGTAGAACAAAGGGAATGTGGTGGCTATATTGTGCTCTCATCTGTGAGACCTGTTAATTCTGAGTACAGATCATCCTGAAAAGGGTAGTTCTTGGAACCTGAATTTTACAGTCATGTCACTCTATAACATATGGTTACTGACTCACTGAGGCTGCGGTGCTGGAGGAGCTTATTTGACACCATTTTTCATGTAGGGTGTGCCAAGCATTCTCTCAAAGCCTATGGCAAGTCATAACTCGGTGCAGGGATCAAAGGCTTCAAAAGAATGTGAATCCACCATGAAGCTGGACTCAGGTAATGCATGCTTTAGTCTGATAATTCATAAAGCAGGTCTCTAGCTGGAATGTGATTACAGTATAGTAGAATGGTACTGTAGCTCTGCTCTCAGAACAAAAACTACACTAATCTTTCTACAATGATTGTTAATTAATCAGTGATCATGATGCTATAGAAAATAATTGCAAAGCCTGCCCATCTCGCTTCTCCTTTCTTTCCTTTTGTAATCACCAGCAACAGCTTTTGTAAGAGGAAAATCCAAGGGATGCGACCACATGCAGAAAATGTTTTGGGGGGTTGTTTGGTGGGTGGGTGGGGATGGCCAGGCGTGTAACTGCACTAAGGGTACAGATGCATTTAGGGTGAAATATAAACAAATGGCCAAAAATAAAAAAAAAAAAAAGTGAGGCCCTTCTCCCACCCAACATCTTGTCCTGCTTATTCCCCCAGTGGCTGTACCTCTGGAACCTACAGGTAAAAAACTTTTCTCACACACTTGCAGAAGGTTTTATTTCAAAGAGACAGGCAGCGTGGTCCAGTGGCGAGGACACTGCAGACATATAAATTAACTGTATCAGCTCAGGAAAGGGACCTCGGTGTCACTGCAGACAGCTCAGTGAAGACTTCTGCTCAGTGCACTGCACTAGTCCAAAAGCAAACAAGATGTGGGATTTGTACACTCCATAACAGCAGCACCCTACCATGAGTCAGGAAAGGGTTAATGGGCTGCTAGGGACCCAACCACCCCGTCCCTCAACTCCTGAAAAGAGGTATCCAGCTTTAAGAAAGGAGAGCTCAGCTCAGCTGGTACCTGATGGAGAGGAAAAGAAGATATTCAATCCTCACTACAGGCAAGGGGCCTTGCAGGTCTGCTCCCAGCCAGCAATCTGTGGCGGGATCTGGGGAGTGCTGCCAGGGGCTAGAAGTAATTGGACTCAGAAAGGCCCCCGGGAGCGAGCAGAACTCCTGCTGGAATAGAGAGATTGCCCCAGAGTGGGGGCCTCACATAGGGGAAGAGACTTGAAGAGACTATGACCAAGCCCAGGCTGATGGTTGGCCCTCTACACCTCCTCGAAGAAATGAAGAGCCTGCCGAGGATTCCACTCTGTGTGTGTGTGTGTATATGTGTGTGTGAAATAATTTACATTTCTTTGTATTTATTTTCAACTTTGGGCACTCGAGAAGGGATGGTATTTTGTGACCTAATCAGAGGGCTAAGTCTGCTCACCCCAGAAGGCATTGGAGGCTAGGTGGAATGGTACACAAACAGGAGGGAAACAGTCAGCCACTGCTGCATCATGCCATGCCATAATCCTACACTACTCAAGGAGCTGACTAAGGAGGTATCTGTGCTGTTAGTGATTATCTTCAAAAACTCATGGAAGATGGGACAGATTCCAGAGGACTCTGTGGACTCTACTGTGGGCTGATAAGCCCTCAGCTGGAGTACTGTATCCAGTATTGTATGCAGTATCCACTACATTTCAGGAAAGATGTGGACAAACTGGAGAAAGTCAAAGAGGAGACAAACAAAAAATGATTAAACGTCTAGAAAACATGACCCATAAAAAAAGATTTAAAAATTGGGTTTCTTTAGTCAGGAGAAGAGAAGCCTGAGAGGGGAACATGATAACAGTTTTCAAATACAATAAAAGGTTGTTACAAGGAGGAGGGAGAAAAATTGTACTCGTTGACCCATAGGACAAGACGCAATGGGCTTAAATTGCAGCAAGGGTGGAGTAGGTTGGACATGAAGAAAAACTTCCTAACTGTCAGGGTAGTTAAGCACTGGACCAAATTGCCCAGGGACATTGTAGAATCTCCATCAGAGGAAGTTGTTAGACAAACACCTGTCGAGAATATACTAGTTATTACATTGTCCTGCCTTGAGTGCAGGGGACTGGACTAGATGACCTCTCGAGGTCTCTTCCAATCCTACACGTCAATGATTCTATACGGGGATGCACAGGAAGGCATGAGAGCACATAAGGAATGAAAGAGAATAATATGAAAAAATATTATACTAACCACTGAGACAATGTTCGTCAACATGATCAGCATTTTCTTGTACTCTCCATCTGTTGTCTCTTGTCTCATAATTAGATTGTAAGACCCTGGAGCAGGGTCTGTCTTTTTGTTCTGTGTTTGTACAGAACCTAACATGATGGGGTCCTGGTCTACAACTAGGGCTCTTATGTGCTAAAGAAACACGAGTTATAATCATATAGAAATAAATGATTCAATCTCATCTAGACTAGTGTTCAGTTCTGGTCACCCCATCCCAGAAAGTATATTGCACAATTAGAGGGGGTCAGAGAAGGGCTATAAGGATGACCAGGGGCCTGGAAAAGTTCAAATATGCAGAAACTGATATTATTTATCTAAGAAAAGAGATTAAGAAGAGGGGACATGACACAAGTATATAAAATAATGAATGGTCTAGAAAAGGTAGAATGGATGCTTCTGTTCTCCCTGCTTCATAACAAAGACACAGTGAATAAAATTAAAAGGTAGCAAATTCAAAATGAAAGGAAGTAATTTTTCACACAATGCAAAATTAGACAGCGAACCTCAATGCCACAGGATGTCACAAAGGAATCAGACATTTAAATGGCTAGCAAGCATATCCAGAGTTGTTGTTAATGATTACCATTTTGAAGGGATAACAAACCTCATGCTTCAGGGTTTAAGCCAGTCTCCAAGTACTAAAGATCAGGATGCAATCTAATGTGGGGGGCAGATTATCCCACATCTACCTACTGCAGAGTTCTTACACCCTCCTCTGAAGCATATGGGATGAAAAGCTTCAAAGGAAGATGAATCCACCAGAGAACTGGGTCCAGGTAATTCACTGCATTCTATCCACTAATATATTGCCATTCATTGGTGCTGGCCACTGTCAGAGACAGTATACTGGACTAGGTGGACCACAGCTCTTATCTACTCGCACAATTACTATATTCCTTAGCTCTGCCACTGACCTCTGTGTCTCTGTTTCCCCTCCAGCCCTCTGTCTCTTGTGTCTGTTTTGACTATAAGTCCTATGGGGCAGGCCTGTCTCTTGCTATGTACGCGCTCGTGCTCCATACCCTTCATTTCCTCACCCTCGGATCCCGCCCCGACACAAAGTGGCAGGACCTCCTGCCACCTCTGGAGGGTGAGGAGCCCCGGTGGGCCAGCCTATACTCCACCCTGGTCCCGAGGCCCGCCGGGGATATCAGTTGGCGGCTCCTGCATCGGGCCGTGAGCACGGGCGTGTATCTGGCGTGGTTTACCCCTATCCCGGACACCTGCCCCTTCTGCGGCATGAGGGAGACCCTGGCGCACGTTTACTTAGAGTGCACCAGGTTGCAGCCCCTATACCGGCTCCTCACTAATCTCCTGTTGCGTTTTTGGCTGCACTTTTCCCCTCACCTCCTTCTCTAGGCACTCCCTATCCGTGGCCCCACGAAGTCCCGGGACCTCCTGGTCAACCTCCTCCTTGCCCTGGCTAAACAAGCCATCTACACGACCAGGGAGAGGAGGTTGGCCGATGGAGACTCCGGTGACTGTGCGACTTGTTTCCGGTCCATGGTCCGTTCATGTATCCGGGCGGAGTTCCTCTGGGCGGCGTCCACTGGCTCCCTTGACGCCTTCGAGGAGCAGTGGGCGCTGTCCGGGGTTCTCTGCTCGGTGTCCCCATCAGGTTCCCTTCTTATGACCCTCTGACCACACTCCCGTCCCTGTTCTTTTATTAGTTGTCCCCCGTAACCAGTGACCTTCTGTGGTCCTGTGGGTCCTCCCCTTAGGCTGGGGGAGGATCCTTTAACAGTGGGCGGGCTTTGCCCGCCCACTTCCCGGAAACCCAATAGATACTGGGAGCACTCTGTCCGCTTGGGCTGCCCTGCTGGCTGGAGTGCTTTCCCCCACTTCTCTGGCTGCCCTGCTGGCTGGAGCTCCTTCTCCCTTCCTGGGCTGCTGCTGGCTGGAGTGCACCCCTCCTTGGACTGCTACCGCTGCTGCTTGCTGCCACTGCTGCTGAGAGAGGGGTGGGGGGGCCTGCTGGCCAGCCCCCACTCCTCCACCTCCGGAGGGAGAAGCCAGGACCCCACCACCACCACCGCTGTTACCACCTGTGAGGGGTCCTTCCTGCCTGGTCACCAGGGTTGCTGCTGCTATTGGAGCTGTGTTTGCCTGGGGAGCTGCTGGGGCCTGGAGGAGGGAGAAAAAAAAATATATGTATTTGTACAGTGTCCACAAAAATGGGGGCCTGATCTCATTTGGGGCCTGCAGCTGCCACTGTAAATCAAATAATAAACAACAAAAACAAAGTTGCAGTAGAGAAAGGGGAAGAGCAGGGAACCACCCCTGTTCTGGGAAGATACCTTTTTATTTTGATTTAAAAGGGATGCTCCCAAATGGCAAAGTGGAGCGCCTATCTCCCTATCGAAACTAGTGTTTTTCCCGATTTCACTCATCTTCAAACTTTAACCAGAGGTGGTGCTGGAGAACTGCAATGGCCACAATCAGGTTCTAGCTTGGCCTCAGAAAACCCAAAATATGACAAAAAAGCATCTCAGCGCACTAATTGTTACAGAATGCCAGGTCAAGAGAGGAAATCTACTAGGAAAATGAAAATGAGATGTTATTACGCTACAAATGCCAAGCAGAGCACAGACAAAAATGGCGAACTCCTCCTCAGACAAGTACACCAATGACCTCAGTACAAACCCACTACGTGCTTCATCTAAAGAGCTGAAAGGAGGCTGGATGAGGATTTCGAGACAAGGAGGTGAAAGAGAGACGAATTTTAAGCTAGATAGTTCAAGAGGCAAATGAAGAGGATGGTGACTGGGGTTAGTGCGTTAGAGGATGCAGAAATACACACATAAAACTTCCAGAAAGTTGGTCTTCACTTTAATGATGCTTTGAATAGGTCAAGCCACCAGTGCAGAGATCAACTGGAGATTTTAATGTCTTTAAAAGGCAAATTAAAGAATTAGGTCTGATGTATGGTTCACCTATTAACAACATCTCCAGGGCTTGTATTCCAGAACTGAAGCAAAATCTCTGGCTCTAGCCACACTGCACATAACGTAGGGGTGAATTACCTTTATGCAACCATTCCTCAATCTCTGGGCTAGTTTTAAGGCACAATTTAACACAGCCTCAAGGCTACTCTAAATTGCACCAGCTACTAACAGCAGCTTCCTGGCTAAGCCCTCTTTCTCTCAACCACAGCCACTGCCCCAAAGGCTGGTAAAAAAGCCACTCCACTGGCCCAGTGTCAACCATGATGGGAAAATATTTGGGGAGCCAATTAAGTTGTCTTTGTGACTGCCACACCAGGGTAAGGATCTGGCCCATGATTTTTTATTTATCGTCACGTTTTCTTTAGGTATCCTCTCACTGGCATTCATAAGAACGGCCATATTGGGTCAGACCAAAGGTTTATCTAGACCGGTATCCTGTCTTCCAACAGTGACCAATGCCACATGCTTCAGAGGGAATGACCAAAACAGGGCAATTATCAAGCGATCCTTCCCCTGTCAGCTAGTCCCAATTTCTGATAGCAAGAGGTTTAGACACACCCAGAACATGAGGTTTTACCCCTTACCAACTTGGCTAAAAGCCATTGATGGACCTTGCCTCCATGAATGTATCTAATTCTTATTTGAATCCTGTTATAGTTTTGGCCTTCTCAACACCCCTGGCAATGTGTTCCACAGGCTGATTATGCATTGTATGAAAAAGTACTTTTTTTTTTCTTTTAAACCGGATGCCTATTAACTTCCTTGGGTGACCCCTGGTTCTTGTGTTATATGAAAGGGTAAACAACACTTTACTCACTTCTCCAAAACACTTATAATTTTATAGACATCTATTATATCCTCCCTTGGTCATCACTTTTCTAAGGTGAACAGTCCCAGTCTTTTTAATCTCTCCTGGTATGGAAGCTGCTACATACCCTAGGACTTGCAAGATCTGGGTTCAATTCCCAGCACTACCACTGTGTGGCCTTGGGCCAGAGACCTATGGTAAAATTTTCAAAATTGACTGAGGTACCTTGGGCCAAATTTACAGAGGTATTTAGGTGCCTAAAGATGCAAACACACATCTAGCGAGATTTACAAATCTGAATTAGACACCTAACTACCATGGACTCTCAATAGGAGTGGTGTCTAACCTTTCTAGGCGCTTTGTAAATCTCACTGAGGGTAGGTCAGTCTACACAGCAAGTGACAGCGAGTCTCAGAGCTCAGGCAGACAACCTCAGGCTCATGTTACCAAGCTAAAAATAGCTGTGTAAATGTTACAGCTCTGAAGCCCACTCCATCCCTAGGCTTCAGAGCCCCAGCCCGAGCTGTAACAGCTACGGAGCTATTTTTAGCACAGTAGCACAAGCGCCCCCTGAGCCTTAGTCTGTCGATCGGGGTTCTGAGACTCGCTGGAGTCTCAGGATTTGACCACGTGGCCTGCAAGCAAAAGAATGAGACAAACAGTGCAACTCACCCTAACAGCTATAAGTAAAGTTGTTGAAGGAAAAGCTCACAACAAATTCTTTGTCTATTTCATTTCCCCATCAACAGCCAGCAGTGGCTTTTCCAGCTACTGAAAGGGTGCTCTATACAAATCACACCTTTCCACACACAACTAGCTGGAGTTTTTACCATCAAAACTTTTAGAAAATTCAGTAATTTAAACTAGAAAAAAAGAATTTCTGCTCTGCTAGCATTGTCACTGCAAATTCCTTTCAAGTGAACTGACCTACTTCAACTAAAATAATCACAGAACCAGATTCTGTCAAAAGCAAATCAAATAATAATAATAATATAAAAGGAAATGTTTTATCTGCAGTAATAAGATTGGCTCCAAGATAGTTACGGTACTTTAATAAAGCTAAACAGGAAATGTCCAGTTTGGGTCACTGTGTTCCAGCCACTACAAAAGAAATCCATGGCAGAAGGATCAGCTGGAATAGGAGGTGACAGATAATGTTACAAGCATAAAGAAAGTTTAGATTAATGAAAATAAAGTTGCTTTTATAGGCCTAGTGAATTTTCTTATTCTTAACTCTTCTGCATATTGTCCCTTGAATATATTGGGTTTATAGTGATGTTGGTGAGTACACAGATACTAGTGAGCTGCACTCCTCTAGCTCAAGCCACTTGAATAGGTTTTTTTATACCACCCACTTTTTTACCTCAAAGCATGGGAAATTATGACAGCTGAAGTCACACAAATCTCCACTGACATGCACTACCCAAGAATGAGCAAGGCAATCATAGCCTAAGGGGAAAAAAATAATGAGAAAACTAATGGGACTTATCCTGCAAAGCCTTAATACACCATAGTAGCTCTTCCTCACACAATTAGTCCCTTTGACTTCAATAGGCTACTTTACTTGAATAAATTGAACATATATAGGGCCTTTTGTAACAGAACATGTACTTTTTGTCCCAGATTTATCCTTGATTTGACTTTCAGTGGAATAATTACATTTTATTTAGTGATAAATACAGTTGGTTGCTTTTGTGCTTGAGGGAATGAACTAAGAGGGATTTGATGATGGTGCTGAGTATTATTTCAGATCCTGTGATCCTGGTTTTATGGAATGGTATAGAGGTTTCCATTCAGCTAAAATGTATTGCAAAGGATACATAGCTGCACTAGAGTTTTGGCACAGCACACTTCCTAAAGAAGAAGCTAACTCTCATTTTCTATATATATTTAAAATAAAAAAATAAAAAGGGCAGCGGGGTAGGCACGGAGAATGGAGTAATTTGTTCCAGAAAGCAGGTCAGACACTCACCATATCCACTTTGTCCTCAACATATTTCCATCAGAGTTATGTCTACAACAGTGACTGCTGCTTCACAACATGGCATCTCCAGAAGAGATGAGGCAGTCGGAAACGATATCAGATGCAGCAGCATGCAAGCACCTAGGATTGACCTCCCAGAATCATGTAGGTGGTTGAGTAATTACCGGCTGGTAAATAGATTTTAAACCAGAATCACATTCCACAGATGCCACTGTCCATTTTCTTTTTTAAGTTTCACTGCACATTTCATACCCCCTACATTCAAAGATCTTTTCATTTGACATAGAAATGAAGCCACCTCTGGGACAGAAGTTGGGAAGCTTTGAACAACACAAATTGCCACTGCATAAACAGATCAGGGCAGAAAGTAAAAAAGCACAAGAGTGTTCTGGGTGAGATCTGTGTGACTGTAAGAATAGCTTTCCAAAGGAAACATTAGGCTCTCCATTATCTAAGACATTTAAAAGTAGACTGGAGAAAACACTAAACTGCTTGCTTATTCTTGTTAGTGCTGTTTCTCTTGTCATTGCAGCCCTTCTGATATTTATATTGTAACAATAGATCAGCTCAGATGATTTTCTTAGTTTGCATGAAACTTAGGAGATTCTTTTTTAGTGCCAGAGTAAATGGATGAGGCATTATTAAGATGAGTTATGTGCTGTAAAAGTACTCTTGTATCGAGTTTAATAAAATTAGACTTTTTTTTTTGTTGGTAGTAGTATATTTCTTGTAAACTTGGGAGAATGAACTGTCTTCATGTAAATTGAGACATTTGATTTCAATTGCAAACTCTAGACCGGAACCACTAACATTTCTTGTAATACAGTATTCATTACAATACTCATTAACCTTAGCCCTTTAAAGTATATTGTCCAGTAATACAGCTCAAGGCACAAAAAAATACATTAGCCACATTCATTTCTTAACCATAAAAAAGACTGCATTATGCATAAAAACTATCCATCTGGTCGCTTCCTCATTTTCACATGCACACAAATTTTCTCAAAAAACAATATGCTATTTTGTTTGCAAACTGTAAAGGAAGTGGAAATTACACTTCTTATTGTGGATAGCCTAGTATACAATATATGCCTTCTACTGCAGAAATAATGGCAATAATAATATGTAGCACTTTACATTTTTCAAAATGCTACACAGTCATTAACTACTTAATCCTTATGACCTACTGCTGTAGATGAAGTAGGTGAGTACATCCCATTTTGCAGAGACAGCAGATAGGTGAAGTGACTTGCCCAAGGATAGTCAACAAGTCAGTGGCAGAACTGGGAATAAAGCCCCGGGGTTCATGGCCTGTAGCCTCAAGCTCAAATCCCTACATCATGCTGCTCTCACCAAAGTGCCACACATGCTAAGCCACACATGACCACTCCTCCACCAGGCTGCCCATTATGGGAACAGGAGCAAAAAGGCTTTTACACATCACAGGTGCAGAAATGGCAGTATGCATCTGTACAACTTGCCATGTAGAAGCAGGTGAGCTGTGAGCTTGTTGTGTACCCCAAATTTGCATCATTGCATACAGGGAAAAAAGGCACATGTGGTGTGGGCAGAGTGGATATAACTCAGGGTAGACATCCTTACGCCACCTGCTAGAGTCCAAACAAGACGTGCATAACCACCATTTTGATGACAAGCAGTTGCTCCTCAACACTTGCTGGAGAACTGTAGATACACAGCTGTGTTGGCTGATGGTGAACAAGTTCACAACATGGTAAGTGAATATCTGTCTTTCACATTTGACCCATTCATTCAATTTTTGACCAGTATTTACCTTCTCACAATATTAAATCTAACTCCCCCCTCCCCTTTCTCTCTCTCATGAAACAAAATGTCTCCAGACTAATGATTTGCTAATTATGCTACCTTTATTTCAAAGAGATATTTTTCTTTGAAAGCACCCACCCTCTTGTTTCCAATCTACTTGGTAAAATATTACAAGGCTGCAATTTATATTCCCAAGGAATTCCCAGGCACCATCTAATTAAATCATTCAGTCAGGAAACAAATTAAAATAAAATATCAGGACAACTCGCTTGTGGAAAATATATTTCCATTATCACTTTCCTGGCAACTGAAGACGACCCTAAAGAATGGGATTCTATTGCCCTTGCTAATTTCATGTCTTGTCAACATTTGTGAAAAGAGCTGAGGCACTCAGAACTTCCATAAGAATATTCTCCAATAGAAAAAAGTAGTGAAAAAGCTCAATGGCAAACTACAGATAACTTTAAGAACTCAGTCCACAGCCATTATGGAGGATGATCTGTTCTATATAGCGAAATAAATTCCAAATTTATTATTTGTTGATGCTGATCAAGAGGCTGATCCAAAGCCCAATGAAGTCAATGGGGGAAAAAAGATATATCCCCATCTGTCACAGAACTGAGCAAAAAAGAGATTTATTTTGTATCTTCAGTAGCAGCCACCCTTGTGAACCTAATCGCTATGGTTTGGACTTGAACTCTCATTTAGGGATAGTGATGTTCTATTGATTTGCTAACTGAACAACTGGCTTCATTAAGAAGAGCAATACAAACCTCTACACATTTGATTTTAGCTGTTTTTTGAATAAATGTTAGTATTTATCAAACTGTGGACCTGGTTATTTTTAAAAAAGAAGCAGATTTCAGTTTCTTAAAATGGTATTTAAGGAAATGAAAAACCAAAAATGCTTATGAAAGAAAGTAACATCATTAGATAGATCATATACAATCCCTCTCATCCTCTCCCTTTAAAAAGGTTGTTTTATTGTACCTTTCACTATCACAGACAAAAAACAAGTTACCAAGCTAGCAAGCAGATACAGATCTAAAAGACTAACATTTCCTTTAAAATATTTTGAAGAAAGCTACCTCTACAGATAATTAGGCATTTAGACTAGTATTTTCAAAGAAGTCCAAGGGAGTTAGGCATCCAACTCACATGACATTCAGGTACCTAACTCTCATCCGAGCTTTTGAAAAGCCCTGCCTTAGGATGAAAAGCTACTGTACGGCACTTCATTGCCACTCAGACAAGAATATATTTCTCTTCAAAAATTAATTTTAGGGATCCCGATAAACCGGAGGAACGCATGAAAGTCAGAGCTGGCAGGAACTGGCCTCACTCATCCTTCTCAAAGGCAATTGTGTTTTACTAAATTATCCAGGTTCCAGACAAGGCTGCTGAGAAAAGGAGGCAAGTGCAAACTCAATAGTTTAAAAAAACACTCTCTCTTCAAAAATGTTATAGCACATGTACACCCAGAAGTCAGCATGAAATAGTAGGGCTTGAAAGTATCCCGATCAAACTTGAGAATTCCCTCTAAACATTATGAACTCAAGCACCCATGTGGTTAATCATCTTTCCTAACTATTATGATGCTTGTTTACATTTCCAGCATATAAATCCTGTAGGTCAAAACTACTTGGAAGCAAAGTAGATTTGTGCACCGGTGGTGGAAAAAGCAGCAGAGCTCGTTTACCAGATGATTTGCTCCGTGCATGGGTAGATAGGCAAGACTAAGCAGACTAACGTTGGGCTCTGAAGCCTCAGTGCTGCCGCTACAGAAATACAAGAGGGCTCCTCTCCAGCACCTCGTAAGTGACCTTATTTACCCTCCCTGTCGGATATTTAAACAGATACACAAATCATAATGGGGGGGGGGGATAGCTGTTTGTTCCTACGCGGATAAGGAGAATAATCCGGGAGCCATTACTTGCAGATCACTATAAACAAAGTAATGCAAGATCCCAAGCACTGCCTGGTAATTTACCCATGAAACCATGTCAGAGCCCCCACCCGCCCTGGCCCGGAGATGGAAACAGAGACATCACACGGCTGAACGTCCCGGCTATAATCCCAGCTGGCTCCCGCAGCAGCCGCGCGAGGAAACCTGCGAGCACAGACACATGCGGCCCCGTGACAACGTTCCGTTCAGAGCCCGCGTGGGGGCAGATACACAACAAACAAATAAGCGTTGATCACAGACGGCAAGAAGAGCCTCCCTCCTCCCCGGCCGAAACCTGCAGGCACCCCCCGACCGGCGATCAGGTTTATTGCTGCAACACATACACACACACACAGAGCCTACCCCCTTGGGAGATGTCGCCGCTGGCACAGCAAATGCTAAGGGGCTGCAAAGCTCGCCCATCCCGACACCCATTCTCCTGCCCGCTGCTCGGCTTTGCCACGCCAACCAGAGCACCAGGCTAAGGAAGCCGTGGCAGGAGCCTCTCCCCCGGGCTCCGGGGCAGCCGGCAGCATTGTTAGCAGCTCCATCTCCAGCTCTACGAGCGGAGGGGGCCGGCTTCGTCAACAAACCAGCCCCCGGGAGCCCTTGGCTCACCCAGACTCGTTAGCCCAGCCAGAAATCATCCCCAAGGGGGGGTCGCCACTCAGCAAGCTGCGTAGCCGCGGGCCAAGGCTGCAAAGCGCTGCAACCAGCCACCCCTGATCCCAGCCACGCCGCCGCCTGCTCCAGCTAGCACGCTGCGCTTCCCGGCACTCACCAGGCAGCCGAGAGGAGGCTGCTGGCAACTTCTGCCTGCACAAGAGTCTGAACAAAGCCTCCGATTCTTCTGGGCTGCTGCAGGCATCTCGCCCCCGATGGCAGCCAGAATCTACCACCCGCACAGCACATAAAATGCAATAGGAGGGGATGGGGAAGGCTGCAAAAGAAGAATCCGGAAAGGAGCGGGCTAGGGGTGAGGGTGGGAAAGCAAGAGGGGAGGAAAGGTGGTACCTTGTATGTGCTGCTTGATGACATTTTCCAAGTGATCCAGCCTTTCTATAATCCTTAAAGTGTCCCCTTTGTCTTCCTCTAACTTTTTCTCTGAGATCGGCTCCTGCACTTTCACATAGACACTGGCAATGTAGTTGGTGACCCAGCCCACGTAGAGCAGGCAGATGATGTTAGTCATTCCACTCAAGATCACGCAAGTGGACACTAAAGTTTTGGTTTTCCTGGTGCAAACCATCCTGAGATCCCTCCATATAGCTCCAAAATCCTGTGATCCAGAAAAATAAAATTAAAGCGCGATAAAAAAAATCCTTCCCTCCCCCTTAGCCCAAAACGGAGACCACTCAAGTCAGTAAATTTCCATGCAGGAAGTTTGCTAGTCCACAGAATAAAAATCTATCTCGCCTACCTAGAAGGGGGAGCGGGTTGGGAGGGCTGGTTATTTAGGATCCTGGATTTCAATACATTAAAATAGCGGAAACTTTGCAACAGCAGCAAGTCATCAGTGGTGTCAGTTGCCCGGCTGGCTGTTCTGTTTAGGAATCGGTCGTTCCCATAGGCACGAAGGAAGCGAGTAGTCAAGTGCCCAAGTGTTGCAAACTTTGTTCTCCCCAACGCTGCTTCCCATTGCAATCAGCCACAGCTCCCGAAGCAGAGCTTGCAAAGAGCTTGCAGAAGAGGCGGGCTTTCACGGCTCAGACTGACAGATCTTCCCTCCAATGAAGAGCCGGCTCTGGAGGAGAGTTTGTTAATATCACCCTATGACCAACGAGACCTAGCAGAGGTGGAGTTATATCAGGGGCCCACCTGCTTGTCTCTCTCACATACACAGAGTCATACACAGGGGTGTCTCAGGGGCCCCCGTAGTGCTATAGGCGTTTCGGCGAGAAACAGGCAGTTTCTCCTTCACACCGTCTCCGCGTTTGTTAGTCTATGAGTGCAGGGCTTGGTAGGAGTTTCTTCCTCCCTGAGACAAGATGAGCACGCTAAGTCCCAGCTTGCAACTTAGCAAAACTTTCTGATTTTTCTTAGGAGCGAGCTGCATTTTTTTTTCTGCTCCCATTGTGCCGAGGCCAATAAGCTGTTTGAGACAAAAAACAAGTCTGGGATTCCTGGGCACTCTCAACATATCTGCCCATCTAGAAACTAGTTGATTTGTTTTCTGGGGTAAAGCCAGAGGAATTCCCCTTGTGCCTGTAAACTCTTGGTTCTATGGATCCAGACTGTCAACATTCCACCCTGAGAATATAGTTCCCCTTTTTCTCTTTTTTTTTTTTTTTTTTTTTGTGAGCTCCATTATCATTTGCTAACAGTAGCTTAGATGCTGCACCTGGATTCCTGCTGGCAGACCCCTGCATCCACGCAGAGCACCATTGACTGAAATGGGACTGCACGCAGGCATAAGGAATTCAGGATTGGGACCTATATAAAAATGTCACTGTTTAGCTCAGTCCACAATGTCAAGTTCTTTGTGGGACTTCCCTTCTTTCTTCTCCATCTCAAACCACAAATGGATCACAAACACATAACAGGCCAAATTCAGCAAGCCTAATTCCATTGGTTTCAATGAAGTTACATCAGGAATGAATTTGCCCCATTAGTGTTAAACAAGGACATTTGTACTAAAAAGCTGTCTTTTGCTGGATCATTTTCTTTGATACTCTAGCGAAAAATTAAAGCTTAGTATGACTCAGGTTTGGAATAGCAAGGTAGTTATTAACATGCTAAAAAGATTTCAATACCATTAAGGTTGTCAACCAACAAAAGCAAGAAGTTACAGATGTTCTGCATCATACAGTAATCTCAAATCTGCAGTAAGCAGTATACATAAAATAAATCTGTTATTGTGCTTTATATTCATGCACCACACATCTGAGACCAGGATTATCCAATTTGCGCTTGAAATTGCAGAAAGCACAGTAGGTAACAGTACTCACTAACTAAACTCATGTGAGTCAGCTTTGAACCCTGAAAGATCTGGCTTGGGTCAGTGTGTGTTCCAATTCTGCAACACAGTTGAATGTGGAGGGTTTTGTCTTAACTACTTATTTGCTTTAAGCCGTGAAAATTTTATGGTGCTTATAAAGGTGAGAGGCAGGCAGCCGTGATCTCCACCAAACGTAAGTATCTCTCCTCCTATTAGGTATGCCTAATGCTCAGTAGCAGCTAAGCATACTTATCAGAGACAACAAAGTAACAGTGTGAATAGGTGTTGTGCTAAATTCTGCCAATCCAGCTCAATACTGAAAAGTATTATCCTGGTTGATTCCAAGCTTCTCAAGCACAGCCTGCCTGCTATTTGGGGTAAAACTAGCAAAAATTGCTTCTGTGGTGCTGTGTGGTAAACTAAATCCATCAAAAAGAACTGAAGTACTTGTGGCACCTTAGAGACTAACAAATGTATTTGAGTATAAGCTTTCATGGGCTCCAGCCCACTTCATCAGATGCATAGAATGGAACATATAGTAAATAGATATAGATATAGATATATATATACACACACACACATATATACAGAGAACAGGAAAAGGTGGGAATTGTCCTACAAACTCTAAGAAGCTAATTAATTAAGAGAAAGTCCATCAGTCACTAGAATGTGACCACCAAACTCATTGGGAAATAAAATAGGATTTGAACCCAGGTATCTAGAGGTGAAAACTATAATGAATGGGGGGTTTTGTTTGTTTTTGGTTGAGAAATAAATCTGATCACAGTAATTTATGAAAGTTTGCAAGACAGGCCAACTTACCTAGTCAATACACATTTTCAACCGTTATAAAATGCAGATCATTAACCCAAAGGATTGCTGTGGCTTCTATCATGTAAAACTACTGCACTTTGTGGTCCATGATGTAGATTCTGCCTACCTCAGCATTTTTCTTCATATTGCCCACTATTTCAGCTCCATGTATAGTAACAATTCTGAGAGCATCAGTGCAGATAGGCCACTGAAGTTTTAACCACTGTGTCATCTAGACTTGCTCTGACCTTTGCATGCATGTACGCATGCATGAGCGCACAGACCCGCCCCAACCTGCATTCTATGCATTTTAGGTTAACCCCACAATCTGGCCTCATGACTTCTAAGTTCAAATAACTCAACAAATCAAAGTAAAACTCATCTGAAACCATCCCATGAAGGGGAGGAGTGACATGTATAAAGAAATTATTAAATTAAGGTTCTATTTATAAAGCATTAGTAAATGAGCAATAGACTTTACAAGCATATTACAGATGCGAGTAATATTTGTTATGGATAGTTATGAGCACATAGTGTTATAGGAGGTTATAAACCATGGCTATAAGCAACCTATTGACATGTTGGACTCTATAACAAGTGTTTAACCATTTTAGTAAAACATCCTATAATCATTTATTAACCCTTTGTAATATACTTAGAAATGGAACTTTAGTATAAACTGTGACCAACAAACCTGTGGGAACACTCTCTTGCTACCAAAACTGAACTTCTCCGCTGCAAACAACTATTTCCTGCCCACTCCTGCACTTGTGGAAGTCAGTGTTAAAACTCCCAGTAACTTTGATAGTACAGAAGTGGGTCATAAATGTGCTCCTCATTGTAATGCACAAAGATGTTCAGAAAAACCACCTGCATTCATGTCTATGGTAATATTTTGGTGGTGTTTTTTTTTTTAAAAAGTCTCTTGCCCAATGCACCTTTTTGTTGTTGTTGACATGATATGATATAAAGCCACAGGTTTCAAAGTGTATAATATTTTGCAGTTGGTAGTAATTATTACCATTATTCTTTATTTATAGTACAGTAGCACCAAGTTCAGGACTCCATTTTGGATAGCACAGAATAAACCACGTAGTAAGGCCTGGTCTACACTAAACATTTAGATTGATGCTGCTATGCCGACCTAAACTCTGGTGTAGATGCAGCTAGACTAGTGGAAGAATGCTTCTGTCAACCTAGTTACTGTTGCTTGGGGAAGCAGAGTTCCTGCAGCAATGGAAAAACCCCTTCTGTCACTGTAAATTGCATCTACAGGCGTTACAGTGCAACTGCTGTAGTGCTGCTGTTGCCCTTGAAGTGTAGACAAGCCCTAAATCCTTGCCCCACAGAGTTTACCACCTATATGGAGAAAACTAAAAAGGGTTGGAGAGGTGGAAGAAAGGAAATATTATCATCCTCATTTCACAGATAGGGGAGAGAGGCACAGAGAGATTAAGTGATAAGATAAAAGTGGGGAAGTTTAAAAAGCACTGTAGTGGTTTACAAGCACAAGTCTATTGACTTTCAATGGGATTTGTGTGCCTAGGTCATGTAGGTGCTTGTGAAAATCCCATCCTGTGATTAAATTAAGTGAAGAGGCAGCATGACCTGTAAACTAGGACTCAAGAGACTTGGTTTCTATTTCCAGCTCTGCCACTGACCTGCTGTGTGAACCTTGGGCAAGTCTCTTCATCTTTCTGTGCCTCTATTTTATTTCTCTTGTCATAAGAACTTTGTGGCAGGGACTTTCTCTTACTATGTATTTGTATAATGGGCACCGATATGAATTGAGGGTCTCTAGGTGTTTTTGTTATATTAATAATAAGACACACGCCTCCTTACTGCTGAAATATGCTTTCATGTCCTAGCAAATATATCCACCACTTATGTAGCATTTTCTCTCTGAAAGTATTCTGAACATAAGAACGGCGTGGTGGGTCAGACCAAAGGTCCATGTAGCCCAGTATTCTGTCTTCTGACAGTGGCCAGTGCCAGGTGGATCAGAAGGAGTGAACAGAACAGGTAATCATCAAATGATACATCCCCTGTCCCCTCTCTCCAGCTTCTGGCAAAACCAACGGTAGGGACACCATCCCAGCCCATCATGGCTAATAGCCATTGATGGACCTATCCTTCATTAATTTATCTAGTTCTTTTTTGAACCCTGTCGTATTCTTGGCCTTCACAACATCCTCTGGCAAGGAGTTCCACAGGTTGACTGTGTGTTGGAAAGGAAAGAAAGTCCATTAACATCTTACATCACCAGAAATTCAAGACTGAAGTGATGGTGAAGGGTGTAAACAGAGGACAGGATTTGAGAAATGTTTCCAACAGCCGTTTTTTTGTTTTGTTTTGTTTTTTTAAATGGTGCACTTTGATGAATGATAAAACTTATTAGTGGCAATTCAGACCTTCAAGAAACCAGTACTGAAAAGTGTGTTGGTCAATGACATCTCCACCCTTTCTGAAAAAAATGTGATTGTTTCTATCTGACTAGGTTTCAGTGGAAAACTTAATAACTATCACTTTATCATCATTACGTCTATTCCATTCAGGATCTTAGATAGAATCCCATCAATTTTACAAAGCTTTCAACTTTATCAACTTTGAATAGATTTTTCCCCCCAACTTTTCCCTCCAGAACCACCATCAGTCCCTTTGTTTTGAGAAGATGACACAAATTTCCAAAGGCACTCAGTAAGAAACACTGTATTTTATATTCTGGAGAGATAGGACCACACTGAGATAGAAAATGAGTGAGAAAAGCTATAGAGTGAGACACTATCTTCCATTTATCATAGCCTAAACTCAGTGAAATGGGATTACGAGACACTCCCTGAATAACTGAAGATTTTGATATTGTGATGTCCTGGCTTGTATAAACATGTACCAATTGTTGGCTACTTCCTGGAATGTGACATACCTGTTCTTGGTTGTATCAGTTCCTCCCAATGGCTGCTTTTTCAAGTGCCCTGTTTCTCCTCCTTCCTTTCTTGTTCCTCTTCCTTCTGTCATCTGACCCCCAACTTCAAAATAATTATTTTAAAAGATATGTTTCTATTAGATGCCATTGCTCAGCTGAATAGTCAAAACTGAAATTAGGGCTTCCTGTCAGTAGATAAATACTGTCCAGATCAGGGTAAACTGGAGGTTACAGAAACTCAGTAGAGGACCAACACAGTAAAACTGGATCTTACAGCTCCATGCTGGGATTTTCAAAGGAGTCAAAGAGAATTAGGCATCTAAATCCCATAAACATTCAATGGATTTGGGTGCTTAGTGCTCATAGGATCCATTGAAAATCTCAGCCTGAGAGTTTAAAAAACAGAAGGTACCAAACTTTCACTGACAATCAGGACCATGCATGGAACTTCACGAAGTGTAGCTAGTATAAAACTGGAGGACAGCAAGCCAAACTGGAACACCTTTGCCTCCTAGATGCCATTTTCGATCTTGAAATGCACTTAAACCAATTTTTAAAAAAACATACTACACACAAAGGAAAGGGAGCTGAGCTATCAGGGACTGGCTTTAAAATTTATAATGGAATCTTATCTGCAAAAGTAGTGTGCAACAAACACGGGTACATGCGTGTATGGCTTTCTCTCAGTCACTGCCAGATCAAGCCTTCATAAGGCATTAGACACCTTTTATATAGTTGCTATAAATTTTGTGGTAGTATTTTATCATTCCATATGCTATCTTCCATCTCTGAGTGTTTGCCAGTCTTATGCATCTATTTCAAGACTATTTTTAGCTTGCCCATATGTCCTTCCAGAAACTTGTTCGTCTCAAATCTTTTGATCCTTCAAATGATCTCTTCTGTGCTGTGTTACTTGTTGCTTATAAGTACAGACCTAGTTTCTATTTTCAGGCTGCAGTATATTCTGCACTGTGCACCTGCACATGGGTGAGCAGTTACTCTTACAACTAGTCCAATTGAAGTTAATCTTGAGGGAATAGCTACTCCTCAGTGTGAGTAAAGGTTTCAGATCTGGTTCTTTGTAAGCAACACAACTGTCATTATTCAAAGGACATGTTAATAGTCTTTGTTTCAGTCTCTTTTTGTAATCAGAACAGCCCGTAGTGATTCCAGGTGCCTCCATTTTTGGGTACCCAACCTGCGATGCCTTCAATGGGCCTGATTTTCAGAAGGCACCTGCCCTCTAAGTCAGAGACCTTCTTAAAAAGATCTCAAGTTGAGAAGCCAAAATCTGAGGCACTCAAAAATAGTTACTTTTGAACAGGGCCTGCTCCAGCTTTTTTGCCGCCCTAAGTGGCAAAAAGAAAAAGGAAAGCCCAATCAAGTTGCCACTGAAGTATCACCAAAGAGAAAGACAGGGAATGAAGTACCCACTGCTGAAGCAGACCAATTGAGCTGCTGCTGAAATGCCGACAATGATGACCCGGAATGCTGCCCCAACAACGAACGGACTGCCACCCCTTTCTATTGGCCACCCCAGGCACCTGCTTCCTTCGCTGGTTCCTGGAGCCGGTCCTGCTTTTGAAAATCTTGGCTCACTCTTTTAACACATTTTTCCATGCAATTTTCTCTACCTATTGATCTTAAGAAGAATGTTTCTTTGTATCTTACGGTGTCTTTATGGTTTCCTTCCTCTCTGTCTAGGTTCTTAAGGAGTGCTCCTGACTATGCAACCTTAATGCCTCACAAATTATAAAGTGTTCATGTAAAGATCTCTTTATCTGTCTTGGCCTCGCTTTCTGTTCCTTCCTGCCATCCTGGACTTAGGATGTTTAGACTTCACTGACTCATGTTGTGTATTTTATATTGTTGGTATAATTGCAGGAGGATTATGCTGAGTAAATGAGTTTTGTATTTTGCTCTCTAGGTGCTGAGATTCATAGTCATTCCACTGTCTTCCCGGTGTGAGTTCCAGGATCATAGGGCAGTTACTGAGCAAGTTCTGTTTCCTCCAGGCACAGCTTTCAGTCTGGAGGTTGACAGCTCCACGGTCATCAATAGCACCATCACAATGTATAATTATACTGAACTGTGGAGTTTACATTGTTTGGGTTGCTGATGAGAGCTTTCTAAAATATTACATTATTGCACCAGATACGTTGACCATCATTTAAATAAACAAAGCAGTAATTTAAATGAAAAACAAACAAGAAAATATACAACAATCAGTTCAGATTAAAAATCAACTGATGAAAAAGATCATTTTTGTTATTGTTAGACGTGGTCAAACCCTAAAGTCTGTCTCCGGTAAATGAAAACTTAACTGATTGATGCCATTTATAAACAAAATTGCCTCCAGGATGAGGAAAAGTATAATTAGTAAGTTTTATTCCATCTTGATTTTAAAACAACCCTCATATACATAGGTATGAAGAAGAAATGGCAATTCCACCTTCCAGCATCTGAGAAGCCAAAGGCTAGTCTGGCATAGAAAGCTTTGTTCTGCCAACACTTCCAGCAAAGCAAGCAAGAAACTCTGTATTTTGATAAGAAAATAAAAGAGAGAAGGGAAGGTATCAAAGAGAGGTAGTTGTAGTCCCAAAGAGAAGTAATGGGAGCCAACAAGCTGTTTGAACAGCAACTATAGTAAAGAAAAAATAAAGGACTGGATTGAGGTTGTTGGAATTTCCTCCGAGACCTCTTCCCACTCGGCTTCCCCGATACTCAGACTCCAGATTTTGTCACCAAGGTATCTTTATTTGGCACACAGCAAATCTACACTGAGTTGATCAGACTCAAATGTAGGGGGTGGATGCAGGGTATATCACCCATCCAAAGTTACACCACAGATCCTCTTCCTTTATATACATTTACTTATCACATTTCTTGGGATCAGCTTTGTCACTTTGGAGGAATCAATCACTGTACAGCATGTTTTGTCCATATACAATTAACTCTTTACCTGATCTTTACATGGCTTCTCTTGTCCATTGTTACCTTGTTCTTTATAAATGGTTCCCTGGGTTTTCCTCCTCTTATCTTAGTTCAGACATTCTGTCTCATAGCTTATTGCCCAATTTACCTATCTTAGTTAGCACAGACAGTCTGTTTTCAGCCTGCTTATCTATTTACCTCCCTAATCCTGTCTCTCAAGAAATGAGGTATTCCCTTATGTCCAAGTACTCAGGTCACGCTGGGGCTACAGAGGTGAAGGATGAGTCTTTTATTCAGTACATAACAGAAAAGTGCCAATGTAGCCAAAGTCTTTGCTTTCTGCTGATTTCAGAATTAAATCAGAATATATAATGAGACAAAGGACCTCTGACAAAACACTATTCACTTTTGGGCATCTAGCAAATGACAGGACCCTAAAATGACAAGATTAAAGATCATACTTTCAGTTTCAACGGTTTCTCAGTTAAATAGACTATCAATTAGTACAGACCTTAGTCAGAAATTTTATATACATTTTCCTGACGTATACCAATCATAGTCCCTAAATGGCTCATTTAATACAACAGAGTTCCCA
Source organism: Chelonoidis abingdonii (assembly GCF_003597395.2). Classification (NCBI taxonomy): domain Eukaryota; kingdom Metazoa; phylum Chordata; order Testudines; family Testudinidae; genus Chelonoidis; species Chelonoidis abingdonii. The sequence continues at coordinate 54,420,987 of NC_133772.1, forward strand.
TTCCATGCCAATCCAGTCAAAACTGGATTTAACCTCATCAACATTTTCCCTTTAAGTGGGCAGAGGCAGGTTGTAAACCAGTTTTTTTAATAGTTTTGAGTGGCAGTTCAGTCCATTTGCAAGCCAGTTGCTAGCATGCAGTTGAGGTAAGTGATATATTCTTTGCATATTCTGACAAAGGGTCAGTGAGGGAAAATGGGCCAATGTGATTTGATTCTAGAGCTGTGCAAATAAACTGATTTTTTGGGGTGCTGGCAATTAAAAACAAATTGGGTCAACTTGAAACCAAATGGTAGATAAATTGAAGAGTGAGAAGAAAATTCACCTCCTGTTGACCTGAAATGAAATATTTTGTTTAGATTTGGGGCATTTTTAGCCTTTTCAGAAATTAAAGCAAAGGAAATTGAGAAACAAAGGGCTAGTTTCACAAGGGGACTTAGATGCCAGTAACAAAACTGAGAAGGCACCACCTTCCTTTTACCTGCTAGCTGAGGGGTTAGGGAACTCACTTTTGATGTGGGCGGTTTGGATCCCTGGTGTGGAGCAGAGATGAACTCAGGTCTCCCACAGCAGTGCTCTAGGGTGGGTTCAGAGTGGGACTCTCTGCTGGTGACAGCGTTCCATTTTATCTAGATAACTAAATCTTCATTGAGCAAGAAAGTGAGGGAGAGAACAAGTGAGTGACTCTCTAGCCCAGGAGTTAGGGCACTGACCTGCAAAAGGGGGGGTGGGAGAGATCTGGGTTTGAGTCTGTGCCCTGAAGCAGGAATTCAAAGCTGGGTCTCCTACATCTCTAGTGAGTGCCCTAACCAATGGGCTATTAGATATAAAGGAGGTATCAGCACCTCCTCCTCAGGTTTGTGAATAGCACCTAAGTCCCCTTGTGAATCTAGCCCCAAAACAAAACATTTCATTTCAGAAATGAACCAGTCTGACATGTCTGGAAAAAAATCACCAAACAATTAACCTAAAGATAGGAAACAAACAAATAAAAAGAACCTATTCAACAGATATTCCAAAGAGGGATTTAGAGAGGCAAAATAATTACCTGGGCCAAAACACAGGGGTTAACATGTTTATTTTCACTAGAGCATCATGGGATATACAAGTAGCCAGGACTTCAGTTTTCCATCTCATCTGAAAAATAGTACATGAGCAAGACAGTCCCCACAGCATTATGTTGGAGGAGTATTTATCTAGTCGAGACTCAGAGGGAAAGGTGTTAGCTACTGAAGGACTTCCTGTAGCTCTAGGTGTTTTTTGGAGGTCTCCCATCTAATTATTATTTAGCCCAACCATACTTAGCTTTTGAGATATGAATGTATCAGAGCACAAGACTAAACATAGAAATTGCACAAACAGTGGTATGTATGTTCTGATCAAACCTCTGAACAGTCAAAACAGGTTCTAAGACACTGGAAAGAACAAAATGAGTCTGGCACTCAGGACAGGATTTTAACAAGCACCTAAGTGAGTTGAAAGCTCAAGTTCCTATTAACTTTAATAGAGTCCTGTGGTATATCCTTGATCTTAGAGGCATATGAATTAGCAAAACGGGGCAGAGTAAGACAATTTGGCATTCTCAGTGGAGAGAAAATGGAGAATTAGGAGCTATGAGCCAGCACATTAGGGGGTTGTACTGATGCAGAAGGATGTGTATGGAAATGAAGGTGAGCAAGATGAGGATTTTAGGAAGGGAAATTAGCATATTGTTTGCATTATTACCATTGTACTGAAGAAGGTCTGGCTGGCAGGTTTAGATGCTTGTGAATTACCGGTTCAGAGGAACAGTGTTTCTATACCAGACATTTTTTAATTGATTGGCTATAGATAGAAATAATATGCAGGTATGTTTTTAGGAAGACCAGGCATAGTTGATTTCCAGTCTGGAAGTTGGCTTCAGACCAAGTTGCAACACCACTCCTTCCAGTTTGGCCTGGTCACATCTGAGTTGGGGGGCTGGGTCAAACCTGAGCAATGCTGCAGCCTCCCTCTACACCAAGGCCAAGTTGCAACATCCAGAGCCAGAAGGCAAATCCAACCAGCCCACCCAGGACAGGAGCTGTGGCTGTGGGGTGAGTAGGGCGAGGGCTCACTCTGCAACTCTCCCTCATAGGCCTCCCATCCCCTTAGAACATCCTCTGACCTCTCTCCTAGGTCTCCCGCTGCTAGGAGCAGCACTTGTCCCACTTCAGTCACTGGAGATATTAGGACATAGGCACCCATGACCCATCAGCTGCTTCCCAATTGGAGTTAAGAGGGCACCCTGGCCCTAGAAAGGAGAGACTGAGACAGAGTCTGTCAGAAAAGAGCAAGTTGCCTGGAATGAGAGATTGGCAATGGCAAGTGAGAACTGCCAGAGACCAGGAGACTGTGGGAGGTCCCTGATGGAAGCTTTGGGTGGTTATGGGGCAGAGGGGGTAGGGATGGGGAGTGGATGAAGGTAGGAGAGCAGCAACAAGATTTTACTGGCTGACCTCCCAGAGCTGGAGGGGAAGGAGAGGGCTGGCTGAAGGCCAGAGGGCAGCAGAGGACCATGCCTGCTGGCTCTCAGCTGGAGACCTGAAGCTGGGGAGCAGCAGAGGGGCTTACCCCTTGATGTCTGCGCATTGCAGAGCTGGAGCCAGGGAAACAGTAGATGGGCCTGTAGGATGTAAAAGGTAGAATGTATATTTTAGGTGCTGGGACATGTGAAAAGATGCCTGTTTGTGTGGCAAGGAAAGAGAACAGCCAGGTAAAAAAAGTGAGCCAGCAACCTGATAAGGTAAACAACTGAATTAGCAAACTAATCTTAGTGCTAGGCATAAAAGCTGTTTATACAATATATGATGAACAGCTTTGTAAACAGAGTATTTAAGGTGAGCACCTGAAGCTGGGAGCGGGCTTGCATTTAACCCTGTGCTGTGCCCTGTTTCAGTAGACTGATCACTTACAGGAGCAGCAAATAAATGACATACTTCTTCAGCTCAGAAGTCTGTCTGTGAACCTGTGTGTTCTGGGTGGTGGGAAAAGAACTGGGCAACAGGGCCAACCTGCTGGCCTGTCTGGGATGTGAAAAGTTAACAGTGGGAATGATGGATGCTTCCTGGTAAGAAAGATCTCCCAGCAGAGGAGTTGGGGGATTCCTGCTGGGATGAGCTGAGTTACACACCATCTGAAATGGCTAGGGTGGCTGTCCTGGCAAAAGGATAGGACAGGTCCAATGAAAAGGCCAGATGAGGTGGAAGACATTGGAGAATGGTATGTGTTACATTGATGGAATGGGGGATGTGGGATTCTCACACAGGATGTGAGGAAATGGATTATGTTTGGGGATTTTGTTAAGAACTATTTTGAACTATGTTTTTGTAATCAACCATCCCCAAAGGAGGGTATTAGTGAGCCAAGAAAACTTGCACAGAGTTACCAGGGACTCTGAATTAGGGAAACTGAGGCAGGTACACCTATTCCCACTGAAGAGTGATCCAGGCCCTATGACAGAGATCAAAGTCAGTGAGGAATGAGACATCCCTCAACACAATAATCTTGGCGTCAACATCCACCACTTGTAACTCAGCCCATCTATCTGACCGCCGCAATTGCCTGACTGGACTTCTCCCCTCAGGTACAGTCTCTGAGGAACAGGGTATCTGGCACAAAGCCAAGACAAAGGCACTGCGATGTGCAGGGTAAAGGGTGCTCAGAAAATGGAGCAGGGGGAAGTAAAGGGCTAGCAGGCTGCATGAAGTATAGGCGCAGTGGGAGTGTGACTCTGGAACCTCTTGCGGCCAACTGGCAGAGGGGGTGTATAGAGTCTAGCAGGGATCCCCTGAGTCAGATATATGCATAATAATTAATTTAAGGGAGACATGTCAGATCTCTACCAAGAGCCCATTGGTCATCATAGTCATTGTCAAATGTATGTACAGATGATGTTTAAGGAGTTGTGTGTATATTGAAAATTACGTTAAGGCAGTTGACCAGGAAGTAACACATCTTAGACAGGTTCCTTTCAGGCAGAGGGTGACAGACATCTCCCCATCTGGTCATTGTGTATTGGGTGTCCCAATTTATGCTTATTTACATACTCAGACAACTGCTGATTAAGTGATAGTGAAATCTTGCAGAAAGGAGTGTGCAGGAGGAAAAACCAGCTCATGAATAAGGACAATGGATTTCTCTGATATCTTTCACCCAAGATCTTTCTCTGAGGAGGCAAGCTGACAGCATGACTTGTCTCACAAATGGAAGATCACAGCCAAGCCTGGGTGTAAAACACTGGAAGGATTTTGGGTGAGCCTTGCTCTGGAAGAGGGTTTCTCAACCTTTTCTTTCTGAATCCCTCCTGCCCCGCCTCAACATGCTATAAAAACTCCACATACTATCTGTGCCACAATAACTGGTTTTTTTGCATATAAAAGCAAGGGGAAGCAAGCAGGGTGATTGCCTGGGGTCCCACGCCACAGGAGCCCCCACCAAGTTACATTGCTCAGGATTCAGCTTCAGCCCCAGCGGGCGGGGCTCAGGGACCCAGACTTCAGCCCCATGCAGTAGGGCTTCAGCTTTCTGCCCTGGGCCCCAGTGAGTCTAATGCTGGTGCTGCTTGGAGGACCCCTCTGATAGCTGCTCACTGCCCCCCCACCCCACCCCAAGGCCCTGGACTGCTGGTTGAGAACTACAGCTCTAGATGACAGGAAAGTATCTAGTTAAATTAGTAAGTTCTAGAATGTGTGTAATGATTTTATATGTAACCATTTGTTACTTCTACTTGCTACTATTTGACTCTCTTTACTTTGTTACATTAACTTAGATATGTTTACAGTGAAAACAAGTAAAACAGTGCTGTGTGTTGTGGAGCAGGGATCTGAGGTGAAACTGGTACACTGGGCTGGGCTGCTTCTTTGGAAGCAGTGAGTCTGTGAATAGGGCAAGTGTCCAGTGGAACAGGAGCTAGACACTCCAGGAAGATGCTCAGAGTGGGGGGGGAAAGGGGGTCTGTCTGTCACTAACCTGTAGAGAGACAGCAGGGCCTGAATAGTCCAAGAGGGGAGTGCTTGTGTTTCCTGTGGCTAGTGGAACTGAAGAGCTGACCCCTAGCAGGCAGAGACAAGGCTTCCTCATGGTACATGAAAGTGGTAGTGAGATAACCTGGGTAGCATCACAGGGGAAAGGGAGGCGGGGGAAAGGGCAGTAAAGCCGCACATGGTACAAACACAAGCCGGGAGTGAGGGTTGGGGTTGTTCTGTGCTGCTTTGGTGTTAGATCTTCATCAGTTCATGCAGCATGTGTGTCTAAACTGTGTTGCCTGCAGTCAGAGGGGTAAGTTGAACCCATAGCTGAGGAGGTTTTTACTGTTTATTTGCTGAATTATGTTAATTTATTTTACTTCCTTGTTTTAATACTGAGCCTTGAAGAAAAGACCTAGCTGAAGGTAATTCTCCCCCCACGTTCAAACTATTCCCATCAGTTCACATATGTATTTATGTATTACATGTCTAGCATGATTTCATTAGAACTATATGTTCTGGGTTGAATCTGCAAACAAATCAGCATCCCTGCAGATCTCTGTGATGCCTTGCTGCAGAATTCCTCTGTCACGATGGAAAGCACACTGGTCCCTATTAAGAGGAGCAGTAAATATTTAAATTGTGATTTTTGATTGGAGAATAAACAAATGGTTGGGGCTTTGCAATTTTTATTTTAAATAAACTTTGTAGCCAGTTGCTAGTCACAGTCAGACTACAGTCCCGTTAGCATCCCCTTCCAGGGGCAGCAGCAGTTTCTGGTTTTGTTAAGTGGGTTTTATTCTATTCTGGCAAATAAAATATTCAGCAGACAGCTATGAGGCGACCAGGTTGTTCTGTAGAGGGATGGCTGGGGTTAGTATCTGTTTTAAAGCCAGATAAGTGGCAAGGACGAGAAATGATATAAATGACAATGTTTCTTTTACAGTGCCACTGATTCCAATTCCTAGCATGTCTAACAAAAATCAACCCAATATTCATCCTGTAATGTTTCTGGAGTTTTGGAAGCTGTGTATGACAGATATCAAGTACTCTGACGTACTTACCAGGCCCTAATCCTGAAAGCTGCTGAGTGCCCTCAATTCCCATTGAAGGCAGTCATGGTTCAGAGGACTTGACACCGCACAAGATCTTGTCCAAAATAAGCCAGAACTTTTGTAGAAGAGAGACTTGACTACGTAGGTGACTATTTTCAAAGTAATGCTATGAGCTAGAGTAAGAGAAGGGGTCATAGGTGTAGTATTGCAAATCCCCAATAGTAGAGCACATTTTTAGTCTTCCCAGCATGGTGAAAGGTCTAGCACAAGTCTTCATCCAGCTAACGGTATGATTTGCATGTTTTATGAAGCATCTTAGAAGATATATGATCAATCCAGCAGAGGGTAAACAAAGAACTGTCTCTCTTCTGTAATGCTTGGATAAACACACCAAATAGTTTGCAGTTTGTTCCATGGAGATGAGATCATCCTCCTCCTCAAACTCATCCCTTGCTGTCATAAAGCATTTGTGATGGGTTGGATCACAGAAACCCCTTTGGGGCTGCCAATTGATGTGCCAAGACTACTTCTGCCCCTGCTTTCCTGCCCTGGCAGCTTGGGACTCCAGCCCCCTGTCTTGTTGAGCCAGACATGCCAGTCTCCTCCAGCACAGACCCAGGGTCTGAATCAGGTGCCTCAAAACTGCAGACTTAACTGAAAGCAGCTTAAGAAGTGTTCCTGTCTTAAACACTCAGATGTCCAACTCCCAATGGGGTCCAAATCCCAAATAAATCTGTTTTATCCTGTATAAAGCTTATACAGGGTAAACTCATAAATTGTTCGCCCTCTGTAACTCTGTTAGGGAGATATGCACAGCTATTTGGCCTCCCTCCCAGGTATTAATACATACTCTGGGTTAATTAATAAGTAAAAAGTGATTGTATTAAATACAAAAAGTAGGATTTAAGTGGTTCCAAGTAGTAACAGACAGAACAAAGTGAATTACCAAGCAAAATAAAATAAAACATGCAACTCTAAACCTAATACAGTAAGAAAACTGAATACAGATCAAATCTCACCCTCCAAGATGTTTCAATAAGCTTCTATCACAGACTGGACGTCTTCCTAGTCTGGGCACAATCCTTTCCCCAATATAGTCCCTGTTTCAGCTCAGGTGGTAGCTAGGGGATTTCTCATGATTGCAGCTCCCTTTGTTCGGTTCCACCCACTCATATCTCTTTTGCATAAAGTGGGAATCCTTTGTCCCTCTCTGGGTTCCCACTTCTTCTTCTCAATGGAAAAGCACCAGGCTAAAGACGGATTCCAGTTCAGGTGACATGATCACATGTCACTGTAAGACTTCATTACCCACTTGCCAGCACACACATATACAGGGAGACTTACAAGTAAAACAGAGCCAACTGCAGTCAATTGTCCTGGTTAATGGGAGCCATCAAAATTCCAAACCACCATTAATGGCCCACACTTTGCATAATTACAATAGGCCCTCAGAGTTATATTTCATATTTCTAGTTTCAGATACAAGAATGATACATTCATATAAATAGGATGACCACACTTAATAGATAAGCTTTGTAATGTTACCTTACAAAAGACCTTTTGCATGGAGCATAGTCCAGTCACATTATATTCACACTCATTAGCATATTTTCATAAAATCATATAGAGTGCAACGTCACAGTATCACTTTGCTTCCCAAAGAAAAGTTCTGCTCTCTGTTACAGCAATGTAAGTCCAGAGCAATTCTTCTCATGTTTCTGATAAGTCAAAACTCTGGATCACAGACTGCAATGTGACCAGCACAGCTCCATGCTAGTTTCTTCATTTACTTTTGCTATATACAGTGCTCACAGCAAATACATTAAAGGGAATTGGAGCTGATTGGCGCCAGATCTAGCTGAATGCTCTCTCTTTGGCACTCACCAGACTGCTGTGAGGTGATCTCCATGTGTGTTAAGTCTCTGAAATCTGAACAGAATCCATACACTGCCCCCAGCTTGGATTCTTTAAGCATGGTCTCCAGGTGCCGATGCTCTGCCTAGCACCCCATCCTTAGAGCTGAAACCTCTGTGATCCACCTGCCTAAGCCCTGAGACCAATGCTGATGCCTCAGACTCCCTCATAACTTAAAACACATCATCTTCCAGAATTCCAGCTATGTGGATGCTCTGGAGTCACTAGCTAAATTTTCAAAGAGCACATATGCAACATAATACACCCACATGACTTTGCACAGGACTCTAAAACACAATTGCTCTTTACTAGGTAGCATAAGAAATACACAGATCTAGATAAAAATAATAAACCATACATGTATTTTCCTGCCTCAGTTTCCTCACCATTGTGGAGCATTCTTGAGCTGGGGATGTCCAGGGTCCTTCTGCTGCAACAGCTTATTGCTTGACTTTTGAACTAGGGAGCCTCTCTCCCCCTAGGTCAACTTGCTTTTGCTGACCTTGGTTGGTCTGACAGCTAAATCCCAGCCTCCTCCACTACAAAAGTAAATCCATCTCTTCCCTTCTGCTACCCAAATCTTCCATTGAGTGGCTCTGAGTCTTTCCCCTTTGATTCTTTTAAAACTGCTTTGTCACCTCTGTCCCTTTCTTCTGATTGGGGATTTCCTACACTCCGCATTTCACCAGCCCCCTGAACAAAGGTTCTTCTGGGCATCAGCTAACCCATTGTCCCAGTATATTTCTAATTGAATAGGTGGTCATTACATTCTAGTGACTGCTCCTGTTCCACCTGATCTGGTAGGGATATGGTGCAGACCTTGTCAGCAGGGGTGGGATCCACATATACAGAGGTATTCAAGGATTCAGCCATTTTCCTAGTAACTTCATACCATCAAAGAATTCATACAGCTATATTCCCCAAATCACTACAGTCAGAAAATGGTATTTTCACTCCAAAATAAAAATGAGATGAAATTTCATCTAAAAATTTCTTTGCAAAATTGAAAACTTAATTTCTGACCAAGAAGCAAATATGTTCTGTTTAAAAGGGGGCGGGGGGCGTTTGCTTGGCTTTTTTTTTTTTTAAACAAATTCTACATTTTTCCATGGAAAGCATCCACTTTCCGCAACGAACATTGTTTAGTCAAAAACTCAGTTTTCTATTAAAAAAATACTGTTGATGGTTTCCTTCATATTCTTCTGCACCATGTAGAGGTAGGATAACAGATGAAATTCTGCTCTCAATCACATGGATGCAGCTCCCCTGATCTTTAGGAAGAACACAGTTGAGCCCAATATCTTTTCAGTGCATTATAAACCATTTATAACTTCATTCTCAGCCAAAATCCTTCCCTCAGCAGTCCATATTTTGCTACATCAATCATCTCTCTGTCAACTGTATTGGAATGATATTAATGCATAGTTCATTGCTCATTAAGTGTACTTTTAATGCTTAGAGGCATACAGTACTGCTCCTAAACTGCTTTACATTCTCAACATGAAATAAATAGAAAGTTGTATTGGTTTAGTATGAACAAAGATTTGTCCTTCAACTGTAAGGCATCTGGGGAATATTTTACTCTGGAACTGATCCAGCAATGATTGCATGTTACAAGACTTTTTGAAACTTCAGCACCCCTAGCAGGCATATTGTAAATTTTTTGAATTGTGCTACTTTTAAGGAATTTAAACTTCTAGAGAGCAACTGAGATCATGCATTTTTTTCAATTTTTAAATCATTTTGGATAACTACTCTACAGCCTGATACAAAATGCTGCATGATTCATAGTTATCTTTGTACATTGAGAAGGGAACATCTTCGACCTCAGACAAGTATAAAGTTAGAGTCCAAAAAAAGATCTTATACAGTATGTGCTCTGAAGAACATTTCAGACCTTAGTACGTTTCTTTATTTAACTTTAGAGAACTCCAGCTATATAAAGTTTATTTTCTTCAGTTGCTTTGCTGGAGCCAAATTTTTACCTCACTTTAACTGATACAGATCCAGTCAGTGTCAGTTAAAGACAATGGGGCTGTCACAGATTGTCTGGCCCTTTAAGTGGAATTGGAATATCCACCTCCTAGATATGGGTTCAGACTGGTAGTTGGATTAGGTGATCAGGTGTAACCCACGCCCACTCAGCATAGTCCTTTGTCCCCCTCTAGTGATGGCTCAGCCACAGATAAGAGTATGATAAGCCCGCTACAGGCTTGACTACCAGGCAAGAGGTCTTTTAGCTCAGGTAGCACAGGCTTATGGGCCAAACTTGAGAAGACCATACACAACTCAACAGCATTTCCGTCTGTAAGGCAGTCTCTTTTGAACACCACCTCTGATCAATTCCAAAGTTCAGGGAATGTTTGAGACATAAATGGCCAGAAATCTTTTGATTTGTGGAAAAACTGGAAAACCAAAAGGGAAAATAATAGGTAAATGTAGCCCCTCTCATCTGTTTAGCAGACACAGCTTCAAGCACAGCTGCAATTGTCTATACATTGATGGCACCCATGAATGCCTTCCAAGCATAACAAATACCCCGTCTCATTTCCAATCATCCTCCCAACCCAGATCAACATGCTGACATTGTGGATCACTTATCATCCAGTTAGAAAGTAGAATACTTGGGGAGGGGGTAGTAGAGGGAATGGGGAACCTGGGGGCATACAGAGATCCCCTGACAAAAGGGATATTGGGGGAGTTACAGGCAGGAGCACCGGCAGCCTTTTTGGCGCCCTAGGCGGCAGAAGGTCTCGCCCTCAAAATGGCACCCCCAACGGAGGCGGTGGAAGGTCCCGCCCCCGAAATACCGCCAGTGACTGCAGCGGCAGAACATCCGGCAGCCACAGTCACCCCCCACCCAAATGTTAGGGCCCTGGGCGACCCTGGGCCCTGGTTACAGGGCATCTCTGAAACAGAGGGGGAGGAGAGATGGCACACAGGGAGCTTGTGGAGGGCATGGGGAGAAACAGAAGGGTGCAAGTAGCTCCAGGTGTGTGCAATAAGCTTGGCCTACACTGGCCAGGGCAGGTGGAGGGTGTGGGGCTCCCCAACGATGCCTGGGCTCCCTGGGTGGCTCTTACTATTGCCCGGTTCCAGTTTCTGGCCTGGCAGGAGCCTCAAGGTGGAGAGGAGGAGCAGGGGCAAGGCCTTGTGAGAAGTTGGGGGAGACTAAGGCCTAACTCATCCCCTGCCTCCCCACAGGGAAGAGGCTGGCACCTCCCCTGAGCCTCTACGTAGGCGCAGAGCAGCGCCACAGGGAATCTGGGATAAATGCTGTCCCAGGGTCATTCAGTCAGGGACCAGGACTTGAACTCTGCATTTCAAGACTCTCTCGTCCAATTTGGGATGGATGGTCACTCATCTGGTTGAACCTATAGACAGAGGCCAGGAATTCCTAGTGTTGAGATAAACTGATATTTTATGTTAAGAAACCAGACCCTAGAATGGGAGAGTAAAACAAAAGCACTAGTTATGGTAGTTTGAAGGTCTGATGCCAGATGAGAGAAGATCATCTTACAGGTGGTATGGGTGCAAGTCAATATTTAGCCCAGACTTGTGTATGCAGAACAATCGGCCATAGTACATAAACCCAGGGCTATAACTAGGGCGGCCACTCAGGGCACAAAGCATGAGGGCGGAAAAAATGGGGCAAGAGGTGACACATTGGGGTGCACTTCAGGTTACGTGTCCACCCCCCCAATTTTTTAGTTGCATCCCCATAACCCATACAGGCTGGGTGGCCTGCTGAGGTGAGCCAGGGCATAGTGTTGCCAGCCAGACCGAGCCTGGAACGTTCCTCCGCACCTGCTAGGAGGGTCTACCCCACAGTTTGGGAACCTCTTTGGGTCAGTCACGTGTCCCCCACCCATCAATAGCTATGTGTCACCTCTGAATGAGGCAGAAAAATGACAAAAAACAGTAGGGGGGCACAAAACGGGACTATTCCAACTCATCATCACTGACTGAGACACAGAATAAAATCCCAACAAGAACATACCTGATGCTGATGACATGAACGCACATGGAAGAGAAAGCTTAGGATCCATGACAGAAGAGATGCAACCAGCACAGAACTGGAACCAGACATATTTGGTAGATGTACCCCCAAAGTTTTAATAGATTGGAAAGACATCTATGCATATTAAGAGGAAAGCCCTATCTACGCTCTGATTAAAAATATCAGTATATCAACATCAGTATTTAAACACAACTAGAAAGATTCTAATCTAATTTCCCAGGTCAAGGATATTTTTCTCAGAACTAGAACTGTGCTGATGACTGTAGTATGGCAAGTCAGGAGAACCCTGCTAGAAACTTGCTAGCTGTAAGCCATATTGCTATTAGCACAGTTCTTGCATATTGTGGACATAGTCAACATGTCAAGAACATATTCTTGTATCATCAATGAAGAAAGTTACAGGAAGGGGATATGGAATTAAAGGGGGCAAGGTGTAAATCACCATAGCTTCATTAACCTCAATGGTGGTCACATTGATCTGCACCAGCTAAGCATCTGGCCCAGAAAATGTAAGCTATTTGTTATTGTTGGCAGGCAGATCACTTATTACACAAAGATGGAAAAGGAAGACACCTCCGATGGCAGAGTAGGTATGACATAGGAAGACCATATTTCTTAAAGTAAAAATAGGACGGTTCAGTGCTTGCCTGAACTACCCCCACTTTCCTTCCCAACCCGCCATGCTGCCTGGGACTGACCCACCAAACCCCACTCTGCTGTGGGGGGGGAGAGGTCGGCTCTGAAGGCAGTGCTACCCGCCTGTACCAAATTTCTCCACTGCTGCAGGCGGGCAGTGCTATCTTCAGCTGATCCCCAGGCAGCAGCCACTGCTCTCAACTTTGCCTTGCAGCCGGGACAAATGCCCTGTTTTGGTGAAAAAGTAGGGACTGCTGGGACAGAGCTGAAAATGGGGACTGTCCTGGCCAAAACAGAAGATATGGTCACCCTAGACTGCAGAATAAGAGCACACTCAATTATTCCAGTACACCAAAGATATGCTATGTAAATTGAACCACTCCTCAAAAGTACATCACCAAAAGAGCAAAAATAAATGGTCAGATAATGATTCTGTCTTTGAATTTAATGTGGTGGTCGTTCTGTTTTCCTTTGCATGATGTTTGATAACATCAATGCATGTGATAAATGATGGACTAGGCAAGTTAAAATAGAGAAAAAATGTCTTGGATCATACTCAGAATCTTACAGAAATGATATATGGAGCTTAACGTATTGTAGACTATTAAAATTAAATGTTACATCCACTCAATGTGCAGCGGCAGTCAAAAGAGCAAACAGAACGTTGGGAATCATTAAGAAAGGAATTGAGAATATATCGAAAATATCATATTGCCTCTCCATAAATCCATGTTACACCCACATCTTGAATACTGTGTGCAGATGTGGTCGCCCCATCTCAAAAAAAATATATTGAAATTGGAAAAGATTCTAAAAAGCACAACAAAAATGGATTAGGGGTATGCAATGGCTGCCATATGAGGAAAGATTAATATGACTGGGACTTTTCAGCTTGGAAAAGAGATGACTAAGGGGGGATATGATAGAGGTCTACAAAATGATGACTGGTGTGGAGAAAGTAAATAAGAAAGTGTTATTTACTCCTCATAACTCAAGAACCAGGGGTCACCAAATGAAATTCATGGACAGCAAGTTTAAAACAAACAAAAGGAAGTATTTCATCACATGACACACAGTCAACCTGTGGAACTCCTTGCCAGAGGATGTTGTGAAGGCCAAGGCTATAACAGGATTCAAAAAAGAACTAGATAAATTCATGGAGGCTAGGTCCATCAGTGGCTATTAGCCAGGATGGGCAGGGATGGTGTCCCTAGCCTCTGTTTGCCAGAAGCTGTGAATGGGCAACAGGGTATGGATCACTTGATGATTACCTGTTTTGTTCATTCCCTCTAGTGCACCTGGCATTGGCCACTGTCGGAAGACAGGATACTGGGCTAGATGGACCTTTGGTCTGACCCAGTGTGGCTGTTCTTATATGCTATAACCAAGTTAATTTTGTCAGGATGGAATATGTGCCTATGGAAACATCTCTTTTAATAAAACTTACAGTTGGCACACACACACACACAAAGGGGAGATCTAATTTCTGCTTTGAACCTTGTCATAGCCCTTCAAAAGCAGAGAATTTCTCTTATCATCCTTGATCTTGCTTTTTTAAAAAGTATTAGCAATGCTATAAGCAGCTGTAATGAGTCCCTGGAAGGGAAGCTGTATTTATTGGAGTACTGGTTGAACAGCTAATCAGATAACACCTACCTAGCAATTACCATGCCACAGTGAAAAAACACCACTGGATTAGTCATGATACTTTTACTAACCAAATATGGGGACCATTAATGTCTTTGTGAATTCTTCCCTCTGAATCGTAAAGTAGTATCAATAGCAGAGAAAGTCCAGAATTCCTGCTGAAACCATGCGCACTGTTATTGCCAAGAACAATGTCATTTTCTTCTTGCTAGACAAATACCTGGTACAGCTGCAAAAAAACACACAGATGGAGGCTAAAGGAGGCTTAACACTACTAATTCATGTATCGCTGCCTTTGGGCTTCGCGGAGCATTTCATTAGGTTGCTTTCTTTCTCCTGGGCTAACACAATTAATTTTGCATCAGAGACCAATAATTTCATTAAGCGCTTGAAACTGGTTGGCTTGGAAAGTGAAAGAGGACTGTGGCACGGCTGTCAATTAGTGGGTGTATATTTATACAGTTTTACTAATGCTAGCTCAAGCAGAGATCTTTTAAGGGCAGGTTCTGCTGAAACTTGGCATTCATAGCTCCTTCCTTTCAGAGAATCTCCCACCTAAGAGCATTCTTCTCTTCCTGGAGGTCTATCCGTCTCCCCAGCAGCCTGTGTTCTCTAGCCCACTCCACCAGGGGGCTAGCTTTCTTCTATCACACCCGGATGCTTGCCTTCTTACTTAACTCCCAATTTCTCAGTGAGTTAATTAGGCACAGGCAAACCCGAGTTTCCTCATTGCCTCTTCTGGAGCCTATCAGAGGTAGACTGAGCCCCTGCCCATTTCAGTCACATGTTTGCCCTTTGCTTGTTACAAGAAAAATCTGAAACTTACATTGCTATCTTTCCTGTAGGTCAGTTTCCACTAACAGCCTATAAAAAGTAAATCCATGTTCACTGCATGTAAATATTGCTTCTTTTCTATCCTTTTCATAGCTAGAAATACTACACTTCCTTTTTCCAGACTAATAGGATTGTCTGACAATTATACAGTGTAATATTGTTAAACGTGAGATTCTTCAAGAGAACCATGATGCTATTTTAATAGAATGCCCTCTTTCAGAACAAGTGTGTAGTATTATACATTGAAACCATAGCTCTTTTTCCTTTTTATAATATCACAAAAGGAAACAATATTTGTGCACCTCCGGTGGTTATTGCCCCCTCCTGAGAAACATAACTGTGGATTCATAAAACATGACAGGAAGCAAAGAAACAAGATAGTAACAAAAGAGTACAGCAAAATTATTGATAAAACTAAAAGCGGCTTGCAACATGTTTTTGATGTATCTCATATTTTGGCAGCTATTTCTTCTTCCCCTTAACCTGAAGAATATTTGAGTTTCAACTATCAGTGCACAACGTACAAGTTCTCAGGATAGCAAGCCTGTATTCCAAGGACATGCTCTCTTAGCTTCTATGTATTAAACTCATTCACACGATGGATCTGATCTTTAGCTGGTGCAAATCAGAATAGGTCCACTGAGCTATGCTGATTTACAGGCAGAGCTGCCCTTACCATGAGGCGAACTGAGGCAGCCGCCTCAGGTGCCAGACTGTGGGGGGGCACCACTAGGACCTGAGTGTAGAAAAGTGTGTCTGCTGCTGGTGCATACGTATTTGCTCTGCTCTAGATGCACAGAGATGGAGTGCTGTGCTAGAGGAAGGAGGGCACAAGAGACATAACAGGCAGGCAGGAGAAAAGGTGAGAGGGAATAACAGAAAGCAGCAGGAGTGCAGGGAGAGAGGAGGAGGAGCCTCTTATGTACCTCTCTAGCACCCCCAGGAGCCTGGACTGATTAACACCAGCTTCTCAGGGAGCTTCCTGTTTCCTGCTGCTTCCCTGAACCCACTTGAGGAGAACAGGCAGTCAACTGAAGTAGTAGGAGCCAGTTAGGCCCTTAAGATGCTGATATCTTCCCTCACTCAGGCCCTGCTACCAGCCTGCTTATTTGTCCCCTTCAACTGAGTGTTGAGAGCCACTATAGCTGGCACAGAACAGCAGTCATGAGTGAAAGAAGAAAACGCCCCTCTGGGGCAGCATTCAGAAAAAGAAAAAAAGCAAAGGAAGCTTTTCTATCTAAGCAGGAAGGAGCTCTCCTGAGATACATAGACACAAATGTTCACGGTGAGCCTTCCGGCCCCAGTGAGGATGTGAGTGGTGAGGAGATGCCTGATCTTCCAGTTAGTCAGAGTGCAGGTGACCTGGCAGCTACTGCAGCATCCATATCTCCATCTCAAATGGATGTAACCATGCACATTCCTGAAGAAAAGTGTAGATCAGAGAAGAGTGTGGTGGAGGCGCAAGAAACAGCTGCTGCTGAGTTTAGTTCCTTAAGTCTAGATGATCCAGGACTGTGGACCCACTTGAGCAGTAGCCTGAGGGACTTCCTTGTACTGCATGGGCCACAGCAAGTGAAAAACTTCATGTTCCCCAAAGACAATGAAAATAGAAGTTTCCATCCAACACATTACTGGCATGAAATCCCCAATGGTGACAAAGTGGAGAGGCCATGGCTTATGTACAAAAAAACCCAGAATGCTGCATACTGTTTTTGTTGCAAACTCTTCCAGTCTAATGTTCCAGCCACATTGGGTTCTACAGGAACAAAGGACTGGAAAAATCTGGCTAGAAATCTGGCATGCCATGAGAAGGCAGCAAATCACCAGAGAGCATTCCATAGGTGGAAAGAGCTTGAGATGAGGACTAAGGTTAAAGGCCACCATAGATGATCAGCATCAAGAGAAGATTGCATCAGAGTCTCTTTACTGGCAAAATGTTCTGAAAAGGCTCATTGCCATTGTGAGAATGCTTGCTACCCAAAACCTAGCACTGTGTGGCACTTCAGATCAGCTGTATGTGCCAAACAATGGAAACTTCCTTAAAATTGTGGAGCTGATGGCTGAGTTTGATGCTGTACTCCAGGAGCATCTAAGAAGAGTCACCACCCAAGAAATGTACACACACCACTACCTTGGAAAAACAATTCAAAATGAGATCATACAGTTACTGGCAACAAAAGTCAAACAGAAGATTGTGGCAGATCTGAAGTCAGCAAGATATTACTCTGTTATTCTGGACTGCACACCTGACAATCAGCCATACGGAACAAATGACTTTAATGGTGCATTTTGTAACAACAACAGAACCTAGTGAAAATGTCCCTGCAATGGTGACTGTCAGAGAGCATTTTCTAGAATTTATTGACATTGATGATACTACAGGAGCTGGTATGACAAATGTGCTTCTTAAAAAGCTGGAAGATACGGGAATTGCGATAGCTGACATGAGAGGTCAGGGCTACGATAATGGTGCCAACATGAGAGGAAAGAACAGAGGAGTGCAGACACGGATCCGAGAGTTAAACCCTCGAGCTTTTTTTTCCCATGCAGTTCTCATTCATTGAACTTGGTGGTCAGTGATGCAGCATCAGCTTCTAGTGAGGCTGCTGAATTTTTTAATGTAATTCAAAGCATCTATGTATTTTTCTCTGCATCAACTCATCGATGGCAAATTTTGAAGCAACATCTGGGAACATCCTCTCTGACACTGAAACCACTGAGTGCCACACGATGGGAAAGTCGAGTGGAGGCGATAAAGCCTATCAAACACCAAATTGGGAAGATAGATGATGCCATAGTTGCCATTATGGAGGATAATGCTATGACAGGAACTGTTCATGGAGAACAGTGGCAGAGGGAAATGGAATCACCAGAAACATACATAACTTCAAATTTCTGTGTGGCTTAGTGTTGTGGCATGACATACTGTTTGAAATAAATGTTGTAAGCAAGAGACTCCAAGGTGTTGACCTTGATATATCTGGAGCAATGGAACAACTGGACAAAGCAAAGTCATACCTACAGTCTTACTGGTCAGATGAGGGATTTCAAAACATTCTGAAGAGTGCACAAAAGTTGGCAGAGGAACTTCACACTGAAGCTATTTTCCCACCCATTCAAGAATACAAGAGTCACCGAAGAAGACGACATTTTGATTACGAGGCACAGGGATAATCCCATAAGAGACCCCAAACAACAATTCAAAGTTGAATTCTTTAACCAGGTGCTAGATTGTGCAATACAGTCAGTTGAAGAACATTTCATGCAGCTCAAGGAACACAGCAGTATATTTGGGATGTTGTATGATATTCCAAAACTCCTCACTATACCTGAAGAAGACCTACACCAGCAATGCAGGGCACTAGAGACAGTGTTGACACATGATGACATGCGCGATATTGATGCGAGTGATTTAGGTGATGAACTGAAAGCCCTTTCAAGATACATTTCAGCAGGATAGCTTATGCTACTATTGAGATGGTTGCAAGGCCAACCAACCTTTCCTGTGTCATTGTGGAGCGTAGATGTGTTTTATTAACTTCAGCTTGGAGAAGCTTGCGTTCTCACTGGCAACTGTTACAGGAAGTGTTAGAAGTATGCACAGAGCAACAAAAGCATTTGGAAGAGGATGGTCATCTTATTTGTGCACATATATTCCAGAACAGCCTTTGGAGTGATGCCCAGACTGTGGACCTTCAGGAAGCAGTTCAAATCTTTGCAACCAAGAAGGCACAGAAATCACCACTTTGATTATTCAAACAGATAAAAATGCCAGTGTTTACTATGCAGACAAGAAAAGTTACATTTGCTGTTCAGGCATTTGAAAGTTAAATGTTACTTAAAATTTTTAACGAGGCATTTTAAGTTGTTAGTTCTCCTTTTTTGGGGTAGGTAGCAGAGCAGTACCATGAGAGGAGTAGAACAGGAAGAAGGCAGAATTAAGACTTTCAAAGTTTTGGCCCGGCGAAGGGCATGGGGGTGTCATTTGAGCTCCCCGCCTCATGTGCCAAAATGTTGTGGGCCAGCGCTGTTTACAGGAGCCAAGGATCTGGTTTTTCTACTCATGTTAAAACAAAAAGCAAAATTCCTATGTTTTTGCCATTCAGCCCAGTTTTGCTTAGCACCAGATTTAACACGGTTTTCTCACAACCCACAATTCTGGCTTGACAGAGAGCAGGGGGGTAACAACTTGGACAGGAAACATCTTAATCTCAAACGTCTCAAGTTCATTACGGAGCAGTTCATGCTGCCCTCTTCTCCCCTATAGTGAAATTGTTGTGATTTGAACTCTAAAGCTTGTTTCATTAGAGGAGCAATATGGAAGAGGTCTTCATTGAGCAGAATGAAATCTGTCACTTTTTCTATCATTTGTTGATGACTGTGGTCATTGATACATTACTGTGGAGACAAGTTTCCACAATGTGGACTCTGTTAAGAGTCCAACCATTCTGCCTTAGAGTGGCTCCTCCAGTTCCATATGGGTTGTATATACACTGTAATACACAGATCTGTACAAGGAAAAAATCAGACAGAACAACTTAGTGAGTCACTTGATCAAATTCACGCACTGAAGGTCACAACCGGAGTGGGGCTGGCCCATTGTGAGCATCAGGCAGAAACGTTTAGCTAGTACCTAAATATGAATTCCAGCTATTTGGCAATGAAGTTTTTAATTATTAAAATATCTGGCATAAGAAGCTACTTAAAATCAGTGGCTTTTTCTGTATTTTGAAATCCTGCCAAGGAAAATCTGTCATATCTTCTACCTACTTTCTGTGCTTATCTTAAAATTATGGCATAAAACTTTCCAAACCAAAAGACTTTCATTCAAGTGACCATGGGTTGGTTTTGTTTGGGGTTTTTTAGGAGGTGGTGGTATTTCTTTGATATTGCTGAAGTCTTAGACTCTTGGTCTTAATATATATTATATTTTTGAACAGCATTTGTAGTTTAACCAGAATTAATAGTAAGTTTCTCAGTAGTAATGCTAAATGAGTTCAAACAGAGTCTGGTCATGGTCTGGAATGTTTATTCATTGTCAGCTGAGCCCTCATTAAAACAAGTTCTAAGGATTTCTTTGCCTGGTTTGTGTTCTGAACCCATTAAGGGTTTAGGAAAGAATTGACATTTGTTCTGTAATTCTTTTTGAATAGAAAAGGCCTTTGAAATACCTCCTTTACCCATAACAACAGATTAAAAAGTGAGATCTTTTAGATAGATGGCTTTCATTTTGGATCTGCAACAACGGTCAAGATTTTCATAAAGTATTAATGATTTGGGGTGCTTTCATTTTTGAGGTGGCCTATGAGAGACCTGTAAAGGGACTTCTTTTCAGAAAATACTGAGCATCCACCCTCTGAAAAACAGACTCACTTAAAGTGTATCAAGTTGGGCACTCAAAAAATTGAGATCTTTAAAATTATTGGTCACTTTTGAAAATCTTGCCCTGTCATAACAGAGATTATTCATATAAGAGTATGTTGGGGGGTAGAAAAAGTAATTTTTTTAAAATCTGTCTTCCTGATCCCAAAATCAACAGGAGGCAAAGTGCTCAGCACTAAATCAAGTGATGGAATGTTAAAATGGCCATAATACTATATTAGAGTGATATAATTCAGACAAACCAATTTAACATTGAAATTCTAATGCTCCACTCCTAGTGCAAGCAAAGAACATTTGCACCTTACTGTCAAAGACTGTATAACTTTCCTATTGCTTTAAGAGGCCTCATGTGGCCTCCTCTTATAACCTAGAAGAGAGAAAAGTCTTGTCTCTCCATGCTGCTATCTTCCATATGATGTTTCTCATGATCCAGTGCTGCTGTGCAAAGCTGCTGATGTCACAGTAAAAGACAATTTCAGCCAAATTTGGATCCTGTCAGCAAATTAATTGCATCTGGGAACCCTAACTGGATGGCAAGGTTGTTTCCTACAAAAAATTCAGCTGTAAGATTAATCCTTGACAACAAAAGTGATCCTCAAGGACTGAATTTCACATTTGCGTATTTGTGTGTGTGACAGACTCATCTTTAATCCACAATGAAGTTTGTTATTTATTGTGTTTGTTTATGTTTCTCAAGATAAACACAGTAAAGCAGTTCCACTTCCTCCAGGCTCGGCACAGCATGCTGGGGAAGTCTCATGTGGACTAAGGCAAAATCCCTTTATATTTGTAATTGTCACAAGACTTCACTCAGCTGCAGATAATTAAAAGGCATAATTGCATTTTTTAAAAAGCAAAATGATGGCCTCTCTCTCCGCTGCTTGAAACAAACAAACAAAAAATCAAACTCCTCTACAGCAATTTCAGCATTCGCCTTCACTACCACCATATGGTTAATATGACAGATGCCCTCTCCTTACTGGAAGGTTCTCTGTTAATGTCCCCCAAGACAGCAGCTGCTGAGAGCTATATCCTCCATCACCTGCATGATTTAATTCATCCCGTCCTTGCCCAGACACTGACAAGAAAGAGAGGGAATTTGAGAGAAGGATGCATAATCTGCTTTAGAGAGCCCCTCCTTTGAATACCACTGTGGTAGATCACTCTCTTAAACCTCAATTCTGTAAGGTGCCATTGATGCATCCTTCATCATTGTTAGAACATCTACACTGCCTTTCCTAACACCTGACACAGGTATGTACTGCTTGTGCTGCCATGGCAACACTATTTTTAGAATGCTAGCTCAATCAGTGCTAGTGCAGAAATGTCTCCTTGAGCTGGGAATTGCACCCCCAGTTTGAAGTGTAGATATATGCTAAACCTGGGGCATCCCAACTCAATTTAGTGGAGGGTGCCTTAATTCCATGTGTCACTTCCCCCTGGTAAGTTTTCTTTCAGTTGTGATATTACTAACACATTAATTTTCATATGATGTATTTCCTTTCATTGTGATAGATATGGAGACTCTCTCCTGGCCCTTAGATAATTCATCTTTTCCAGTCGCTTGACCTAGTGAATGCTCCTAGCCCTGCATGTGTATTTTCTTTCCAAGTCTTCTTTAATTAAGGTATTTCCCAATAAACTCCTGAAAATAGCTCTCTTCCATTTTCCTTTTTAGTTATTAGTTACTCCATTCCCACATGATCATCTTCCTATTCCTTTGTATGCTGGAATTATTGGCTGGAGCACATATGCTTTAGCCTCTTTGGTGCTTGGCAGTAGCCAGTCAGAGTTAGAGAACTCCCAACCAGCATTTAAAAGTGACAAGTGAAAGTATTCAGCAATATGCACCACCACCAACCCTTACAAATGCTACATCCGTTGAATCAAGGATCAATAGATTTTGAATTTAGAACATTTTTTCCACCTTCACTGGCAGGAGGGTGATGCTAACGTGCAGCCTGCCAAACTCTGCCGCCCACTGATTTGGAAGTAATATGTAGAAACCTGATCCTGAAAGGCCTCACTCACATAAAAGTAGCCCCATGTGTAAGTAAGGATCACTCCTGTAATTAAGAGTTTGCAGGACAATGCTCTGGACTTTTAGCCATTTTAGGTATTTGTATTGTGCCATTTGAAATAAAACCCTTAGAAAACCTAATGTTGTAACGATACAGATAAAAATCCCCCACAGTAACAAAGCATATTAATAGGTGAGTGATGATAGGTTTCTCATGTTCTGGGGTGCAATTCACACCAGTGAGGAGTTGTGTCACTGCCTGCCTGTAATACTGGATGCCTCACAATGCTTTGCTGCTGTAGCTCCTAACCTGGGCCTCTCACAACAAGCCTATCAGCATGCAGGTCACTCCATGAGCATCTGTGTACTAGACAGCCCTGTTATAGCAATTCTGACCCCAGCAGCCCCACTCTGGCTTCCACCAGGTTTGGTTACTACTTGCAGAGTGACCCCAACACACTCCCAGTCCCACTCTTCCCCCAAAACACATGCTTGGCAACATCCAGCCCTCTCCTGGACAGTTCAGAGAAACAGTATGGTTCATTTGTTGCTTTAGAGACACAAAAATACATCACAGCTTATTAACTTAATGAGAGGTAAATGCATCCTTCCCTTAAACACAGCCTTGGTTTACAGTAAAAATGAAATAAATTTATTAACAAAATGTACATAGGATTAAGTGAGTTCAAGAATAAGGAAAGAAGATAGAGTTACCAGGAAAACAAAATACTAAAAACTGAATCTAGCAAGATACAGGCTTTGTTCAAGATATTTTCTCTCACCAGTCATTCCTCTTCCCAGCCATGGCTGACTTTTCCTCAGTCAGGACCTTCCACAAAAGGAGAATGTGCTGGCTCCCCTAAGTGAAAGATCTTTGCCTAAGCAGGTGTAGTCTCACTTCCAGAGACTTCAACCTCCCCCTTTAGTGGAAGGGCTCATCTTTCTCAGCTTGCAAGGGGTCTGTTCCCTTGTGTCTGTCTAGTGATGGACACCAAAGATGGCTTCTGTCCTTGTGTATCTCTCCCAAGTTCAGAAATCTTGCTACAGGAGGCAGGAAGCCCTCCTGTGTGCTCAACTTGCTGTGTCCACCAGGAATCTGACCTTATGCTGTTTTTCCCTTCCCGTGAGTTTCCATTTCCATGCTTAATATATACAGCTGTGACATTCCCTCCTGTCTAGGTAGTCTGAACAGCCTAATATCAGTGAGTATCCATAATTCCTTACATAGTGTTAATACATACATTGCACAATGATATTAATCACCACTGTGTCATTAGCTTTCAGAAAAGACCTCACTCTACACACTTTTATAATACACTAATATTGTTTACAGTCAGTTGATTCAATTGCTTACCATCTGAGGTTCAGCCACATGTTTTTATAGACCAGTAAACCTTTGAAATGGATTCTTCTGGGGGGTACCCCTCAAAGTAAAGGTATTCAAGCCATGAGGAAGACGACATGGAGTCTGGTGGTGAAGGAAGCTCCATGCTCTTTCTTCCCCCACTTGTTAGCTTAATAGCTTCATTTACCTCATATGTAAAAATGGACCTTCATTGTCTTTGCCTGAAGATTGGGCTGGTCAGAGAACATATTTTAGTTATCATTCCAGCATATGTCCATAATTCTTAATACCCACCACTTACATACATGATGCAAGATTATTAATGATCAGTGAGTTATTAGTTTTGAAATGATACCTCACAAGGCATATTTTGTACAATAGAATGGAGGGTGTGAAGACAGGGGTGCTTAGTGTCACAATGCTATACGAAATTACCTATGGAAGCTACATAATTAATCTTTGGAACCACACTCCGTAAAGGTAAAAATCAAACATAACACAGACAGAAGATGGGAGAGAAGATACTTAAGTAATAATGAGGAACATACGTTTATTCATCTTTGATAAAAATGCAATACTTAAAGCTATCCCCAAATCCAAGTCATTAGAAAGTACAAACCCAGAATTAACATATGCAGAAAATATCATCATGGGTCATAACATAACTCCAAGAAATACCTACTCTGAAAATATTCTTAGGCCAAGATTTTAAAATATGAGTACCTAAAGTTAAGCTCTTAAATCCATAGTTAGGTGCCTAAATAAGTAGCTTGATGAGCAACCAGCTGCTCCCACTGAAATCATTTTTCAAAATAAGGCTGCTTATTTCAGAACTTAATTTTAGGAACCCATGTTAAAAAAAATCTTGGTTGTAGTCCACATAAATGTGAGAAGTTACTAAAAGATATCAAAGAAATAAGTGATAGAAGACTGAGAAAAGATGCTTTCTCAAAATTAGCTGTCGCCAGCAAAGTGTAGCTCCACTGTGCAATATATGATCCTCTAGATAGTTTAATTGCTCTGAAGAAAGACGTCTCCTATCAAGTTAAAGTACTCAGGCTACTAGAACCTCCCAGACCACCTAACTCTATACTTAGCTCCAAACAAATCTGTAGTAGTAACAGCACTAAGCAACACACTTCTATTGTAGGATCACAAAGTACACTGCAAACAAGCTAATCAGCACTCCTGCGAGGTACAAGCCTTACTTTACAGATGTGCCCAAAGTCACATAGGAAGCTTTTAGAAGAGATGGGAATAGAACCTAGGACCTTAATCCAGAGCCCATTTAACTCAATGGCTCGGACCCCAGATATCCTTTCCACTGCTCTGACCATTATATAATGTTTCTTTCTACAAGCTGACCTTCAGTCTGATGGCACTCTAAAGCTACTGACTTACACTACCATATTACCATCTACCTTGTCCTATTTACTCACTAGGAAATTATTGTTTCATGACTTTTTAAAATGACCTGCTAAACTGAAAAATGGGATTTAAAGTTTTGTTTTGTTTTTCTTTCTGGTTTATGATGTACAAAGTGTCACGGAGTCATCAGACAATGCTCTGGAATTACTCCATACGAAGCCAGTCAGGACTCTGGGGGATCCTCCTCTCTGTGAGCAGAAAAGAGTCCTGCGGCACCTTATAGACTAACAGATGTATTGGAGCATGAGCTTTCGTGGGTGAATACCCACTTCGTCGGATGCATCCAGACTAACATGGCTACCCCTCTGATACTTAATCCGTGAGCAGACTGTCTCCAGGGCAAGAAGCTTACACAGCTTCGACCTTTCTGGGTCTAACCTTGGAGCATTTAGCATCCCCTTCCACACTTGTGCTTCCCACAGTGAGTCTGCACAGGCAGGACTCCTGGGGCAGTCAGAGAGCCCCGCACCCTAACTCCGCAGTCAGATGTGACTCTCAGCCAGCCAGTAACACAGAATGTTTATTAGATAACAGGAACACAGTCTAAAACAGAGTTTGTGGATTCAGAAATCAGACCCCTAAGTCAGGTCCATCTTTGGGGAAGGGAGGCCAGATTCTGGGTCTGGTCCCACCTCCATTTCCCCAGCCAGCTCCAAACTGAAACTCTCCAGCCCCTCCTCTGGCCTTTGTCTCTTTCCCAGGCCAGGAGGCCACCTGATCTCTTTGTTCTCCAACACCTTCAGTTGACACCTTTGCAGGGGAGGGGCCCAGGCCATCAGTTGCCAGGAGACAGGGCATCAGCCATTCTTTGGGCAAACAGGATCACCCGTGCCCTCTAGGGCTCTGCAACAATCACACACCTTTATCCCACCATCTAGATCCTTAAGAAATGCATTGGGGAAACTGAGGCACACACACACAGTATTCAGATAAAACATTAAGAACATTCCCACTTCATCACACAAAGAAAACCTGAAAGAGATTTTTGTCACTCATACTCCCTTTTTGTATTAAAAATGCAGGTCTTGTCTATCTTCATTTTTATGGGGGATTCAACAGAGAACTAGTAGGTTTATGATCCCAAAGCAGTGAAACTTTATTAATTGGGAAAGCAAATAACCTTTATTCAAAATATTTAAAACTCTCTGGGTCAGTCCCTACTGCAAAACAGGAGAGAGACAAGCGGCTCAAACCATTCCTCTTCTTTTAGGTCAACTGTGAGCACAAAAATGTAACTGTTTGACAATGTCTCTAAACTGAAGATCTGACATAATGGACTTATCTCTATTGAAGTTCATTGGCTGTGCTTCAAGAATAATATTTATAATTATCAGGGGGAAACGGTGTATATACTCCTCAACATTTCATCATTCCTTACTATGTTATGCTGTCCACCATTATAGTGATCAGTTTTGCTTCACTGAATTAACACTAGTGGAAATTTATAAAGATCCAGTACTGAGTCACAATTTTGATTGTAGATACACATTGCAGTCAATAGAATCACGGGATTTTTGGATCTGTTGCAACTGTGATATACTAAACACCAACAAAAAGCAGTGACCTCAGTCAAACACAAACACTAAGGTGTGAGAATGTTCTGCTCTTGGTACTGAACAAATAAGTGGTAGCAGATGCTACAGTCTTTAGGGAATTGGGCTAAAGGCAAGAACATTTGGATATATAAATAAAGCATAAGTACAGGAGTGCCCCATTTTCTGTGTGTCAGGACTGCTATATTTTTCACATACTTTATATCAGTTTTTCTCAGTTTATTTCCCTGGATTGTACTGCTCCTATACCCCTGGTGGTAACATACTGGCTCTTTAGCTCATGCCAGCCAAGATGCTCACTGAGAAAGAGTATTGAGATGCCCCTGACATGGTACACACTAAGAAGGAAGAGTTCTCACATCCATTAGAGCTATGAGAAATATATCTACCACCAAAGAGTTAAAATGTCATGTTTTCATCAGTTTCATGAAAAGCAAAAGCCTCATGCTATTTAGAGTCAAACGGTTTGTTCAATGGAAATAAAACATGCAACATTGTCAGGAAAAAGGAACAAAAACTCCTGCCTCTAATCTTTGCAAATCCTCCAGTCACATTCCAGGAGAAAAGACATACCAGAGGAATCTGCAGCACTGGAAACAGGCTTCTCCATCCACCACAGTTTTCAGACCCCTACATTACTAAAATTAGCCCTGAATGCTAGATTTCAAAAGTATCACTAATCCTTATAACCCTTCTCTGGGGCAGGTACAGGAAGTAATACTATTGCACATTTTTCAGATAGGGAAACTGAAGAAAATAAATTGTGACTTTCTCAAGTCTACAGAGGGAGCCAGCATCAGAGCCAGTGTTAGGATTCAGCAAAGAATCCTGTGGCACCTTATAGACTAACTGACATTTTGGAGCATGAGCTTTCGTGGGTGAATACCCACTTCGTCAGACGCAGGTAGTGGAAATTTCCAGGGGCAGGTATATCTATGCTAGCAAGCAAGCTAGAGATAACGAGGTTAGTTCAATCAGGGAGGATGAGGCCCTGTTCTAGCAGTTGAGGTGTGAAAACCAAGGGAGGAGAAACTGGTTTTGTAGTTGGCAAGCCATTCACAGTCTTTGTTCAACTAAAAATGGCCATAATACTATATTAGAGTGATATAATTCAGACAACAATTTAAACATTGAAATTCTAAATGCCCTCTAGTGCAGTAAAAAACATTTGCACCTTACTGTCAAAGACTGTATAACTTTTCCTATTGCTTTAAGAGGCTCATGTGGCCTCCTCTTATAAACTAGAAGAGAGAAATAGTCTTGTCTTCTCCATGCTGCTATCTTCCATATTGATGTTTCGTCATGATCCAGTTGTGTGGCAAAGCTGCTGATGTCACAGTAAAGCAATCAGCCAATTGGACTGCAGCAAATTAATTGCATTGGGAACCCTAACTGGATTGGCAAGGTTGTTTCCTACAAAAAATTCAGCTGTAAGATTAATCTGACACAAAATGCTGATCCTTCAAGGACTGAATTTCACATTTGCGTATTTGGTGTGTGAAGACTCATCTTTAATCCCAAGAAGTTTGTTATTTATGTGTGTTTGTTTATGTTTCTCAAGATAAACACAGTAAGCGAAGACAAAAAAAATTTCCACTCTCAGGTCGGCACAGCATGCTGGCGGAGTCTCTGTGGACTAAGGCAAAATCCCTTTATATTTTGTAATTGTCACAAGACTTCACTCAGCTGCAGATAATTAAAAGCTAATTGATTTTTTAAAAAGCAAATGATGGCCTCTCCTCCGCGATCGCTTGAAACAAACAAACAAAAAATCAAACTCCTCTCAGCAATTTCAGCATTCGCCTTTCACTTACACATATGGTTAATATGACAGATGCCTCTCCTTACTGGAAGGTTCTCTGTTAATGTCCCCAACGACAGCCAGCTGCTGAGAGCTATATCCTCCATCACCTGCATGATAAATTATCCCGTCTTGCCCAGACACTGACAAGAAAGAGAGGGAATTTGAGAGAAGGATGCCATAATCTGCTTTAGAGAGCCCCTCCTTTGAATACCACTGTGGTATATTCACTCTCTAAAACCTCAATTCTTTGTTAACCGGTGCCATTGATGATCTTCATCATTGTATAGACACATTCTACACTGCCTTTTCCTAACACTGACACAGTTGTTACTGCTTGTGCTGCCATTGGCAACCACTAATTTTTAGAATGCTAGCTCAATCAGTGCTAGTGCAGAAATGTCTCCTTGAGCTGGGAATTTGCACGCCCAGTTTGAGTGTAGAATATATGCTAAACCTTGGGGCATCCCAACTCAAATTTAGTGGAGGGTGCCTTAATTCCATGTGTCACTTCCCCCTGGTAAGTTTTCTTTTCAGTTTGTAATTACTTAACACATTAATTTTCATATGAATGTATTTCCTTTTCATTTGTGATAGATATGGAGACTCTCTCTGGCCTTAGATAATTCTCTTTCCAGTCGCTTGACCTATGTGATCTCCTAGCCCTGCATGTTATTTTTCTTTCCAAGTCTTCTTTAATTAAGGTATTTCCCAATAAACCTGAAAATAGCTCTCTTCCATTTTCCTTTTTTTTATTAGTTACTTCCATTCCCACCATGATCATCTTCCTATTCCTTTGTATGCTGGAATTATTGGCTGCGAGCACATGCTTAGCCTCTTTGTCTTGCAGTAGCCAGTCAGAGTAGAGAACCTCCCAACCAGCATTTAAAAGTGACAAGTGAAAGTATTCAGGCAATATGCCACACCACCAACCTTACAAATGCTACATCCGTTGGAATCAAGATTCAATGATTTGAATTTAGACATTTTTTTCCACCTCAGGCAGGAGGGATGTATGCTAACGTGACAGCTGCCAAATCTGCCGCCACTGATTTGAAGAATATGTAGAAACCTGATACTGAAAGCCTCCACTCACATAAAAAGTAAATAGCCCCCCCTGTGTGTAAGTAAGGATCACTCTGTAATTAAGAGTTGCAGGACAATGCTCTGACTTTTAGCCATTTTAGGATTTGTATGTGTGCCATTGTGAAATTAAAGCCTTAGAACCTAATGTTGGTAACGATACAGAGTATAAAAATCCCCCCACAGTTAACAAAGCATATTAATAGGTGAGTTGATGATAGGTTTGCTCTGTTCATGGGTCATATTCACACAGTGCAGGATGTGGTCACGCCTGCTGTAATACTGGATGCCTCAATGCTTTGCTGCTGTAGCTCCTAACCTGGCTCTCACAACAGGCCTATCAGCATGCAGGTCACTCCATGAGCATGTTACTACAGCCCTGTTATACAATTCTGACCCGCAGCCCCACTCTGCGCTTCCACCAGTTTGGTTACTACTTTGCAGAGTGGACCCCAAACACTCCCAGTCCCCTCTTCCTCAACACATGCTTGGCAACATCCAGCCCTCTCCGGGACAGATTCAGAGAAACAGTATGGTTCATTTGTTGCTTTAGAGACACAAAATACATCACAGGCTTTATTAACTTAATAGAGGTAAATGCATCGCTTCCCTTAACACATGCCTTGGGTTTACAGTAAAATGAATAAATTTATTACAAAATGTACATAGGAGTTAAGTGAGTTTCAAGAATAAGGGAAAGAAATTAGATGTTACAGGAAAACAAAAATACTTAAAAACTGCAATCTAGCAAGTACAGCTTTGCAAGATATTTTCTCTCACCGGCATTCCTCTTCCAAGCATGGCTGACTTTTCCTCAGTCGGACCTCCACAAAAGAGAACTGTGCTGGCTCCCCTAAGTGAAAGATAGTCCTGTTGCCTAAGCAGTGTAGTCTCACTTTCCAGAGACTTCACACCTCCCCCTTATGGAAGGGTCTTCTTTCTCAGCTTGCATAGGCGGTGATGCCAGGCTGTTGCACCTCTATGCTGTCTCCCTGCTTCTACTTGAGTGGGACCTCAGCCAGGAATGAGCGTACACCCATACTCATGATGGCTTCTGTCCCTCTGAGAGTGCCACTATCCTCCCTCCTCTCGTGCTTCGAAGAGTCTATGTTACTGACAGGGGGCAGAAGGCCCTATCACCTCGCGCGTAGTGCTCATCCCGTTGCTGTAGCTACCCCGTCCGTCTTAGAAAGCATAGTCATGAGCCGGTGTATTTGGCTGTTTTTCCGGCTATCCTCCGTGCGATTCTGTGCGCGTTATCCATAGTGCCCTCCAACCCAGGCTAGACTCCCCCCCTGCCGCTGCATTAATGTGACATGTCAACCTTCTGATTGTAGAGCGCTCAGTGGTCTTGTACACCAGGGGAGTTTGGCCTAATATCAGTGTATGTACATGGACCAGGGTAGTATACATATACTGTACTCCACTGCTGTCTCCATGCACCATGTGTTAATACCTTATACCCTCTCATTCCTAACCTCGGATATTAATCGAGCGCATCTGTGTACATCCTAGCTTCTCCTCAGATACTATGCTCTCACTCTACGAGCACTTTTATAGGGGACTGACTAACTCTTGCTCTCACAGCTTCCTAAGCACTTCTGTAGTCTCAATTGCGGTCGTTACGCCGTACTGAGATGCTTCAGGACCGCACAACACACTGTTGTGATGAGTAAGTGCACCCTCGGAGAGGGTAACGAGGGCTATGTTGCTTTAGACTCCAATGGAGTTTCTTAGCCAGTACTGGGTGGCTGAACCTCCCAACATGCGTTGCAATAGGAATTCCACAACGGTCGCTGTGCAGTCCTCGACCCGGGCGACAGTGTTAGCGACATGGAGTCATTCTCTCGCCCTGGTACCGGCGCCTCGTCACATGGTAACTCTCAG
The DNA here is from genome assembly GCF_003597395.2 of Chelonoidis abingdonii. Classification (NCBI taxonomy): domain Eukaryota; kingdom Metazoa; phylum Chordata; order Testudines; family Testudinidae; genus Chelonoidis; species Chelonoidis abingdonii. The sequence goes on from NC_133772.1 coordinate 54,452,578, forward strand.
CTTCTCGTCTGTTGGTTTTCCACAAAGTGCTCCAGCCCTGAACGTAGCTACCACTTTGCAGAATGCTGGTGCCTCATATGTGAGCAGAAAAGATTGCGCGGTTTGATACACGCTTGTCTTCTGCGCGTGCGAGAGTGCTGGCTGTAGAGACTATTTTGATTAGTGCATGTCACGCATATGATCGATCAACTTCCTTAATGGACGCCCACCGAGATTCGTTACGTAGCTTGGGATTGAGAGTGCTGACGAATGTTGATGAAATGGATCGATAGACTGTTATTAGCGTGGTATTGCGGAATAGATACTGCTACAACAGGCAGTGATATTATGCTCACAATAGATATGGCAGCGACTGCGGGGTTTGGTGACGTGACAGCGGGTGCCTTCACTCACGCCCCCAATGCTGTCATACAATTGCTATACGCTAGAGCGCACATATAGACTCTGATGGCACAAGCCCCACTATCACCTAATTAATACTTGTGTGAAGCCACATCCGCTCGAACAGACCCCCGCTGGAAATAGATCATAACACTGACAAACAGCCTCGGCAGATGGTAGAAGATGATGCTTACCTTGAGAGTCGCATAATGAGGAACATACGTTTATTCATCTTGATCAAATGCAATACTTAAAAGAGGTTGCCTCTCCAATCCACCAGGTCATTGAAGCGATACCAATACGGCTGATGTTCGACCATTGTTGCATAGAAGGAGCAGTATCTGTCATGCGGTCAATACTGTGAATCTCCACGATGGTTATTGGCAGCATCACCTCTGAAAATATTCTGCAGGCATAGTTTTACCAATAATGAGTAGCACTCAAAGGTGTGACCAGGTTCTGGCAATTGCCTGTACGTGTACAGATACATGCTACGATTGAATCACCGATGAGGAGACCTATGCGAGAGAGATGAGCCAATAAGATAGACGCTGCGCTGGGGGCTGGGCGCCACGCGGTATGCTCTCACAGAGAATCAGAGTTTCCTCAAATGGGAGGCTGGACAGCTGCGGCAGGGGAAGAGGTGGCGAAGCTCGGAGGTTTCTCCTTATATATCTCCTGACCGGGAAACTTAATTTTAGGGGATCACTCAGTTTTAAAAATGAGCAATCTTGGATTAGTCCTCCAATAACATGTGAGAGAGGCCAAGGTACGAAGATATCAGAGAATGAGCAAATTAAGGGATACGAATTGAAGATGAGACACGGGATATGAGTGCTTTACTCTCTAAGGAGAACGTTTTATAATGCTGCCTCGCCGGCAACCCGCCCTCGCCCCTGCCAGCCCTTCACTCTCTGGTTGCAATTCTCATCTCGATCCTCCTAGAGCTAGCTTCTAACCTCTCGCTACTGACAGTGACAGACGACGGTATTCAGTCATGTTCAAGTTAGCTTCACAGAGTGCCTCCGTGTGCTACGATGATGACACTACCGCGTAGACCAGACACCCTGCCCTCGCTCTCCCAGAGTTAGCTCCAAACAAATCTGCTAGTTGAGTACAGTGATCTAGCACTAAGCACCCAGGTTCGTATCCTCAGACTACTGGATCACAGAGGTGAGCAAGCTGCAAAACAAGGGCTGAATCAGCATACGTCCTGCGTCATAGGGCGCTGGCCATACTTAGGCGTCTTTACGTTTGACGAGGATCTAGGCGCTGAGATGGTTGGAGGTCGCATGGACGCTTTAGAAGAGTATCGGTGAATAGAACTAGGACGCCTTACAATCCATAGTCATCTCTGTAAGTCAATGGGTCGCGACACCCAGGATATGCCTTTCCACTGACCGTGCGGATCTACCGTGCTTAGTAGCTGTGATAGATAGGAGGTGGATGCTCAGGACTCCTGTTCTACCTTCCTAAAGCTGACTCCTCTCCTCCAGCCTCTGAGTGAGGGGCACCTAGAATGATTAGCTGCTACTGTGCCACATGACATATGAGCTATTCCCAGTGCTACCTTGTCCTATTTACTCACTAGGAAATTATTGTTTCATGACTTTTTAAAATGACTGCTTAAACTGAAAATGGGATTTAAAGTTTTGTTTTTGTTTTTTCTTTCTGGTTTATTGATGTACCAAGTGTCACGGAGTCATCAGACAATGCTCTGAGAGATTACTCCATACGAGCAGGCCTCGAGTCAGGGCATTGCTGCGCGTGAGTCCTCGCTCTCTGCTGAGCTCAGTCACCACAGCTCTGGCTGAGGACGCTGTGAATAGTACTGAGAGCGCGAGATCAGTAGTTGTTGAGAGCTGGGGGCTGCGGAGCAGGACTCCTAGTCTCTATTCAGCATCTGGTAGCTTCGTGAGGGAGTGGGTCTGTGGTTTAGAGCTGGGGGGGCTGGGAGCCAGGGACGCCTGGGTTCTATCCACCTGCTGGGAGGGAGAGGAGGGAAGTCCTAGTGGTTAGAGCAGGGAGGCTGGGACTCCTGATTTTTCCTCAGCTCTTGGAGGAGACAGTGGAGTCTCATGGGTAAGTGTGGGTTGGGGAGTGCGTAATGGGGAGCCCAGGACTCCTGGATTCTATCCCAGCCCTGTGAGACAGGAGTCAGGGGGGATTGGGAGCCTAGCCTCCTGGTTCTGTTGGCGCTGCTATTTCTATGCTCAGCTGTCATGTTTTAAGGGGCATTCATATGCCCCCCACTTTCCGCATTCGTGTGGCGCTCAGATGTGTGCACTTCCCAGCAGCACTAATAGACCATCGGAGCTACCCGGCTTGCTGTCTAGTACTTCTCCCGTGTGCCGTATCTGGTCACCGGATGCATAGAGTTCCGCGTTACCACTTACGCTCTGGTGACCCCCCTAGTCTTCTGACAGTGTGTCCTCCATAGCCTCTCGGACTCAGTCACACATTTCTTGCACTCCACCTTGCCGTACAGCTGTATGCTTCTTACCACCTCAGATAGACTATTGTGCGCCACTTGTGCTCAGGCCAAGCGTGACTAGTCCTAGGATGGCCTAGAGTCAGAACCTACGAGAGCGCTAGATACCGACCCCTCCACCCTCCGCGCTCAGCACTGTCGTGACTCGTCACGCCAGCGCCTCGGAGTAACACAGTGCCCACATGTTTACTGTCACCAGACTATACAGGACACTAGGTCTAAAACTAGAGATTCTCAGTCGATTCAGCATTTCTGACTCCCTATAGCTCAGTCCACTCCTTGGGGTGGCAAGGGACCGAGGGCCAGCTTCTCGACGTCTCGTGTCGCCACCTACTCGAGGTGCTCGTCCCCAGCCCAGCTGCCAAGGATCTGAAACATCTCACCTGCGCCCTCCTCTGGCCTTTGGCTCTTTCCCAGGCGCACAGGCACGGGGCCCACACCTGTACTCTCGTTCTGTTCTCCTCCAACTCCTTCTCATATAGACCTCCTGTCGTAGCAGGAGGAGGGGCCCAGGGCCATCACTGCACGAAGCGTGCCAGGAGGAACCGGAGCGGGCATTCAGCTGAGTAGTGTGTGTGCTTTGGGCAAACAGGCCACCCTCCTCTAGGCTCGCAACAATCACACACCTTATCACCAATCTAGATCGCGTTAGAGAAGCAGTGCACTGACTGGAGAGGAGAAACTGAGCAGCACACACACACAGTATCAGGATGAAGACATGTTAAGCTCACTTGATTCAACTCATCACCCAGCGGAAGAGAGAGAGGGAACGGCACTCTGCAGGAGAGATTGGTGTCTGTCCCTCTACTCCCCTTTTTGTATTAAATGCAGAGTTGTGTGTCTAATCTTCGCGCTATGTACTGATTATGGCGCGGAGTTCAACAGTTAGAACTAGGGGTAGGCCGTTCTCTTACGATTCCGAAGTCAGTGAGTGGGAGAACTTTAAATGGGGAACCTCGCTAGGAAAGGCTACATCAGCTCAGTGATGAATTCAATAGTAGGGGCAACCGCCAGGACTCCTATCACTAGCTGCTGATTCCACTCCCGGCCTCGTCGTGTGCTTTCTCCCCTCAGATTCGCGAGGGCTCCCCAACCATCAGTATGGCATGTGCCCCGTACTCAGGACCTAACAGGTTGCGAGAGTACAAATGAACGAGTCTCAGATACCAGTTCGCTCCTCTCTTTCTCATCGCTCTCACCCATGCCTGCGCACACCTACAACTGTTAACTAGGTGCTCTGACGCCGCTCTCTAAATGAAGATCGTGAGCATAAGGTAGGACACTTGATGCGTCTCGATTGTACCACGCTTCATCTGGGCAGTGCAGCTTATGCATGGATAGGACTATTGTACTGACTAGTGTATATCAGGGGGCATCACACGCGTGTATATACTCGTCTAGAACATTGTCGAGTAATCATGTGGGTCCCTTACTATGATGTATGCTTCCACAGATTCAGTCCTGATGAGTGTTTCTCGTCTTCGAGCTGAGATCTATCACGCACTAGAATGGCCAAGATTATACTCAGAGGATCCAGTATTGTAGTCCCAACCTTTTGCATGCCTGTATCGCTGTGATCAGCGACTATGCCCAGTGTGCCACAGTGAGCCCAATGCCACCGGCATATTGCCTTGGTATCTGTGTGCAACTGAGCCAGCCTGGGGTTCTTGATGCAGGGGAGACCCCAGCTCCCAGAGTGTCTCGCACCTGCTGGGACCTAAACGTACCAACCTACATCCTGGAATGCTCCAGATGGTCGCGAACAGTAGCGCACACCGTGCACGTCAAGGGACTTCGGAACACATCCCTCACGTACACTAGGTTTGTTCGAAGCTCGTTGCGTGCTCCCTTGGTGACTGAACAAATAGTCGGATGGAGATGGCTGACAGTCTTTCCCGAGGAGGATTCGTGTCTCTGCTTACAGGTCTCCCAGTGTCTCTGCTTCCAGTTACCGTGAAGACTCCTGGGACAGACAAGGCTCCGAACATTTCACCCTGCGCAGTAGGTCTGGTAATATCTAAGACGGAGCCATGCCTCCCACTACGCCCCATCTCTTAGCTCCGTTGGTGAGAGCTTGACTCGCGCTTTTGGTTTACTCGTGTATTTTCATGCCCCTCTTGCAGTCTGGCTCCTGGCTCAGTTTACCCCTGCAGGCCAGGAAGTCGAGCGAGTGGCTACTCTTATTTAGATGCATTAACTCTTTCTCCAGTATTTGTCAGTTCTATAGTGGTTTTATCCCTGGATTGTACTGCCCTATACCCCTGGGTACGGCTGGGTGGTAACTCTTTTCGGCGTCGATCTACTCACTGGCGTCTTTCCACGCATACCATCGCAGCCATCATATCTATGATCTCTCGCTCGCGACGATAGTCAAGCAGATATACGACGATGTGACCTCGGCCTGACACTCTAGATACACTCGAAGAAGCGCAGAGTTCTCGACAGTCCGGATTAGCTAGCTCTGAGGATAAGAAGTTATATCTCTGATACACCCAGGCCACAGATGTACCTGATTTAGAAAGATAGTCATGATTTTCTGCATCCGAGTGCTCTAGCATTGTAATAGAGCAAAGCCTCGACTCAAGACTGTGAATTGTTAGAGTGCTTCATGACCCGTCTCAACTGGCGTTGGTGATTCACTATCGAACTAACCTCAGCGATTACACTACGGAGTGGCGGCAGCGGCAATACATCATCTTATAAGTTTTGGGGTTCCGTGCTCGATCGAGGAAAAAAGGACAACGAAGGAAAACTCCTACGCCGTCTAGATCTTATGCCCACATTCGGCTCCAGTGTCCGAGCCACTAGTGGTCTCTCAAGATGCACGAATAGTGGCAGTCCTAGGCCGGTCGACTGACGTCACCAGGATCTCTCTGCAGCACTTGACCGAAACATGTCTTCTCCACCACCACGCGCTCGAGTTCTACGACACCCCTAGTAGCCATTGTACTAAGAGATGAGCCCTGAATGCTAGATTGCAAAGTATCACTAATCCTTCTAACCCTTCTCTGATGAACTTCCTAGCGAGAGGCCTGTTGCCTGGTCTATCCAGGAACCTAGATCCAATGAGTGACTCATTCGACATTATGTTCGATAGAGGGAAAGACTGAAGAGGCATTATAATATAGTGTACTGGTCTCTAAGCTCTAAGAGGGGGCCAGCAGTCTAGCACTGTGCCAGTCGTTCGATTCAGCAAAGTGATCGCTCTGGTGTGAGTCATCGAGTCCGAGATCTCGGATGTTACTATGAAACATAACTCGCCAGCTACTGTTCTCCTACCTCGCCGCGCTGCAGGATGCCATAGATGCTATTCGTGGCGGCTCGCAATACCGGCACTTCACGTCGTACGCCCCGGTAGTGGAAATTTCACAGGGGCAGGCATTAAATATCCTTGCTAGGCAAGCAACTAGAGTACACCCGATCCATGTGCAGTTCTAGCTGTGAATCAGCGAGGATGAGGGCCCCCTGGTATCTAGCAAGTTGAGAGGTTGAAAGGAGCCACAGGCGCAGGTGGGAAACTGGATGATTGGTAGCGGTGGAGCCAACGCCCAGGTGTAATATTTGTTTAATCCTGACGTAGTGGCTCGTCAAGTTCTGCACGCTGAACGCTCGATAGCCCCAGCAGCCTTTCTCCCTCTCGACACGCTCTGGCTCCCGCGTCCTTTTTTTGCGCCATTAGCGAATGGCCACTCTTAAGGTCATGCGGTGACGCCTTACTAGCTGTGGCCAGGACGATGCTTTGATAGGTGCTCTCCTGGTACAGGTTTCCTGGTGGTATGTTTGCCATGCCCTGATATTGCTCTGATTTGTGTCCATTTAGTCCGTTTTCTCACGGAGTGATACTGTCGCATAGCTTCTGGTTACAGCGCTCCAAATACCTTCTGTCCGACAAGATGCAGGTGAGCGTGCATTGCTGCGCATCGCGATCGCACACTGCTGAGAACTCTCATATGAATGCGTTGGCACTTTCCGGGTGAGTACGTGCAGGCGGTGACCTAATTCAGAGGCTGAACCTCGTGTGTGGATGGGTGTGGATCTGAGTCTGTTATAGGGCGTCAACGTAGTTATCTGAGATTGTGTGACGCTCGGTGATAGCAGTTATGGCTGGCCAGATGGGCATCGAGGTTTGTTGCATTGTTATTGCGGTCTGAGCTAGAGTTACTATAGTGCCGGTGGTGCAGTTGTGGTTGAGCAATATGCTTCAGGTGTCTGGTGGGCGAGGATTGGCCTGCCACCCAAGGCCTGTGAAAGTGCGGATCCTTTCCGGGATGGTTGTAGATCCCTGTATGATGCGGTTGGAGGCGTTTTTAGCTGGGGACTGTATGTGATAGGCCAGTGGAGTCCTGTACGTTTGTGTATTGAGTTTTGGAGAATGCTTCGTGGAGATTTTGTAGGTGTGGTTCTCTGTCCGATCTGACATCAATGTAGCGTAAGGTAGGAGAAGGGGTGTTAGTGGACAAGAGCTGAGGAGCGTTGTTCCAGAGTCAGCCATAAAATATTGCTATATTGTGGGGCCATTGATAGCTGGGAGTGCTCGGTGGCATAATCTCTACTCAGACCCTATGCCACCAGCACTCCCAGTTATTTCCTTGACACACTGGATTTCCTGGGAAATACAATGCATTGGTGACCTTCCAGGGAAAACACCATCCTAGCCACCAGGCATGTAGGGCTGTATACAACAAACATCTCACACACAGATGGATTACAAGCTGACCCATGGGAAGGAGACTCTGGAAAAATTCCACCACAATTTTCAACAGCTTCCACCCCACGATCAACCGTAGCCTGGACCAATCTACACGGGAGGTCCACTTCCTAACACTACGGTGCCAAATTAAGTGATGGTCACGTTAAACACCACCCTATACCGAAAACCTATCGACAGCTAATGCCTACCTTCACTGATCCTCGTCAGCCTGCCCATCCGGTACGAGTCACACTGTGCACACAACTTCCCATTGTCTGACAGCCAAGCAGTCGTGAGGCAGTGATACTCGAACGCAGTGTTCCCTAGCTAATCCCTCGACAGAGAACAACACCTACTCAAAAGATCACCTCACCAAGCGGGGTTCTCTGAGAAACTGCGCAATTACCCGCATGAGTAGGACATGAAGGAAACAGGCATCAAGGCAGAAGCCGATGACGTATGTATAGGGCTCCCAGAAGTCGTAGTAATCGTATCTGCGAAGGACGGAATCCGCCAGAAGAGAAGAGAGCCAGCATACGAGGACTCCGACTGCGTAGGCCAGATCCATCAGTACAGAGGAATCCCTCCAGCTAGGCACAACCCCGCAGGCCAGTTCATTCCACTGCAACCCATCATCAGGGATCGTGACACCATCGGGCTGTCCATCAAATGCCCGGATCATGATCTGACTCGTAACGCGTCCACGCGCTTGCCTGCCTTGAGAGATGGGCAGGCCAATTCCATCTGCGCACGGTGAGACAACCGAAAGTCATGATATTCTCACATACGCCGTCTGAGAAGGCTGCAGCCAGCCGGCCACCTGAGGTATATGTGTGAACTCCTAGGCTGGACAGAGCTCAATGCATGCAAGCCACACACTCCCGACTCTGCCGCACTCTGTCCCAGCATATTCATGCAGTAGAGCGCAGTCGATCATGCATCCCCCAGGAACCTAATCAAGATCCAGACCACTCAGGAGCCATCGGACCGCGAGGAGTGTCATATTGCATCTCTCGTTCTGTGTCCGCCAACTCCCACCACGTCGTTGAGTGAGTAGTCACGCCATCATATGCCAGCCAATGCCCCTCTGCTGTGTACATCGGCCAAACTGCGACAGTCACTACGGCAAAAGGAATAAGGAAGTCGGATCCAAATCAGCTGCGCTGACTCAGTCCGAATGGGCGACTACACGACTACTGATCTAGCGCAGAGCATGCAACTCGTCCTCTGAGACCACAGCCTATACGCTACGTGCTTGTGGAAGCAGTAGGCTCCAGTCTCCTGCGAGCAAAAAAAAACTCAGGACCAGACTTCAAAAGAAACTGCAGCTCCAGTTCATCTGCAAATTTGAACCATCAGCTCAGGGATTAAAACCAGACTGTGAAATGGCTTGGCCAATTACAAAAAACCAGTTTCTCTCCCTTGCGTTTTCACACCTCAAACTGCTAGAACAGGGCCTCCATCCTCCATGATTGAACTAACCTCGTTATCTCTAGCTTGCTGCTAGCATAGATACTACCTGCCCCTGGAAATTTCCCCTACATGCAATCTGACGAAGTGGGTATTCACCCACGAAAGCTCATGCTCCAAAACGTCTGTTAGTCTATAAGGTGCCACAGGATTCTTTGTTGCTTTTACAGATCCAAAATAACACGGCTACCCCTCTGATACTTGTTAGGATTCAGTTGTTCCTGGTGCCTAGACTTCTGCCAGCAGTGCTAGGTTACCATTACTGTCTGAAGCAGAAAAAATAACATATAATGGCAATGTAACTAGAATGCTTGATGGTGCCCACTTGTGGCCCTTTGGGGCACAACTCACTCAATTGCAGGATTCCACTGGTATGTCTCTGTCCCAACAAAGTCCAGTATAGTGGTGCTCTGGCCTGCCAGTGTTGCTCCTTTTGGGGCGTTTAAGTTTCAGAGGTAATAAACATAACTGAAAACCTGGGTCATCCCACAAACCTTTGGTTATGCCCCACTCTTCGACTCAGGGCTTGTCTGCCAGTCTGTGCTTCCACCGATTCCCTTTCCAAGATCTGATCCTTCCTTCCTGGAGGATGATCTGGCTGGCAAGAGAATGCTGCCTCAGGGCTGCAACCTGGCTTGTCTCCTATCAAGAGAAGCAAATCTCTGTCCACTTTCCTGGTAAGCCCTGAATGGGGCAAGGCTTTTTCCTCTTATCTCCCCTCTCCACGCCTGAGGTTGGCTGCAGATGTAGTGGAGTAGGACCAGCTGGGTCCACAGACTTTCCGTAATCCTTTTATTGCCAGGGAAAGCCTGCCAGCCTTCTTCGCCCTCTCCCTGCCAGTATGGGGCCTCTCTGCCCTATCACAGGCATGTTATAGTTGATTTTCATTTACTGTCATCTGAAGAAAACCAAGCCAGTTCCCAATTAGCAGGCACCCCTACTGTTCAGAGAGGCCAGTGAAAAACTGATATTCATTTTGGAGTGCTAAGTTTTCCAGCCCCAATAACCTGTATATTTTTAATACTCTCAGCATTGTTTTGGGGGTGATTGCATTTTTCTTAGATAAGGAATTCCTCTACACCCCTTGTCAGAAATGCCCCTGAGGTTATGCTAGTGCCCTGTTGTATATCATGTGCTTCATCTCTGTGGTTATCTTGCCTGCTTCTTCCTCAATGACCAGTGTGGTTGCAGACATTTCCTGCATTCAATGACAGTTGTTATTAATAACAACAAACATAGCTTCAAGCTTTGCCTTGTTATTAGGCTCGCCGGTAAAATATGTATATATATATATCAGTCTTGACTGATATGACTGAAACTGATGGGGTGGAACTACCAGCGGGCCACATAGCAGACATACAGACCAGCTACAAGTACCTTGGCATCCCACAGTCGCATGGAAACCACGATGAGGAGGCAAGGAAGACAGCAACATCCAAGTATCACCAAAGGATAAGACAGGTCCTGAAGAGACAGCTCAGTGGGAAGAACAAGATCCATGCCATCACGGAATGCCCTCTGGTCCATCAAGATAACCCTGCCGGGTACAAAAAAATAAAAAAATATGCGCTGGCAAAGGAGGTACAGAGGCTGCCGATGTGAAAACACGGAAGCTCCTCACAGATGCACGAGTTCCACCAAGTCCCAACACCCAGAGATCTGTATAACCACCGGAATAGAAGTGGGGCGGGGCTGTGAACGTCAAAGCCACTGTCCTGGATGAAACCCGGAACATCAGGAGACATCAGTAAGAGCCCAAGAATAGCTGCTGAAGAATCTGAGTCAGCAGCAGACAGTGGGAGGAAGTAATATATCAAAAGTATCAATGCCAATGGAGAGACCGGTGGCGATGTGGACTGCACAAGAGCAGTAGAGAGCAGAGACGAAGCTATCTTGCTCTATATCCAAGAACCAGGTGGCTGGAAGGGCTGGACCTAAAACAGATACAGCGCAGGCCAAGCGGATAACAGTATTATAGAGAGAGGTCCGACCATACCCACTAGTAACAAGTGCGCCCACCGACGAGAGAAGTCAACGAGAGAGAGCGTTGCATATAAGAGCGCATACTATCCCACGATACGAATCATCCGCTCAGCACACTAGTAAGATGCAGGCAGGAAAAGGCGATACACTGAACGGCCCAAACACCAAGTGCTCCATTGTGTACACACCATCTGCAGGAGCTATGGCTAGACCCTCCCCAGACCAGATGGAGATTCCACAGAAGGTTGTTGAATAGCAAGGGCTTAAGAATTCCTGTGGACTTCCAAAACTAATGGAATCCAGCACAGACAGGCAGGTACTGGGCCAATCAACCAGACATCATCGTGTAATAGACAATGGACCCGAAGGACGCGTGGTGATAGATAGACGCAGTGCAAGTGACAGCAACAATCAGGAAGAAGAATAGAGAAGCTGGAGAAGTACACAGGCTCTGAAAGAGAACAGAGAGGAGTGGAAGTGAAGGCCAAGTGTTCCCAGGGTGGTAGAAGCACACGGGCTGGGATCGTAAGCTGGCGTGAGTGATCCCAGGAACAACATCAGAGCTCTCTGTCCAGAAGAGTGCAGTGCTAGGAACAGCTAAGATACTGCGCAGAACCCTCAAACTCCCAGGCCTCTGGTAGAGGACCTGAGGTTGAGGAAGACACATACCACCCATAGGGGTGAGAGGGGAATTTTTATATAATATGGCTTTGTAAAAGTTCTTGTAATGTTTCTGTATTTGATCAGGCCCATTAATCGCACGCATAGCTGTGCTAATCCAATCTATACAGGTATCCCTGACAACATGAACAATGGCTTTCTCCTCTGCTTAATATTAGGTTACATTCCTGATGGGTCATTCTATCCATATAGTTTTCTCCTGCTTGGATGGTAAAGTATTTGTTTGCAAATAACGGGGGAAATGAGGAGAAAAGCAATGCTATTGTGCTGCAATAAGTCTCTCTGTGCAGCCAGGGCAGGGCTGATCGTGTGGGGTGCACTCAGCACCACTTGTGAAACACTCTCTTCCCTCAACTCCTAGTGACTTCATTGGGAGTTGAGATACTCAGCACTGCGAACCTTTCATTGACTACGAGCACTTGTGCTCCAGAATGCTGGATCCTTTCAAAACTGTTTCAGCCAGGGATCAATCTGCAAAGCTCACCTTGCTGGGATGTGTAATTTAACAGGTTTAGGTAGGCTGCTCCTCTCATTATCTTTCTACATTTGCTGCTCCCTTTTCTTCAAAGAGCTAGAGAAATTAATGACACTTTTGAATGAATGTCAACCTTTGCACTCAGGCTTCAGTTAACAAGCGATTTCTTCATGTTTACAATTCTCTTGGACTCTAGAGAGGAACAAGCAGACTCCTCCAAATCCATTCTTTTGTGCTGGAATACTTTGCCTCATTCACCTCATTCAGCACCACCGCACCTCCCCTATCATGGTGATCACCAACAGATAGTGCATTGCACATAAATTAAGGCATCTGGAAGCCTTCAGAGAACCATGAAAGTTAAAGCTGGAAAGACCCATTGGGTTATTTGGTCCACCCTGCTCCTCCACCAACAAATAAAGGTTGGTTTCCTATCCTACATCTACTAGTGCATTGTACTTTCTAGTTTTAAATGTCCCAAGTGATAGACTTTCTCTCTTCCCCCTCGGAGGCTAGTACACAGCCTGATAGATATGACTGCTGGGAATTTTTTTCCTGATCCACAACTTAGTATCTTAACTTCACCATATTGTTCCTGGTTATACCTTCTTGTACCATCATAACAGCAGCAGTCTTCATTTAGTCAGGCTACCAATATATGGGATTTAAACTTTAAGTTAAGCAAGTGCTTTGCTGAATCAGGGCCTTAATTTTTTTTCCTTGTACAGAAATCTTTCTAGTCCCCTTATAAGTATTTACTCTTTTCTGTAAATAAATAACCTTCTTGCAATTGGATATCCAGAAATGTAATATTCTAGGTATGGTATTACCAGGGATCTGATCAGTCAAAGTGCTGAGCATTCACAGCACCCACTGGCCTCAATGGAAGTTAAGGGTGCCCAGCATTACTCAGGAGGCACTCAGCACCTTGCAAGGCTGAGGTCCAGAGGATTTGGAGAGGGTATATTACCTTCCTTCTCTGTATCAAATGTCCTGCAGATAGGTGGATGGGTTTGTGGCTAAGGCTCTGGGACTCAGGGGGAGAGCTATACTCTCTTCCTCAGTCTGCCACAGACTGAATGTGTGATCCTGGGAAAGTCACTTCATCTCTCAGTATCATTATTCCTATTTGGCAAATGGGACTGATGTTAGCACTCCCCTACCTCAGTGGGGTATTGTGAAACACTCAGATACTACAGTGATGAGAGTCACCAAAAAGCCTATAAATAAAATTGAATTTACTTTTTTTGCCTCAATTCCTCATTGCAGAGTCCTGCAAACTGAAGTGAGCCGAGCAGGCACTATTACCAATTCAGTTGCAAACAAACATATGGCAGCAGACAAGACATTCTTTTCTTTTTCTGAACCAATTCAGAAATGAGCTCACACGTTTTCACATTTCCATAAGATTGTTCAGAACAAGAGACAAATGCTCAGGCTGTGGGAGAGATTTTTCGCCCAGTTCTATAGCAAACCAGTGATTATTCCACAAGAGAGCACTGGAAACCGGTACTACTACATCTTAATATATTTATGAAACTGGAAATTAGAATCTTACTTGAAATGTAATCTATTACGTGTACCATAATTAGACACTCTTCCAGGAGCTCATCATTTGCCTAGAGGCAGCTCGTTTTATATACTTTATATACCAGTGTTTGTCTAGGATCCTGTAAGCCTTATTTGTCACTTGCTTTTTTGCTATTAATAGCATTCACATGTAACATATCTAGTGTTTGTTGATATACTGGCTATAGCACAAATCCTGCTTATACACTCAGGCCCAAATTTTGCTCTCAGTTAGACCAGCGCCGTTCCAAAGCAACTCCAGGGAAGCTAATGTGGATTTTTATCAGTGTGACTGGGAATAGGTTTAGGCTTTTTGCCTACATCTGCAGAGTAAATACTTTTACTCTCTGTTGAATTTCTTTAATTTATCTCCCCTTTACCCCCATGTAATAAAATGATAGGAAAGACTTTCTATAGTATATATATAAGTATATATCACCCAAAATACATGGGCAGAAATTATATGGCTCTGAACCAAATGAAACTAGGTATGGTGCCAAACGAAATCCCGCATCCAAAAACACTGTTGCTTTGTGATGTTTGAAATCTCAGCCCAAGTATTACCACTCAGCCCATTTCTGACCAGAGAAACAGGATAACCAATTCACAGGAAAGAAAATTGATTGACTTTCTAACACATGGCCAATGAGGGAAATAACCAGGAAAATCTGGAGAAAGGCCCTGACAGCTGAAGACAGTTAGATTAGTCATATTCAGGACATGCTCTCTGTTGTTATTCAGAGTGACCAAGACTCCTGTGGAAAGTGAGCTTTGCCAAGCTATAATACATTTTGGAAATATACCTATCAACCAAGCAGTTCACACTTTCAAACCAAAAAACACAAAAACCCCACCCTGTACATCTTTGATCTAATCTCTATCTTTTTTTTTAATATTCTGAGCAGTATAAGTGTTTATGAGAGCAATGTACTCTTTCTGTAAGTAAAAACATTCAGAGCCTTGTAAGTTACCAAGTAAAGATTACCATGCCTGGTTCCTTCTTTTTTCCCTTTCACACAGAGGTGGCTCCAGGCATCAGTGCTCCGAGCGCGTGCCTGGGGCAGCCAGCCACAGGGGATGCCCTGCTAGTCCCTGTGAGGGAGGCAGTCAGGCAGCCTTTGGCAGCTTGCCTGCGGGAGGTCCACCAGTCCCGCAGATTCAGCGGCAATTCGGTGGTGGGTACGACAAAACCGCGGGACTGGCGGACCTCCTGAGGCATGCCGCCAAATCTGCAGGACCGGGGACCTCCCACAGGCAAGCCACTGAAGGCAGCCTGCCTGCCGTGCTTGGGGTGGCAAAAAAGCTAGAGCCGCCCCTGCTTTCACAATAATAAAATGTGCACTGTTTAAAACAATTTCTTATGTTTGTGAGTGTGTTGGGGAGAGGGGAGGAGTGGGAGGGACAGAAAATAGATATGAAAGATTTTCTCAAGTCTAAAGTGTCGGTGACTCCAAAACATCCAGGCAAATAATCAAATAGGCCATAGGGACAAAAGGACACGATGTAACATTCATCCGACTCAAGGGCTGTTTTTCTTGCACTGTCATTTGCTTCTATGCGCCCTCTGGTGGCTTTTAACCAGATTTCCTCATAGCTAAATGAGTTCACAAGCTGAATCTGATGTCGTGTAACCTGTTGCATTTTGCATAGTGGGCATGATCCTGCAAGGCACGATGAGTGCTCAGGATCTCATAGATGGTGCTCAGCTACTTATAGGATTGGCCCAATATGCTGCCTAATAGAAGCTACACTTAAGAATAGTGCCCAATCCTGCAAGGTGCCAAACACCTTCCATGCTAATTCTGCAAGGTGCAGCACACTCCTCATTTCTGTATACATCCGCGTAGAGTGACCAGACAGCAAGTGTGACAAATTGGGACAAGGGTGGGGGGTAATAGGCACCTATGTAGGATAAAGTCCCAAATATCAGGACTGTCCCTATAAAATCGGGACATTTGGTCACCCTACATCCGCGGGAGCACAAAGTGCTCACAACCCTGAAAGTTGCACTCATTACCTTGCAGACTGGAAGCCATAATGAAGCAGCAAAGGTTTGCCTTTGTGCAAAGGAAAATCTGTTTGGCATGATAATGCTATGTACAGCAATACATTTCATATCATTCTGTTCCTCGGATCAGTTCTACAGAGAGGCCCACACTGCAAAAGCAAAGTCAGCATTTTAAACACCTCGAAGTTCAGGGGTACTTTGAACTGTAGTTTTGGATCAACTCATTACGAAGATAAAAGCCTTTTGCAAAATTCAGATCCAGGTTCAAAGTTCAATTCCCCAGGTTAGTGATGCTCCTTAGCCAATGAATGGAAATGAATTATTGGTAACTTTGCAAAGCTTATTGGTAGCTTTACAAAGCTTCATCTGTTGGTTATTTGTTTTGTAAAACCAAAACCAGGAATTGTTTTATCTAGATTCCATATTTATAGAACCCCCAACGCTATCGCCACTTCTTTTTATTTTAATGTAGCTTTTTACTGAAGTCATCAGTATAATCATATACAAAGCATACTGTTGGTTAACAATTTTAGAATTATCACAAACAACATTTATGTTGACTTTGGCCTTCAGCTTTTTCTTTTCAACATCAGCTCAAAAAATGTTAGATGGAGCCTTAAAAACACAAAAAATAAAGACCCCCCTCAAAAGTCAAACATAACAACAGCCCAATAACTTGAATATTCAATGACACAGCCAACCTCACAACTCAACATCCAATATTTACTATGTATATTTTAAAATCAAAAGGTACTGAATCACCACTGCCTGGTATTTTATGGAGTTGTCTATAAAACGGGGCAGATAAATCAGCCAGATCCTGAACCCGGCAAGACTGTTCTGCCAGAGTAGTCTGAAAAACCAGGTCTAAATAACTAGCTGTGGTTTTCTCCTGTGCAGGGGAACCCTCCAGTGGCACAGAGCTACCTAACTGGTTCTACATCTTTCCTGGCCCTAGCATAAGGAGTATATCCAGAACTTCCTTGCTGTCCTAGACACACACCAGGCCCTACCCATTATTTTAACATGCGTTTCCTTTTTTGTGTTTTTACGTAGACACAGATGATGTCATAGTCAATAACTCTAATGGTGCAGCTATTTCAGTAGAACGTCAGCAAGACTAACGTTAAAGTCAGGTCACCATTTCCATTACAAGCACCTATTTCCAGAAGCTTATAACCTGAGCATCAAAATTCACTCCGGGCTAACATAAGGCTCAGAGGAAAAGCAATTTTAAAAATGCAAACAAGGGACCATATCCTCAGCAGGTGTACGTAAGTACTGCTCCATGGACTTCAGTGGAGCTATGCTAATTTACACCAGCTGGGAATCCTGCCCTTTAAAAACCTTTAACTTGTTTCTTCGGAATGCAAAGCAAGCAGATGTTAGAATTTGACACTGGAGGCCCTATCTCTAAAACTGCTGGCTGCAAATGAATCTGATTGTGCCAGTCAGTGTTCCATAATGGGGACAGGACAGCTTGCCTCATTTGAGGGGGAAAAAAAAACGCTAATGAAGGTTTACTTTAAAACAAATGAGCTGTATTTGAACACCCCAAATATGAAATCCTCACTTAACGATAGAAGGTGTCATACGTTCTTCCAACACCCACACACCATGGTACCACTGTAATGAGCTGCTTAATTTGCTCTCTAATGTCTGCAAGTAGGTGATGGACATATGGTGCCATATCACCCTCAGCTGGGAATTGCCGTGGCTTTATCATTTTCTGTCACAGCCTGAACATTCTTTCAGTGCTGTAGTGATTGTGAAGGAATAATAAAGAATGATTACTTAGAAACTTTCAGAAAGGAAAAAAATACACCAGGGAACTTTAAGCAATAGTAAACCTCAGGCCTGTAGTGCAGCACAAAAGATCTCCTGCAAAATTCAGAAAGTTTTTAAATTGTGAAAAATAATCACCGTGAGGGGTGTGTTGGTGAAATATATTTAAGAAGGATTTGGAAGGATGAGTAGCTGTGCAGCATTTTGTTTTAAATGCTTCATCATCATAGATTGATTTCGTATTCATTATAGGAACACAGATTATGTTGAGTTCCTGTTGCTGTTATTATGGTGATACCTCACATGCATTTTCACGTCTTCCATGCCAAGTTAATAGTGGTTAATTAACATTTTAAGTCAAATGTCACTGGTAAATATATTTGTTCATGTAAACATGTTAGGATTGCAAGAGAATCAACATGACCAGTCGAAGGTCCAAAAGCAGACTGGAAGAATGCAATTACATAATCAACTCTGGGCAGATCCTACAAGGTGCTGAGAATCCTCACTACTCATTGGCTTCAACCAAAACCTTGCAGGAGGCATTCATAGAGTCATAGAATATTAGGCTTGGAAGAGACCTCAGGAGGGCATCTAGTCCCAATCCCCTGCTCAAAGCAGGACCAACCTCAACTAAATCATCCCAGCAAAGGCTTTGTCAAGCCAGGCCTTAAAAATCTCTACCTACTACCTCCCTAGGTAACCCATTCCAGTGCTTCACCACCATCCTAGTGAAATAGTGTCTCCTAATATCCAATCTAGACCTCCCCCACTGCAACCTGAGACCATTGCTTCTTGTTCTGTCCTCTGCAACCACTGAGAACAGCCTACCTTCATCCTTTTTGGAACCTCCCTTCCGGTAGTTGAAGGCCGCTGTCAAATCCCCCCTCACTCATCTCTTCTGCAGATTAAATTCTGTTCTCTCAGCCTCTCCTCATAAGTCATGTGCCCCAGCCCCCTAATCATTTTTGTTGCCCTCCACTAGACTCTCTTCAATTTGTCCACATCCCTTCTGTAGTGGGGGGACCAAAACTAGATTCAGTACTCCAGGTGTGGCCTCACTGTGTCAAATAGAGGGGAATAATCACTTCCCTCGATCTGCTGGCAATGCTCCTGCTAATACAACCCAATATGCCATTGGCCTTCTTGGCAATGAGGGCACACTGCTGACTCATATCCAGCTTCTCATCCACCGTAATCTCCAGGTCTTTTTCTGCAGAACTGCTGCTTAGCTAGTCAGTCCCCCAGCCTCTAGTGGTGCATGGGATTCTTCTTTCCTAATTGCAGGACTCTGCACTTATCCGTGTTGAACCTCATCAGATTTCTTTTGACCCAACCCTCCAATTTGTCTAGGTCACTCTGCATCCTACCCCTACCCTCCAGGGTATCTACCTCTCGCCCCACAGAACACCTTACAGAACTGGGTCCTGGTATAGTGTTTAGCTGAGGACTTGAAATTCACATGAACTATCAGAATGATAATTATGCTTTCTAAAAGAAATTAATTTCCACAAACAAAAGGTATTACATTATGTTTGGGCTGAGGTTACAATCCCACACAGCTACACTGTTGTATACTATTATAATTAGGGCTACCAGTCTTAGGCTGAAATTTATTCTTTCCGGTAAATACTCACTGAGGCAAAGCACTTACCAGTAAATATCAGTTTAGTATTAATCTGTAGTCCATGGACCCCTGGGGATCCGCAGACTACGTCTAAGATTTCCAAATGGGTTCATACCTCCACTTGAAATTTCTTAGGGGGTCTGCAAATGAAAAAAGATAGAAAGCCGCTGATTTAGATTTTATAACATCTAAAATTGTGGTCACTGAATCTCTAGGCCTCCATTTCATGCTGCTCCTCCATAGTGTCACACTAGTGAAGGGAATGGGGCCAATACATAGGACTGTGTTCATCAGGACTTTACAGCTAAAGGTTACAACATACCCAATGAAGCCAGACCTCAGAGCTTTTCATTTTATTTTCCCCAAAATATTCCACAAGTATTTCAATGCCCCAAATCCAAAGCTTTCATTATAAATGACAAATATCTAATTCACTATAGTCTCCTAAGTACAGATTACAGTGGTTTACTGATCTTTAGTTACAAAGAAATAGAGAATTCTCCAGATGCTGCAGATCCATTCCATGGCCTGCATTCACAAATTCTTTTCTCCTCTGCTTATAACAGTTATTTGCCAGAGGAACAAAAGGGAAAACATCAGCATTAAGTGAGAACTGAACAAAATGTGGACAATAGCCAATGAGGCCTTATCAAAAGTCAACTGATGTCATCAAAGAGACTCCTACCGACTCCCCTGGACTTTGGATCTGGCCCAATGGTAAGACAAATAGACCCGTCCAGCTGACTCTCTAACATTTAGCTTTAAGATCCCAATCCTGCAAAATGATCCATTCTCAATGGGCACTAGGATCTGCCCACTCAGATCTAGTCAGAGGACCCTGGCCTAACTCTTTTCTATTTAATCCATGCACTGACCATCCCACAACACAAACAAATAGATTTCAATAACTGCAAATAATATACATTAAACTATTTTTGTTATTTATTTTTCCACAAAATAATACATGGAGAATATGTGTACCATTTTTCAAGATGAAGCAATCTATCCATATTTTACAAACATGAGAAAAGATATGGATTCATGCATTCATCCACTTAATTAATTCAAAGACAATGTGTCTTCATAACTAATAACTACCACATAAGACAAGACTAAATGCCCCATTACTCTTAAACATATCATCCCGAGAGTACTCCTTATGTTGGACAGAATGACGAATATCATGAGAGACACAATTGCACACAAAGAATATACAGGAACTTTTTACATAAACATACACACACCTATTGTCAAAAGAAAGATTTACAGAGGGACATTCTAAAAGGAAGAAGAGAAGTAGCTTTTATCTAGATGAGAGAAGACAAGAAGAGATTACTAAAGTAAAAGTTAATCTTTTTAAACACATCATATCTATTGATTATGCACACACCGCCCGCCCGCTCCAAAAAAATAACAAGAATGTTAAGGCTGTGAAGACAAACACTCAAAAGTTAAAAAATACCAGAATTAAGGTTATATATGCAACCTTAATTCAGCCCTCCTGGATGTATGCATGATATAGTCTTTAATTACATTACTACATTGTGACAGAATGTACCCGTGTACACACCCTATGCACTATTGTAATAATCTTTGTACCTAGTATTCCTTGTGAGATATCATTTGAAAATTCATAATGAGCTGGCCATTATTGTCCTGATACAATGTGTGTGGCAACATTGTATCTGAAGTTATAAGATTCCATTGTGTAGTGTTATTAGCACGTGTTCCAAACTGAGGTTAACAAACACGTCTGTCTCAAACAAAGGAATGTGTGCTCTACTTAATTTGCATTTAAGCAGTAAATAGTCATCAAAAAGGAAGAGAAACAAAGGAAGCTCAAACTGGTGGGTAAAAAGCGGCAGGGAACATCCTTCCCTGTAGACATTTTGTCTCCTGGTATCCAGCTGGAAATATTTTTCAAAAGGGGAACTGAAACTATAAAAAGGAGAGGCAAACACCCAAAGGCATTTCCCGTCTCATCCATCACATCCCCGGCACCTGAAGAGATAAAGGAAGCATTCATTGGATTCTGGAAGAAGGGGCCCTGACTTAGAGAGTTTGGTCAGTAAGGTTGCTGAAAGAATAGGGTAAGAAACGTGACTTGAATGTGACACAGTTTGTTAAGTTAGGCACCAGTAGCATTTTAACTTTATTTTCTTGTACCATTTCTGACTTTTATACCTCATAACTTGTACTCACTTAAAATCTCTTTCTGTAGTTAATAAACTTGTTTTATCTAATCCAGTGTGTTTAAATTGAAATGATTGGAAAACTCTGTTGGGGGTGGCAAATTATATGAATATTATTTCTACTAAAGAAATAACAGGCTTTATATAAACTTGTATTGTCCAAGAGAGGGCTGGACAGAACAGAAGACACATTTCTGGGGGGGAATCTAAGACTGGGAGTGTGTTGAAGTCACCCTGCAATATAACCAAGGCTGGTAAGAGCCAAGATATGGCTGTCTGGCTGCAGGATACACAGACATAGCTGGGAATGCCTAGCATGCTGGAAGCTGTTTGTGACAGTCCAGGCTGGAGGCCACTGCGCAAAGTATTGTAAAGTGTGCTCCAGCTAGAGGGCAGGGGGGACAAAGCTACTCATTAATCTGGATTCTACTCTGGTATGTCACATCCATACTGTATTTTTGTACAGGATCCCCAGGCTCATTCAGTGCACAAGATGAATAAGCATCTATTCAGTACTTTGTTTTTTCCTCATTGTTCATTGTATGGACCTAGGCCTTATTTACTTCATATTATTCAAACTGTACTGAAGAAGACAGAATTATTAATTTCCAAAGGAATTTTTTATGGTGCTTATCACCATAGTGTTTAAGAGCATCACAAATTTTAAATGATTTATTTTCACAACCACCTTGGGAGATGAAAGGGTATTATTATCCCCATTTTACAGATGGAAAACTGAGGCACAGAGAAATTAAGGTAAAGGTATATATTAATTTTAGGTCTTTCAAATTGGCACTTAGGGCCCAATTTTTGAGAATACTTTATATGTTCAAAGCACAGCTCTTACTGATTGCAGTTGCAGCTGTGTCAAGTGCTTACTGCTACAGTTGAAGCTATTGGAAGATGTGCTTCAAAACAGAAAGTGTTATATGATGCTGAGCACTCTGAAAAATCAGATCCTAGGTGTCTCAAAGTAGGCACCCAGAAAATGAGGTGCATGCACACAGGGGCGGCTCTAGGTATTTTGCCGCCCCAAGCACGGCAGGCAAGCTGCCTTCGGCGGCTTGCCTGCAGGAGGTCCGCCGAAGCTGCAGAACCAGCAGACCCTCCGCAGGCATGCCGCTGAAGGCAATCTGCCTGCTGCCCTCGCGGCGACCAGCAGAGTGCCTCCCGAGGCTTGCCGCCCCAGGCACGCACTTGGCATGCTGGTGCCTGGAGCCGCCCCTGCATGCACATGACTGTGAAAAGTTTGGTTTACGTGACTTGCCTAGTATCATATAGGAACACTGTGGCAGAGATAAGGAAAGGATTCAATTTCAGAGCAGCATTTAACTGCCTGAACCATGAGACCATCCTTTCCCTTCCTGCAATCCTCTGCCTCATTTACTACCAACCACCATAAAGCCTTAGCATGGGCACGTGCCTGGTGCAGTTCACAAACCCCCCAGACACCTGTCCTTTCGAGATGAGGAGAAGACCATGGAGCACATCTACGTAGGGTGCTTCAGGTTGCAGCCCCTCTTCTGGGTCTTCCAAAGTCTCTTATTCAGGTTCTGGCTGCATTTCTCCTACACACCCCATCCATGGCCCCACAAAGGTTCAAGAAAGCCTCCTTGTCAACCTCTCCCTGGTGCTGGCCAAGATGGCCATCCATCACGCCAGGAGGAGGAAGCTGGACAGCAGGGGTGCTCTGAGACTGTGGGGCTTATCTCCAATTCCTTGTTAATTTGCACCTCCAAGTGGAGTTCCTCTTGGCAGTGTCCACTGACTCTTTAGATCCCTTTGAGGAGCAATGGGGACCTGTTGAGTGTTGTCTGCTCAGTATTCCCTTCTGTCTCCCTGATTTTTAACCTATGACCTTCACACCTGTCCCTGTCTTTTTCATTTGTTGTCCCCACTATTTACCTGGGCCTGGATTCAATGGCCCCTCCAAGCTGAGGGCCTTTAGCTTTGGGCTTGGGCCTATCATCTCCCGGCAACCATGATAGGTGTACCCCTTCCAATTTCTACAACAAATGAGCGAGGGGTCCTACAGAAAACTGCCTCCTTCACTACAAAATCCTGATTCACCCCCAGAGTGTGGCTCCTGGCCTCTCCATATATCAGTCAGGTGGCTTCCTTCACCTCTATGCTGTCTGGATGCCAGCAGGGAAAACAGTGAAAGCATAGGAGAGACAGTGCCCTCTGCTCTCCATTCCTGTGCCTGGCAGCTGGGAGCAGCAATTATAAGGGAAATACTGCTCAGCTCCTGCAGCCCTGGGCTGCAATATGCTATGTGCAGATGGACTCTTCAGATAATTTAACTGCCAAAAACTAACAAGTCTCTACTGAGCATGCACAGAATTTTAAAAGACTTATAACTTAGCCAATTGTGGGTGGTTTTTCCATAGGGATAGCAAAAGGCATGTCCCTGACACTAGAGCAAACCTCAGTTCTAAGTTTCAAGCCCTGCAATGCATGGTGGTAACTACAACTTCAACTAAATGATTGGAAGAATATTTTTAACATGGGTGAAACAATGCATTTTCCCCAATCTCATCTTCTGGACAGTTTGTTCAGCTGAATCATTTTTGCTGAAATTTTCTCAAAAGAGTCTGTGTGAGGCAGGAACCCAGAGTGGAAAATTTCAGTTACAATGCTTAAAGTCTAGCAAAGTCATAAGTAACAGAAAGCAAGGTACTATAATGGGAAGTGTCAGGCAATCCTACGTGTAGGTGATGCTACTAGCATGATGATCTTTTGGTGTTCTCCAATGGAAAGGTCAAATTGCTTTGGTGCTTCCCCTCACTCTGAGTGGTTCATAATATGGGCCAAATGTGTAAAGATTTTAAGCTCACTGACACATAGACATTAACTGTGCCACTCAGCCATCTGGGACAGATGTCTGCATTACTTTTTATATATGGAATATTTATGTACGTGCAGATAGTCAATAAAATTTTACAAGTTTGTTTTTGCAAAAACTGAAATTATCATGATAGTTACGTAGCATAGAGAATGTTGCAGTAAGATTAATTAATTAAAGACATTTGTAAAGATTTAAATGTGGACCAGTCTTTCTGCATTACACACTCTATAAGTAGGTCTATAAATATCACTTTGATTAATAATATATTGTCCACAAACATGTATTCTTTGAAGTGAAAGACATTTATTCAAACAAATCCCAGAAATTACTAACAGAGCTCAAGGTCAGCCTATGGCATCTAGAAGATTCTGTTTACAAATTCATTCAGTGTCTCCCAAGTTTTCTAGAAGGGTACAACAATAGCATTTTAACTTATTTGTATTCTATTATGGAAGAGAGCTTATTGGATTTTTCTCATTCATCAGTCATGCCCTGAGGGTTTTTAGATCATTCCTGATCAATAGATCAGTTTAGATAAGAATGGTAATTCAGACAATTGAAAAACACATAAGCTTCCCTGATGGGTCTGGGCCACTAGCAGCAAATTAATTCATTGTTTCATTCTGCCCTGGGAAATATTTTTTCTTAATGATACAATATGCTATTTAAAGAGCATTTCTTAGACTACCAGAGAGCTTAGCCTTGATGTTTCCCTGGTATAGCTACAAATTAGTGTTCTAGTTTGTCTGTCCAAAAGCATATAAAATTCGCTTTTTTAACCTATGTACTTTATTGAAATGTATAGCCAAGATCTTTAGACCTTCTGACCCCCTTGTGTGTTTAGTTAAGGTAGCAGACAATTACATGTGTAGTAATAGTGTCCCTACAGCAGACTGCTTCAAGTTGTGATGGATCCTAAGCTTTTACATTTGCCTATGCATTTGGAGCCTCTGCATTGTGTCTGCAATCACCTCTGCCTATCTTCTAAACCTCCTGCATGAAATGAGAGCAGGAATGGATTTAATAGGGTAGGTCCAGTGCGAAACAAACACAGTGGGGGCCCAGGCTGGGGTTTGGGAATGGGTGAGCTGAGGCAGTGGGGGCAGCTTAGTGGAAAGAATGCAAGTACTGCAGCTGAAGAGGGAGACAGACTGGTGTGTGTTGGAAAGCAGTAATTTCTGTCTTATATCCCTTCCCACTCACTGCCCATCACTCCATCCTAACCCCTCAGAGATGCAGGTACCACCTCGCTATCTCTCCCTCTAACTCCTCACCACTATCTCACATACACACTTTGTAGCACAAGAACAACCTTTCCCTCTGCCCACCAATATCCTCATGTTGGTTCCCAACTTCAACTTTCAGAATTATTTATGGAGTAAGCATAAGAAAGAACAAAACAAAGTCTCCAAAGTAGGCACAATGTTTGTGTGTGTCTCTGTCTGTCTAACAGCAGGCACCGTAAATTGCCTCATGATACTGAGGGGGTAAGGGACTGGGGAATCTAAAAACTTGTTCCGAGTGGAGTCGTTTCCATCCATAACCAACGCAGGAAACGACTCCACTCGGAACAAGAACACTGAGCAAACTAGCTGGAAGTGTTCATACTTTGTCCCGGAGTCTAACACAATGTATATTCGATGTGTGTAATTTGAAGAGGGTGGGTAGACATTGGGCTGAGGGGTTCTGCAGGGTTCTAACAAGAAGCTGGATTTTTTTTAAACACCTGATGTTTGGGATAATCTTGTGCATCCCAAAAGGCTCTTCAGAAGTATTTTTATTAGTCCCAAGTAATCATCTCTAGTAGGGACAATAAATTAAAGTTTAGTTACCAAATACAGGCCCTGTTCTTCCAGGGATATTTGTGCAAACCTCCCACTGACATCAGTGGGAGTTCTGGTGTGAATCAAGGGGAGTATGTAGTCCTGAAATGTGTACCCTGGCTCCTGGACCTTAGTTACAACTCTCCCACTAAATGAGTTTGGCAGCCCTGTTTAAAGCTGAACTTCACCACGGGCGGAGAAATCACACTAGAATGCCCTCCCAGTGCAGCGGTACCATTTTAACAGGGACTCCTGAGATCTCCCTGTAGTGCAGGAGATGTGAATCCTGAAGCTGCTCACAAAACAGTGGTTTCCTGCAGAACAGTACAGGACATCAATGCCTCTGTGCCAGCAAAGCATAATTCATGCAACTCCCAAGAGACACGTCTAAGACACCTGTGGATATTGGACAATGCAATAATGAAGGGAGTCATATGCCATGGTTCACGGCAAATTTAATTCCTTCAAAATCTGTGAGAATTTCATTTTTGGGACAGGTGTCAGGTTAGTAGCTCTGGTGTCTCAAGTGCCCAGTTTAGCTACCGAACAGGTAATGTACAGACACAGCAGTGTAAGCTTCCCCTACGCTGCTCCAGTGTATCTCCACTCTCTCCTGGACAGACCCATCTTTAGGGATGAGAGGGAAGCTCAGTCTTCATGAGTCAGCCGCAGTCTGCTGAGATGGCAAACAACTGTGATGGAGCTTTTTGGGAAGGTCTTAAGGAGAAGGAGACTAACCAGCAAGCTCCTGTCATACAGTTCAGACAACTATCAAATAATGCACCAGTCACTTGTCAGTGAAGCTCAACACCATAGTAGAAAGGAAACTCAATGTAACCAGCAGGGTCTGCAGGGTCATGCTAGCCACTTCCGGGAGTGGTGCGGAGTGAGGATGGGCAGTAAAACCTGCTTTTGCCCAGCTGGCACCCAGGCCCCTGGGCAATTGCCCCCTTTGTCCCCTCATCAGCAGGCCGGAGCGTAACAGATGCAGTGCCCACTTTAACATAAACAGGAGTAAACAATCCAGAAATGGTTCCTTGTAAGGAGAACAGCGGACTTGCTCTGAGTTTACCACTCACCTGTGTTCCCATTCCACACTCTGTCTGCACTAAGAATGGGGTTATGAAGGCCACCCTCAACAGGCAGGGGCAAGGCCTTAAAGATACAGTACCCATACAGATTTATCACAATAATAACTTTCAGTCAATATCAATTCAACTCAGCAACCTAGAGATGATAGGTCCTGTAGCCCCCTCACTAATCCACCTAGAGACTTCAATTTTTAGTACACTCTTCCATCTAGTGACTGATCATATTGTGTGCCATTGCACTCTGATATGAGAGGAGATGATAGGCATATGTGACCCTGGGGCATATTATGAGCTGAGGGCAAGAGTGTACAACTTTCAAATGGCCAGCTATGCCATTCACTAAACTGTGGAGAGAGAGACTTGAGTCTGAACAGGCAGTAATATAGCAGTAGAGGGTGGAGACAGAATAGAAGGATGCTTGAAAATTTTCTGAACAACATATAAGGATGTGTTTTAATGTAACAAAAAAGACATGCATTGGGAATTCAGAGTACTTGAGCATTTTCAGTGAAAGATAAAATTGGTCAGAGCCGGCTACCTAGCATTAGACAAATTCACAAGTGCCCTGATTTTCAGAGGTGCTGAGCAAGTACACCTCTCATTGGAGTGCAGAGGAGTTTTGCCCAAAAATGAGTGCAGAATTGGCAGGGCCGGTTTAACCTATTACGTGACCTAGGCGGTCGCCTAGGCCACTGGCATTTGGGGGCGGCATTTTCTTCAGCGGTGACCGTGGTGGCCGGATCTTCGGCCTCCCCGGTCATTGGTGGCATTTAGGTGGAGGGAGCTGGGGCAGGGGGGCATGGGGAGGGCCGCCTACAGCAAGTAAAGGGAGGGCGGCACCCAAGGGAACTCCCCGCCACAGCTCACCTCTGCTCCGCCTCCTCCCCTGAGCATGCCGCCCCGCTCTGCTTCTCCCGCCTCCCAGGCTTGCGACGCCAAACAGCTGATTGGTGCCGCAATCCTTTGGGGTGGGAGAAGTGGAGCAGCGACTGCGTGCTCAGGGAGAAAGTGGAGCAGAGGTGAGCTGGGGTGGGGAGCTGCCGCATGGCTCCCTGGCTGGGAGGAGGGAGCTGCCAGAGGGGAAGCGTCTGAGGGCGGAGTGGGGGTGGGGAGCTGCCGCAGGGAGGGTGCCTCAGGGTGGAAGGGGGGTGGGGAGCTGCCGCAGGGCTCGGGAAGGGGCGGAGCAGAGGTGAATTGGAGTGGAGAGCTGCCGCACAGCTCCCCATGCCGCGGTGGTGAGAAGCTGCCGCGGGGGGGACGGGGGGTGCCTCAGGGTGGGGGGGAAGCTGCTGAAGGGCTCGGGGAGGGCACAAGGTGGAAGTTTTGCCTAGGGTGTGAAACATCCTTACACCGGCCCTGAGGATTGGGCCCTGAATATGAAAGCTTAGCAAGGTTGATGTACAGTTATACTGGAACAACAGAGCAGTTTGACAGGTTTCAGAGTAGCAGCTGTGTTAGTCTGTATCTTCAAAAAGAACAGAAGTACTTGTGGCACCTTACTCCTGGTCTACACTGGGGCGGGGTGGGGGGGGGCGCTAAGGTTCTCCCTGAAATCACAGATAACTGATCCTGTGGGTTATGTCTAGGGTGACCAGACAGCAAGTGTGAAAAATTGGGACAGAGGATGGGGGTAATAGGAGCCTATATAAGAAAAAGCACCAAATATTGGGACTGTCCCTGTAATATTGGGACATCTGGTCACCCTACACCAGCTGACCTCTGGTCAGTGCAGCAAAAAAAAACAAAAAATTCTGTCCATTTGTATTAAATCCTATGCAGCTGTAAGAGAATTAATCCTGGTTAAGTATCTCATCCCATGTATGTCCAAAATACTGTCATTGTCTGGATAATTCCCTGGCTTTTAATTTTTATGTTTTTACATTATCTATTTTCAAGCTGCTGGGTCTGTTTCTCCTGTCAGCTATACCAATGTAAAGCTGGGGTAACTTGACTGAAGTTGGTAGAACTACACTGGTATAAGGGCAGGGTGAGTCCTTGGCATTGCCTGGTCTTCATAAAACGAAGAGAAAACTTACACATAAGAGATCAGAATAATAAAATAATAGAAGAACTTCTGTTAAAGTAATCTAAGCCTCTCAGGAGAAGTCTATTAATAATTAAAACAGACAACCAGGAAAAATGAATGTCATGTTAGCATATAGTGGGTGAGTGTTTTCCTTGCCAATACAACCACATGAACATAAAGACATCTGGCTATGTTTAGTCTAACTCTCAAGAGGAGATTTTGGGTTTTTTAGTCTGTTTTGCAATTATGGTAAATTCTCCCAGTATTTTTGGACACACAGATTTCTTAATGTAGATTATCATCATCATCATCCTTGGTGATATATGGAAAAGCAATTTACAACTGAGAATTTAGTAGGAAATTGCTTGCCCTCAAGGTAGTCTCTCTGCTGTATCTCAGCTGATAGAATACAATTGTTCCTATGCAATTCTTGGTTGGGGTTTGTAGTCTTCCCACATAGGGGGTGGACTCAGCTAACAACATTAGTTCATTCAGAATGCCTGGCTACTTGCTGGCAGGAAGAATTCCCTCATCTGGTACTTAACTCATAGGCTAGACTAGAGAGCAATGTCACTGTTTCTGCAACTGAAGCACCACATCAGCCAGGAAATCTAAAAGATACTAATTAAAAGAATCAGTTTGCCGCTCCTTGTCTAGAATTTAGCATCCAAATCAAAAGACAAGCATAAGAGACTCAGAGTGGAACCCAAGGATGCCTTAGCAACTATGGCAAAAATATTCTGGAAGTCTTCCAAATATGAAGGAATATCGTTTGAGTTTTTTCTTTAACTCTTGGTCTGCAAGAGTTGCATATATCTAAACAGATCTTGTTCTGAAAATGTCCTTTTTCTCCAACTGATATGCTGCTATCTTGTTAAGAAGCAAAAGAAGTTAACTACTGGAGTAACCGGTGACATATTAAAAAATATTCTCATTAAGGTTACGTAGAGCAGTATTTTATTTTATTTTTTTAAAAGACCAGCCTTCAGTTGGTCTTACAACTTTTCTGAGACTATGTGAGAATCATTGAGAGGGGGAAGCAGTTGGCTGGCAAAGCGGACAGTAAGTAATTGACGTAGCATTTTAAAAAAGCTGTAAGTCTGGGGGGATAGAGTTCCCCAAGGCATCAGCATAAATTACAAGAAAAATGACAGAACAATGGGCAAGGCAATCTGACAGATTGTGTAACCCAGTGTGTATTACGCATTCCTTTCTGTGATCAATCCATGGAGAATACAACTCTGCTCTAGCTCCCTGCTACAGGACACAGTCCTTTTGCTCAAGCTATAGAGAGGCGTTTCACCTTTGGATGTCCCTGGTTCAATCCCCTGTGACAACTAAGATGGCTGTCGTTATAGTCGCTCAATTTAAACTGGAAGAGAAAACACATGAAAAGGAGCTGGAACGGATGATACAATGCATCAAGGGAAGAAAGCAAGCTGTTGGCTAGAGGAGCTGGGGAGGCTGAACGCAGTCATTTAGCCAAAACAAGATCCTTGCACTAACTAGAAAACCTAGATGATTTCTTGGTACTTCTCCAGACTTTGGAACTCAGGGGACTGCCCATGTAAAAAGAGTGGCTACAGTAGTTTGTGTGAAGTGTCAAGTGCTGTTAATGTGTTAGCTCCTCCACACTTCCCAAAGACTGGAGCAGCATTCAGCTGTCTGGCATCCTCTTCCCCTCCAACACAGAACTCTTCCACACACTCTTGTATTTCTGTCTCGCCCCATTTTGCAAGTTCCTGCTTGTTACCTGTGTGTCCTGTCTTCTCTTCTTCCTACTTCTCATCACTGGGGTTAGGGTGACCAGATGTCCCGACTTTATAGGGACAGCCCTGATTTTGGGGTCTTTCTCTTACATAGACTCCTATTTCCCTGCCCCCCATCTCGATTTTTCACATTTGCTGTCTAGTCACCCTACCCGGGGCTGTAACAGGGGAGAATATCCCAAATGACTGTTCTGTGCTGGGGGGTAGAGAAGCTGGGATCCAAAGGACAAAGAAAAGATGCCAGCTCATAGGAGCAGCAGAGGGTTGCCCAGTGCACATAAGGCTGGGTCTGGGGAGGGAAGGAAAAAGTATATCCAAGTTGTAACTGCTGTTTCCAAGGCCAGATTCTGATCCCCTTATTCACATGGAACAGTATTTTATTTCATGATTAGAATTTGGTCCTAGTTCTGTGAACAACAAAAGCTATTTCCATGTAAAACCTGGAAACTGACTCCAGAGCATAAAGTGTACGAGGTCTTCATTCTTAAGGTTTGTGTAACCAGTTGTTCAGACTACAAAAGCATGAATTGTAGCACACAAAGTGCTGTGCTATAAGTCCTCTGTGTGGATGCTGCAAGAGGACTACATTAATGTAAAGTAGGTACCTTTCAGTAGGCACTAGCAGAGTCCACACAGGGCTGCTAGAGCCCAGCACTTTGGTGACCACTGTAATTCACACCGCTGTAGTCTGAACAACTGGGTTGCGTATACAAGCCTTAGTGTTAATAAAACTGGGTAGGAAATGGTTTTACCAACCCATGAAAATCTGAGATAAAAAAAACAAAACAAAACAATTTCCCCCCAAAAATTTGGACTCTCCTCCTGCAAAAAAGAGAAAAAGAAAACTCTTAAAAATTCCCATGCACTGAGGATCTGGAAAAGAAAAGAAAAGGCAGTTTGAGTCATTCAAAATGTGTGATTTTGATCATTTCAAAGCATTTTATTTCAATTTCAACCTTTTCCTCTCCTTTTCCTTATAATTAGCTTAAAATGCTAAAAAAACTTGCATCTATTTCCAAATATAAAACTGAATTTTTTTTTTGGTTTTGAAATTGTTTTATTTCAACATCTTTAAACTATTCTTGTCAAAAAAATACAAATTGAAAAATGTGTCAAAACAAACACTTTCTCACAAAAAAGCTTCAGTTACGATCAAGCACTATTGTTGGAGGGAAAACATTTCATCAAAGAATTCCCAACCAGTTCTAAGTGTTATAGCAAGAATACCTGACCTGCATCCCACCCCTCACTGAATACTGACAAATGCAGCAAGGAAAAGGCCAAATATTCAGAAAGGCTTGTGCGGGTGGGAAACCATGGGGTGCTCCAGTCAGAAGCTGAAATCTCCTGTACACCTCCTCTCTCCTCCCATAGAAGAGTGGGTGGTAGGAGCAGATCCAAGACCTTATTCCCAGAGCAGGGGCAGTGGAAAGAGACCAATCACATGGAAGAGGCCTCATAAAATTGGCCTTAAAAAAATAAAAGGCAGTGATCCTATGGCTGAGAATATTCAAGAGGACATCACAGAAGAGCTTTTTGCTCCTTCGCTCTGTCTCTTGCTGTGAGGCAACGGCAGCTTAACAGAACACAGCAGAGAACAAGAAGAGCAAGGGGAAAATAGTTTTACTCTGCCAGCATCTCACATCTGAGAGCTTGTTTAAATTCTGTGGCATCTTTTGGGACTCATCCCTAATTAGTTTTTCCGTGAAGCATGAGAGAAAAGCAGAAGTCACACCTTGATAGCCTTTACTACCCTAACTGAGACTTCCTGACATCTTGGTACAATATCCTT
This sequence comes from Chelonoidis abingdonii, assembly GCF_003597395.2. Lineage (NCBI taxonomy): Eukaryota > Metazoa > Chordata > Testudines > Testudinidae > Chelonoidis > Chelonoidis abingdonii. The sequence goes on from NC_133772.1 coordinate 54,485,279, forward strand.
CCATTAAGAAGTCACGTCTTTCATGCTCTGTCCTCCTCCCCCACAGCTTCTAGACATGGTGTTTGGTTTTTTTACCCTGTCCCTAACTAGACCCCCAAGGTCTGTTTCCATTAAAAGACTAAACACAGTGCTCTGCTCAGTAGGAAGGTGCTTGGTTTTCCTTTTCTCTTCCAGAAACACATCATTCAGGAGCTTTCCAAACACCTTTTATAGCCAAGGAAGACAGCTGTCTTTTGTATTTAATAAGAGCAATACACAGCTATTTTAGAGATTGCAGAAATGGCATTGATGCCACAGCTCCAGTATTCTCTTTGGCACTCTGCATCATGTGTGTAAAAATACACAGACACACATCAAATACTAACACACACATGCTTTTGAAAAAGGAAAAGCTGAACTCCACAATGTGACAGAAGGTTGTTTAGTTTAGTATTTTCCCTCTTCTCTCTCTATTTTGGAATCAGATTTGTACCCTCAGCCTTTTCCTTCTGGGAGGGAGAAGGGGAGAGAAGAGAATGAAATAAGGCTAAAAATTAAATCTGATGCAGTGAAGATGAACGTAATCAATTTCAATGTGAAAACTATATCCCATGATATTCAACTTGTTTACTTGCTTTAGTCTTCTGAAGAATTCTAGCAGCCTGAGAGAGCAAATACAATTTGCGAGGAAAACAGAGACCAGAAAAACATCATGCTTGTCCTAGCTTTAACAGTGTCATATTCTGCATAAGCCTGATGCCTCGACTACTGCTGGAACAGAAGGCGTGTGTGCTATTTGGAGTCATTACTTCAATGTCACCAATAGCATCGTCTCTTTCATGATTACATTTATCTGGTTTGACCTTTTAGTTTAGAGGCACATATTAAAATAAAATTAACTGATTTGGAGGGAAAGAGAAACTTCATTTGTTCTAGAATCATTACTACTGTAAATGTATCAGTTCTTTTTTTTAAAAAATCTGCTACCACACATACTGACTAGGCCATAACATTTTTAGAATCAAATTGCAGCTGGAAACCCAAACTTATTGGACCAAGTCAATAAATAACTCTGTTTCATATAGTCAATAAATAACCAACTTAGGTGCCTTCCAAATCCATTTACAACTCATCGTGCAGACATTATGCTGCCATACAACCGTTACCTAATGGCTACATAATGTTTCATTTATTAGAGTTAATAATTCCTGTTATGCTAGTAAATGGACTAGCATGGTTTATCATCATCCCTAATAGTTTCTTTATGAACTAAAAGGGCGGCTGTCAGGAGCAATTGGTACGCCACATGAATAAGTCTTTTTTAAAAGGCACTGTTTCTCATTTCTGGAGAATGCTGATCAAACACAGCTGTCATGGGCATATCACGTTAAGTTATGACAGACATTCATTCTCACCGCTTTTGTTTGCGGAGTCCAGTAACTGCAATGAGCTGGAGAGTGCATCACTACATCTCTAGTTTTGAAAAGTTCTTTGATTTATGCAAACTATTGACCCTGATCTCATTGGTGCTGCACGGAAATGCCAAATGAATTACACAAAACCTTTCCCATGACCACAAAGAACAAGCAGCCTGCATTGAAATAATTGTGGGAATTCTGTGATTTAGAGATAAATTAACAGGAAAAAAAAGAGAAGCAGGGAGAGGAGACAATAAGTTGTCCATGTTTATACGCCATTCCACACATGCACACCAATGACAGAAAAATCATTGTCTGTACTTTGAGCCAGTGAACAAGCACACCACCACATTCCTTAAAATACAAACATACATGACTGCTACCCAGCATTCAAATTAAGCCATTTAAAAGATGTTCCTTCAATTATATAACTGACAAGCGATATTTGTAGCCCATCTGTAGCTGCTCCCGCTGTTTCTATATTACTAACTGTCCCAGCTCCATTTGTAATAATATCCGCATCTATAAACGTCAAGAAAATATCCATGAAAGGTGACCTGAGAAGGGAAATAAGTTTGAATTTTTTCCTCTTTTGTGATAAAGGCTTGAAAGTTTTGTTGTTTCTAAAAGGTTTAAGTGACAACATTATGAGGAGAATGGCTTGTACTTTACATATTTGCTGGAGGTTTCTGGAGGACCAGAGCTTGAGTTCAGGCTTTCTCCAGACTTACTTGAAGAAGCAGGGACGTGGAATGACTTAAAAAATATATATATTTTCTCTCACATGCTTGTCAGGCATTGAAGTTATAGTTAACAGAAACAAATGAATTTTAATACCCTCTGGCCCCAGTTCTCGGTTACTCTGTTCTTATGTTTGAGATAGGAATGGAGCAAGGGGACAAAAGTTTCTAATCTACCTTTGCGCTCCCCAAGTTCTGGAGCAGCCCGGCACCTTCGCAGCCCCTATTGTAAGTTCGGACAACCCTAACTTGTGCTTTCCTTCTCGCAATCCCCTATTGGCCTAGAAATCAGAGACCAATTATAGCACCACATACTTCACCACCCTGCACCACACATAGCCTGCACCCCAACATGCTCCCTACAATAGAGGCTGGGAGCAGGGCTGGCACAGAGCCATTATACCATCTCTGTGATGGTCGGGGAGGACCCATGTGCAGGGGATATCTTGGGGACCAATTCCCTTCTTTAAGGCCAGAGATCTTAGCATAACAGAATCAGGCTCTTGATTATAAATCCCTTTCCCTTTCATTTGCTCAGGTTTCACTTCCTTGATACTGGTCATAATCCGCTTGTTCTCCACACGTTCATTGAAACGGCCAGGAAAAACAAAATAAATTAGACCCGAATCTCTCTTTTAAAACAGTAAAGTCAGAAAAATACCTTACAAAAAGCCACCTTTCAGGATAGTCTTTACATATCAGAAGCAGCAAAAAAAGAGCACAAACAATTTTCTTATTTGGAAATCAGTGACGTTTCTGACCTAGCTGTAATATAACCAATACACTGAACGTAATTTATCCTGTAATAACATCAGTTTTGTCTGCTCTCCTCCATTATCTGCATCATCCACATGAACACGGAGTGGACCATGTAGCCACAGCTCCTCATGTCATCTGTGCAATAGCAGCAATATCCTGATTTTACACTCATTTAGCCGCAAGAACCCTCTGAGGCGATTAGGCTGGAAGGGGGAGAATGGCAGGACAGGGAGGCAATGCCATTGTAGATATACCTCAGGTGTGTGTGAAAGGAATGTTCATATTCTTAGTGACCACTCATATTGAATAGATGGGGAAAGAAAAACTGCATCACAGTATCAACAGCAAAAGAGAGGATTTACTGTTTAATCTGCCATCAGCCTGGGGTGGGGAATGTCACAAAAAGCTTACTGTACTTACAGACAACTCAGTGAAAGGATAGTGTCATTTCCCATTACCCCATGGCTCAGGAAAAGTTATATTACCATTGAAAGAAATGACTGTACAAGATATAAACCTCTGTGCACTCTACATCTTAGATTGCCCATTGTATCCCAGCCTGCTACTGGAACATGAGAATCCTCTTCACTGGGACAGGTTTTCCTGAGTACCAGTACTACACTGATATTCACCACATCCCATCATAACTTGATCTTTATTCTTTTCATCACTACCTGGCAATTTGTGAATTAAATTAATAGCAATAAATAATAATGAGGCCAGAACTTGGAATTTAGCCCTGTTGATTACCTGACAATGCATCTCCATTATGGGCCACACTGGTGATGCATTGGGCAAGGAGCCCCACCACCTCATAGGGAGCTTCCAAGGAGGACTATGCCTGCCACTCACATACATGCTTCACCAGCCATTGGGATGGTATAGCCTGCTCTCCATGGCCAATTCCACCAACAGGAATGTGGGAGCGGGGGTTCACCCTAGCTCCTCACTCCCTTTGGGGTGATTTAGGCCCCAAATTGTAACAGCTTTGGGGACCTAAAGGGAAGCATATCTGCTGTCATACCTGGCCCTTTCTCAAGGAACACACTGAGTGGGCATAAGTTCCTCGAACCTTCCTCTCCTTTCCCATCCCGTACTTGGGCTACAGACAATATGTTCCTAAATGGGATTTTTACTCACTGAGTCTTGTTTAATTAGAAATCGTTGCCGCTCGCTGTCATTACACTAGACCAGTCCCCAGTAAAGGAGCCATTCTAGGACAAGCATGATTTTTGCAATCCTTACTCAGGCAAAATTCACTGATTTTGAGTTGATCAACTAATTGAAATCACAACATTGAACAGATTTCAATGGGAGTTCAGTCTGAGTGAGGAATGCAGGGCCAGGCTAAAATGAAGTGAGCTGTCCTTTTATAAATAATAGGCTGTATTAAGATACAAGATATTTCAAAAGAAGAAAAAAAAACTCCACTAGACTAGGATATATTCACAGTCACCACACACAAAACATCCTGGGGGAGGTGAGAAAGGGAAAAATAGAATTTGGTCTTTGAATTCTTACATTGCTTCAAAATGGTCATGAGCCAATCAAACATTGCTGGTGATTGCAGTGTGTTTACTTTAACACTTGCCAACCTAGCAGCAGAGACACAGAGAGAGCAGAGGGAAGTGGTACAGAAGAGCAAGAGGAGAGGTGACAGCAGTGGCACTAGGATACTTGGGAAGAGGCCATCCACTGACCTATTGCAAGTGGGGGCTGGAAACTGCTCATTTATTCTTTCTACAGCTGTAGTCCATGTGAGACTCAACTGCCCTGCACACTCATCCTGACCCTGAGGTCAGTTTGAAAGGAAATCATAGCATCATTTCCTAAAACGAGTTATTTAATGAATAACCTCTGACTGGTAGCACAATCCCTGCACAACTGCCCATCCAAATAGTTGATCCAAGAGATGGATTAATTGGAGTGGAGGAAGGGGCTTATGGGCTGCTGGCAATGAAAAGGAAAGGCACTAAACCATGCGCATCACAACACTTTATCCCTAAGCCTGCCCCAGGATGTCCCTCATGGCCTTTATTTGTGCATGGCCCACGGAGTGTGAATGATGTGGATTTTGAATAGTATAGCTGTTGAGTCCCCCCGATTTCATTCCTGGCCTCAGATTTTCAGAGGTATATATTACACTGAGCCAGGATTTGCTCCATTACATGCATCTAAAATGGGAAGAATGCTCTGTATAGAACAGGGGCTGGCACATTGAGTTCAGGTGAAAAACTGTCTATGCAGTGTTGTAGCTATGTCAGTCCTGGGATATTAGAGATGAGGTGGGTGAGGTAATATATTTTATTGGACCAACTTCTGTTGGTGAGGGAGACAAGCTTTCAGGCTACCAAACTTCCTCAGCTCTGGGAGAGGTATTAAGAATCTCAGCAAAATAAAAGATCAAACAGATAGCAAATATGCTAAACTAAGGGACCCTTCAAGGTAGATGGTCCTGTTAACCCCTCGGCAGGCACAGGAAAAGTAGGGGGTAGTGGGTTACAGAGTCGTGTAATAAGCCATAAATCCAGTGTCTCTTTTAAGGTCATGATATTTAATGACAAGCAAAGTTATGAATTTAAGCTCCCAGACTCATCTTTTGAGTGTTTTACAGGTTTCCTTGGAAGTCTGCACCAGCTCAGTAGGTAGTTGAATCTTTCCTTGATGCTGTCAAGGGGGCCAGTGTATGGCTTTATGGGTAAGGGGAACCAGGGGTGGGTTGGGGTCTTCCAGGATCACAACTAGCATGTCAACGTCACCAGTGGTAACCTATTAGTTTGTGGGGGCGGGAGTCGCTGCTTGTAGCTTTCTGGACAGTCCTGTGTTCTAAAAAAAAATGAGAGCATCCTATACCCTCACAGCCAATAATGATGGCAGTGAAGCATCCCTGATGATTCCCAATGCTTGCATAACCATAGAAAAGTAGCCCTTACTGTTGGTCCATTTCTGAAAACTCTGACCACCATATGCAAGCATTTGTATTGCATTCATGAGGGATAATATAGGGCATCTCTCCATGCAAGTAGCCTCCTTACAATATTGCAAATGGGACTACTTAGATGAATAGGGGTTAGATACAAATCATCTTCCTAACTTCTGGTTTTGTACAGCACACATCACCATAGAACCCAAGTGGTGATTGCCTATGGATGTGGTATAAAATGAGACCATCTTTGGAAAACAGTTGCTACACATCCATAAACAACCATGATGACAATTTCACAGGATATATTCTGGACAAGTGAACTAAAAGAGGGATTTGAATGTAGTCTATTGCCTCCTAGCAGTTTGGGATCCAAACTGCTGCAAATCCATGCACATGATCCTATGCATTACCAAGAGTCACAATTGTGCATAGCAGGATACAATTAATGCCCCTGCATACCTGTATGATGGTAACTCCCACAGTGGGTTTTCTAACTCTAGAATGATTTCCCATTGACCAGTAGCAATTTGGTGCTGCACGTTTCCACAGTGTAATTGCCACTTGCTTCTTCACGGTCAGTGCAGCTCTCGTTATGAGATGAAGGGCTGGGGCAAGCTCAGCACTCAGATCCAGAAACATGGCCTTTTGAATCCAGAAGTTCTACAGCCACTGTATGTTGTCCCAGACCTGCATTACGATGCAATCCCACCAGTCAGAGCACATTTCTCAGGCTCAGAAGAGGTGCTGCACCATCTGCAGCTGCTGTGTGAATGCCCCCCTCCCAACCCCAACAACTCTGAATTGGTTTTTGCTATATCATACAGCAATCTGTCCTCCATGAAATTCTCATCAGCAGGGAACATGACTTTCTTCTTGCAACTCTGCAAATACCAGAGGATAATATGTCCTGTGCGTGCAAGGCTCAGAACACTGCAGAGCTGTGCCATCTGTGACAGAAGCCTTGAACCTGCAGAATGGCTGCCCAGAGGTGGGGGGAAAGTGGGGCAATTTGCCCCAGACCCTGGGCCCCGAAGGTGCCCCCATGAGATTATAGTATTCTATGATATTGCAACTTTTTTTTTTAAATGGAAGGGGCCCCCAAAATTGCTTTGCCTCGGGCCCCCTGAATTCTCTGGGCAGCCCTGACCTGCAGACAGTGAAGAAGGCAGTACAGGTTTGTGGGACTTTTTTTTTTAAAGCACAAAAATTATGGGATATGCATGATAGTAGGGGGATGGAGAAAGGTGCATATGCTGGGAAATTGATTACTTATTCCTAGTCACTCCTGAGAGACTCATTTCTGCCCCCACCATGCATTGCCAAAAAGTTCCCACAAGTCATAGTGCTGAACAGTGGCGAGTTGCACACTGAGATACCTACCCAGTGTGCACTGCATCCTGCATTGACACAAGTATTCTCAGTGATTGCACAGTACCAACCTCAAGGAGCCAATGTAATTTGTGCCAGCCAAAGTTTGTAGCGTAAGCATAGCGTTAGGTTCTTAACTTCCACTCAAATCAGTGGAGCCTAAATAGAAATTAGGAGGCTAAGTTGCTTCAGGGATTCCACCTAAAATGACCCTCATCTCTTTTTTCTATGATTTGATGCTACCGTGCTTGTTAGCAGGGGCGGCTCTAGACATTTCGCCACCCCAAGCACGGCGGCGTCTGCCAGTCGGCAGTCCCGTGGCTCCGGTGGACCTCCCGCAGGCATGCCTGCAGAAGGTCTGCTGATCCCGCGGTTTCGGTGGAGACCAGCGGAACCTCCACAGGCACGCTGCCAAAGGCACCCTACCTGCTGCCCTCCTGGTAACCAGCAGAGCGCTCCCCACTGTATGCTGCCCCAAGCATGCACTTGGCGTGCTGGGGCCTGGAGTCACCCCTGCTTGTTAGTTACGTGAGACTTTTTTTTTTTTTTTTTATAAACACATATCCTTGATTTTTGCTGTAAAGAATAATTCTATGTGGAAGATGATTTCAATGTCCTCAGCAAGAAATGAGTCTCAAATAAGTTGAATTTTTGCTGACTTCAACAGATAGTCGGTCACTCAAAACATATCCTTTGAAGGATCAAGCAGACAGGGAAACTTAACATAAATTTTAGAGCTATGTGCTTAAAATATTCATTAAGTAATTCAAACCAATTTTAGGGTGTTTCAGACTATAAAGTTTCCCTACAGTGATTGTACATCATTGGCTCTGCTTTTCAAGAAACATTTATAAACTTACGAAACACTCAGCTATAAAAAAAAAAAAAAAAAAAAAAAAAAAAAAAAAAAAAAAAAAGTGCTCCAGGCTAACATTTGGCATTAAAAAGGTCAAGGAGTAATTTTTTTTACATTCCCCACCTACCCTTTAGCCATTTGAGATTAAGAGAGTGCCAAAAATCGCCCCCTGGCCCAAGATTTTACTGGTATCAGATACTGTTTTATACTCCTAGGCTGCAGCAAACACAATAGCTTGGGTTTTTAAATACCAGTTTTTGGAACATGAACTATTGCATGGCCAAGGCTTTTGGGAGATGAGGTTTTAGAAAGATAACACTTCTGAAAATGTATCACTTGCAATGTTGTATTGATTGTGAGCAGTTCTCTCTTTTAGGACTATAACAATGCATATATTAATGGTATATTAGGATTGATCTATAATACAGGTCAATAGGATACCAAATATCCAGCTATTATGTAAGCAACTGTGTGGAAAAAACCCAACTAGAAACTTTTGGGAACATGGCTATTTTTTCCAGGGCTGTTGTCTCTGGCACTGCTGACTCAAATTATCCCAAATATCTGTCACCCACACTATTCAACATTTCCACAAAGCATAGCAAATATCAAGAAAATCTGTGCAAGCATGTAGATTTTAGAGCAATATGAAATGTTGTCCTTTAACCAGTAAAGAGAGGGACGATGGAGGGAAAGTGGTTCTCTACATATCCATCTCCAGCATAGGAGGCACTGACAGGTATGAAGCAGCCGATTCAATTTTAGGGAATGTTTTCAGCTGAACTAAGAACATTGAGATGAATACAACTTGAAACAATAGCTGAGACGTGTGAACTGCTCCATTCATCCAAGTGTGTGTTCCCATCATACTCCTAAGTGCTTTAGAGCTGTGATATGTGTGAAGTATATCAGTTCTCAGCTCCCCAACCAAAAGAGCAGGACTTCCCCAGATCCTGGCTCATGAGGGGACAAGAGGGGACCTCAGACTCCCCCAGAAGAGGAGCCCCCCAGAATCCAGCTCACCTTAGAGAGAAAGATAGTCCAACTGCAGTAGACTAGATCCAGGTGTGCGCACACACAGGAGGCAGCTCAAACACAGCCAGAGGGGCAAGGCTCCCCTGTGTCCCATCTCATATATGGGGGACTGGGAGGTGGATTCAGAGCCTCCTGGATGTGGGCATAAACATGCATAGGAGGGAGAATGTGGGACTGACAGGTTGTCTTTGCTTCTATTCTCCCCCATACTTCTTGCTGTTTACCCCCATGTTCCCATTCCCACAGGGTTGCCAACTTTCAAACTGCTGAAAACCAAACACCCTTGCCCTGCTTCTTTCTCCAAGGCTAAGGCCCCACCTTCTCTCCCCTCCTTCCATCACTTGCTTCCCAACCCCTCCCCCCCACTCCTCAGCCCCTCTTTTGGGACTTACCTGATGCCTGCAGAACCAGACTGGGAGAAGCTGACATGGAGCCTGCCTAATCAGTGTACAGTGGGGGTTGGTCCCTGCAGCAAGGGGCCAGGTCCATCAGGGCACAGTGAGTGGGGGAGGGGTCAGGGCAATCAGGGAACAGAAGGAGGGTTGGGCAGGATTCCCCCCTCCCTGGGCAGTGGCATCTACCTCTTGGAGCCTGGTCCAGAAGCCACCCCCTGCACTGTTAGGCATCAGCAGCTAAGCGGTTGCTTCTCTGACTCTAGCCACAAGCTGCTGCTGCTGCTCTTCCCATGTCCCAGTGGCCAGATACTGTGGCCAACTGGACTTTTAGCATCTGGTCGGCTGTGCTGACCGGACAATGCCTGGTTCCCTTTTTGACTGGACATTCCAGTCAAAAACTGGATACCTGGCAACCCTACCTTTTGAGTTTACCACCTCTCCACCTCCCCTAACCCTCAACCTCTCCCACCATCATCTGCTTTTATCGCCCTTCCTTCTCAGTAGCCTCAACCCAGTCCCCCTCTCCTACTTTTCTGCCCCGTAAATACTCTTCCTGGGAAGCATTCACATATCTAATTCCCCCCTCCTCCCCCCTATGATTTTGGTGATGCAAGGACAGTAGGGTGCACTGCCAGAGCTAGACAATTCCATGCCTCCCTCACCTGAGACCCCCCCCCACAAGATCGCTCCCCTCCTGCCCATAACATCCCTTCCCTCAGCTCCCCCTAATATGCCCAAGGAAGTATTCATATGTAACTTTTTCCCATACTCATTACTTTCCCCTAAAACTAGAATTGGCACTTAGGATTCAAATTGTAGCAGCCTCCAATCATTCAGTTCAAAACTCCTTTTGTCTTTCTTATATGGGGGCTTGTGATTAACTGAACTTTGATTGCTGTGAGGTCACCCTTTAATAACACATCTGAGAGATCTGTGATTCATCCAGAGACAAAGTGAGGGAGGTAATATCTTTTATTGGATCATGTAACAGCTTGTGCTCACCACTGTGATGCTTCCTGAGGGTTGCTGCAGGAATTAGCTCTGTCCATCTGCAGAGCACCATCCTCGTGTGGTGTCTCACTGTCCATCACTGCTTTCTTTTCTTTGGCTGGGTTCTGTGCAGCCACTGCAAGGGCTGCTCTTAACCCTTTGCCAGGCAGTGAGGGACAGCTGCCCTGTCACAGACCAACTTCTATTGGTCAAAGAGACAAGCTTTTGAGAAGCTCCAGATCTGAAGAAGAGTTTTGGGTATCTCAAAAGCTTGTCTCATTCACCAGCAGAAGTTGGCCCCATAAAAAAATCCTCACCCACCTTGTCTTCACCATCCTGGCATCAACATGGCTACATCATCATTCAGCCATTAGTACCTCTCCATTTAACAGTGTAAGGCAGCAGAAGCAAACCATTTCGGGGGGAGGCTGTAACTTGGGAACCCCTTTTGTCAAATGACCCAAAATGTAGGTAATTAACACTACCCAGCATACCCATGAGGCATACTGAATTTCAAAGCAATCCAGTTAACCACTTGGATTTTAGAGCTCATACAAAACAGCAGGAATGGAAACTCTACCTGTTCTTTGGTATTGGCATGTGTACAGTCTAACAATCGACAGAGACCTGTGGCACCTTATAGACTAACAGACTTATTGGAGTATAAGCTTTCATGGGTGAATACTCACTTTGTCAGATGCAAATGTAACAATGTACATTTTCTTAAATACCCATCTCAATTTAGGGTCCATACATCACCTTGTGAGTGCCATGTACTAGCCTACATAAAACTCAGATTGAGACTGTTGACCCATATTTCATCAACAGTTTGATCTTTAGCTCTGAGCAAAGCCAACAACCAACCTAGAAATCTTTTTTTAAAAGGCTGTTTTTAACCTGGTGCTCAGTGACTGACTTGAAATTTGGATTATTAAACCTACCCCACACTGTATAAAGGAACAGGGGGGTTTTTATTATTATTTTTTTTAAATCCAACTAAGTATGTCTCTCAGAGACGACTTTGAAGGTCTGTCAACAGTTATGACTCAACCTTAACTCTAAGTGGTGCTCCCACACTACTGTAATTCAAATCAGTCATATAATTTTGGCTTAAATATAATATCAGTTGATAGACAATGCCAATATGAATCCTTCTCACAAATATTCCCTTCAGTTAAGCCTATGCCCCCTAGAGCTATGAAGATTTCACAAAGCTCTATCCTCATACCTGTTTTGGGATTTCTACTTTTAGTTTGTTGCATTAAAGGTTTGTATGAAAATATGTAGAATAGGTGCCTTCATCATTTTAATAATCAGAGTTTTCTAAAGCAACCATGGTATTATCAATCTTTTGTCGTATATAGGTGGTGTAAGGAGATGCTGTGTTGGGGCAATAATGCATGGATGACCACAGTTACGACTGCAGAAGATGCAGTGATGCATACCCTACTAGATATTCAAGAGCAGGACTGAGCCAGAGGGATTCAATTTTCACTTGGATAAAGAAGTTCAACTATCTGAAGGCAAAACCCGGCCCCGTGTATTTATGAAGCATACGGACAGTGTTAAATGTTATAGTCGGCCATGGTAAAAAGACAGGCTGGGATTTTCAAAAGCTCTCAGCATCAGTCTAACTCCATTCCCATTGAAATAATTTACTACTGACTGTAACGGAAGCCTGCACACAGCTCTTTTGAAAGTCCCCTAGGGTACGTGCACACAGAAAATAAAGACCCAAGGCAACAAAGTCACAAGTCTGTTGTTCCTGAGCTCTGAACTGTAGAGCTAAAAATAGCTGTGTAGACATTTCAACTCAGGCTGGAACCCAGGTTCTGAATCTCTTCCCTCTTGCAAGGTTTCAAAGCCCAGACTCCAGCCCAAACATCTACACTGCTATTTTCAGTCCCTCTGCATGAGTCAGTTACCCCATGTCAGTTACTCTGAGCCTCGCTACTATGTGTCTTTCTTTTGCTCTGTAGAAATACCTAGAGTGTCCATTATTCTGATTGTGGATAGTCCTATGTAGGCAGGTAGCAGATTAGAACAGACTGCCCTTCCATCCAACACTCAGATACACAATACGTGAGTGAAGTGGGAACTGTGGTTCAAGTGACCTCTATTAAAAAACACCGCCTTTGGGGCAAATTCTGTTTGTCTTTTCAAGTGGGGCTGCTCATGCCAAGTATGGTGAGCAGGACACAGCCTTGTAGGTGCAATTAAAATCAACTTGTCTCTCAAAAAAGATCCAGGTATACAACATTTGAAACATTCCTGTTTGTACTATTCATAGTTTCTGTTCCCTCTGTACAATATTTCAGCCATTAAAATCATGTCCTGCTCAATGAGCAGCAAAAGATTTAATTATTGGTGTAAAGTTACAGTTAGGCTGAAACATCTCATCCTCCATATGGAAGAGAAACATAAAAATGACAATCAAAGGGTGTTTTACACAACGGCCACTCCCCTAATGAGCAAACTAAAATGATGGAGTCACCCATTCTGAAAGTCAACTCATTCCACTAAATTTGACTTCTGAATCTAATAGGGAATGTAATACAAGCTTGTACTCCATTTTTCATTAGCATGCACACTTGTTTCTCAGATGACTGAAGATTAACAGAACAGGAATGACTCATAGGAAAGACTCAGACGCCAACAGGAGTCCGCTAACACTGTACCTAAATTTGGAAATGCATGATTTGTATCTCTTCTACCGATGCCAAGGAAACTGCTGTATATCAATGGCTCGTGGCAGTTTTGACCTTTAAAAAGTACAGAACTCCTTGGGAGGTACAGATGGCAAGACCCACTGAAAAGTGCATCATAAGCACAATAAGCTTCTGATTTTCAGACTCAACTATCTACTGTGATATAATGAAATAGTCTGATGGACGCAGCAATACATTAACGCATGAGAAAGTCTGAATAATAAATATCCCTTTCTGCTGTATCTAACTCACTCAAGTTTGGGGTTTGCTTTTGTGTCTTCAGAATCATATGAACAAGGCCATAAATAAAACATTCAGCAATATTTTATTACCATAAAATAAGATGCAGTGTTATTTGTTGTAGCGCTAACAAAACAGCTCTTCCAGTTGCTCAAATATATTTCAAATATTAATTAGTGTGCCATAAATGAGGCTTGTGATAAAGTTTACTGTCACTAATAGATTTGTTTACTCAGGGAAGAGAAAGAAAACAAATGGCTAGAAATGCACTAAAACCTTCAGTTACATTACAGTCTTTATCTGTCTCCGATTCATACTATTGTTCTGTAAGAACAGCATTTTCTTTTGCCTCTCCCTTAACTATTAGATAGTTTCTTCCATCCTGGAGACAGATGGTGTGGCCCTGAAGGCCCAATTCTGAAAACCATGACCACCATATGCAAGCATTTGTATTGCATTCATGAGTGATAATATCAGAACATCTCTCCATGCAAGTAGCCTCTTTGTAATATTGTAAATGGGGCTAAATTGGACGAATAGGGACTAAATTAAAAACTCAGCTTATCTTGCATTTTTGTACAACACTCATCACCATAGAACTTAAGTGCTGACTGTCTATGTACATGGTACAGAATGAGATCATCTTTGGAAGTCAGTTGCTGCACATCCATGACAGAATATGCAATATGTTTTATATAATACATAAAAGGTCAATAAATAGAAGACCTGTATTAGAGCACTGTGCAGCATATCAAGCCAAACTTACCCATGGCCTACTCAATTAGAGGCACTCCATGTCCTTCCTTTACCCGTTTTCCTGGGTCTTCCTCTCAATCAATTGGAAGAAAGAAGCTGAGATCCCAAATCCAGCAATTAACTAGTAAACCGAGAATGCTCCTCTAGCTCTCATTATTTCACAGAGCCATTGTCTGACTGAGCTCTGAGATCCAAAAGAAAGATCTGCATTAAAATTTGTTATGCACAGAGAACAATACAATTCATTTTATTCAAAATAAAAGCTTCCAATTTAAGAAAATTCCTAAAAATCGGTCAGTAGCTCAAAGTCACAGCCTTAAGTCTTTCTAGCTCTACAGTAGAGCACTATGTTTTACTTACAAAAAGTTTCACAGCATCAGAGCTCAGTCATTAAAGTGTGCTCCCAGTTAAAACTTGGCATATAAAGAAAGTTTTAAACTAAGTGGTTAAAAACTCACATGCACACAGCCAGTTTTTAAAAGAGTTATTTACAACTTCACACTTTGGGGAAAAAAAAAAAAAAAAAAAAAAAGCAGACATTTGGCTACATTCAGCTTTAGTGCAATGTAACTGAAAATAATGGCATCTACTTACACCAGGTCTGACTTTGGCCCAGTGCATTCTGGGCATTCGTTTCCTACACATGAAGTAACAGTGCTTAAAAAAAGTCAAAAAACTGTCTGAATGCCAGGATCTCTGGGCCTGATCCAAAGCTTACTGAAATCCATGTGTAGTGCGGTTTTGCTGCGGTGCGTCCCTCAGCAGGGCTGTGGGGTATCCCACCGCCTCGCTCTAGTCCACTGGCAGTCCGGGCTCTGCGGCAGTGTGGGACGGTCAGAGACCCAGGCCCTTAGGCAGCAGCTGAGTCAGCAGTTCAATAATAGCCCAGGCCCTAGGTCAGGGCAGGACAGCAAGCAAATAGTCAAGGACTCAAGCCTTTATGCAGGGACTGAGTCAATAGTTCCAATATCGGGAGGCCCTAGCCCCTCCAGGCCAGGGAAAAGGGGGAGTCTGCCACCCAAGGAGTGGAAGCAGGGGGGACGCAGGCCTTCCCACTCCATGCGTCCCAGCCTGAGGCCCTAACAGTGGCAGAAACTCGCTGCTGTCAGCGGGGATCCTGGCTGCAATACACTGACATAGGCTCTGGCAATGTTGCAGCCAGACTGGGGTCAGCTGCCCCCGGGCTACTTTCAACCTCCCCCTTGTAGGGTACTTGAGTCGTCAGCGGTCTCAAACACCATCGGTTCCTCTGAGTAAGTAGCAGACGGTAGGCTCAGCTGCTCCCCGGGGTAGCTGGCAAGAGGCAGGCTCGGCCGGCCCGGTGCGATGTCAGGCTGGCCGCGGCCTTCTGCTATCTCCCCAGAGGGAGCTCGATCACAGATGTCTGGCCTCTCTGGCGGCTGCTTCCCAACTGAGCACTGCCGATGAGCTTTTATACTTCGGGGTCTGCGCCGTGACCTCTGAGGGGCAGGCGCAGGACCCAGAGACTCCACCGACGCTGCTGTCAGGGGAGGTTTGTCCCTCAGTGGGGCATCCCACCACCTCGCTACACCATGGAAAGGCTCTCACTGATGTTGACAGGTTTTGGGTCAGACCCTATGAGTGACAGTGCTAATATCAACACATTTCTTTTGGGACTTAAAATTAATTTGGCACATAAGACTATGGAGTTAAAGACTTATATCAAAATCAGTTACACCTCTTGGGGGTAGGGAGAGGTGCAGAGTGTCATTTTCATTTAAGAGACTTTTTCAAATAATTAATGAGGTATAGAAAACAGTCTAATTCATCTAGATAACTCTGTAAATTTACAGATGGACGTATACCATCATATACAGGCAATTATGGTCAGTTTAGGTCACAGCATAAAATCCAGACTTAAAAAGATTTTTGAGAGACATGATCTAAATATCTCAGCTACCTATGCTGGATTTGCCTTTAAGCCGCGATTCAGGGAAAAGAAAAGAAAAAAAAAAAACAAAAAAAAAACCCCACACAAACACACACACACACACTTATGCATGTGCTTAACTTTAAGCAACCAAGCAGTCTCATTTAAGTCACTGCAAAACACTTGTGTGCTAAGAGTTAAACAATTTGCTGAATCATATCTTTTTATTTGTGTCCCCTACATATCATCCATAGTTATAGATGTTAGGTGCATGTCCACAAGAAACTAAACCCTTCTATAGTTAGTAACAAATTAAGACTCAGATTAGCCAGATTTCTCCCTCATATACTCCAATGTAGCCCCACTGATATCACCATCCATGTCAATGCCATTGATGCACACAGCTGAACACTGGGACCAACCCAGCTCTATCTGCCTGAAGATTTCTAGGCATTGTGTAATTAACCTACACTATTCTTGAAGTCTTGCAATAACATTCTATTATCTCAGCACAAATGTTCAAAGTGGGCACACGATAGGGGTAAAAATAGAACTGCAGTCTTGGTTTATGAAAATCTGTAAACACTGCTAAAACACATTTTAAAGATATATTTAATGGGTGGGCAATTAACAGAACATCTGCCAGCTAACAAATACAGAGTATAGCTCTTCTCTGTTGTAATTTCCTGATGCAGCAAGTCCAGTAGGTGGGACCTTTTTTTCGAAGCACACGATATCTTGCAGCATCAATCTTTTGTATCAATAAGGGAAATAACTGTTTCAGAAACACATGGAGTTCACAGCTAGGTATTCAAGGTCATGCCTAGTTCTGTTAACTATTAATGTGGGTCTGAACGATATGAAATATGTGAAGATCGTTTCTATTGTGGGGAGGCAGTCATTTTTAAGTTTTGCAATTTTTTGTGAATTAGTCTGTGCTCTTTATAACAGTGATGTCCTGTAAAAGGCCACTATATTGTTTTGTACACAAATGTTTTATTACAATTGGGGGGAAAAATAATCTTGGAAGTTATCAGTCCACATATCAACACTAATAGGTATAGTCACACATTTAAACTTGATATGATCCCATTCAACTGTGTTAGATTTAGACTCTCTTAGACTATATGCCTGAATTGAAGGAGAGTAAGCCCTTCCTTTTATTCCTATGTCTGAGCTATCCAGACAGTTCTATATTGAGCTTTGCTCTAACCCACTTCAAAATGGAACTAGACCAAAGTGCAATACAAAACCATTAGTGTGCACTGGCAAGAGCCACATGGACAGTTGGTGAGGGGTAAGTTCACAGCAGGCCAGGTTGTGAATCAAATGTTCATGTAGACATGCCGTAAGTGGATATGGTGCACCCCACCCCCCCCCGGTTCTCTCTTCTTTGGCAGATGGGTAGAGAGAGGTAGAATACAGGGGATCCCAAGCTCTGCTTCTATGCCCCACCCATACATTTGCTAGCATAGTTGAGCGGCCCAGTGCAAGCAGGTAATAATTTGGCCTACATCAGCAAAATAGTACCCCAGTCCCACCCAAGCACAGGATGAATTAGCCCTCAAAGATGGATGGCTAAAAGGTGGATAAAATACTCTGGGGAAAAAAAGGGGTAACAGCTTTGCTAGGAAGCCAGAGAAAACCAAGCCCACAACAAAGGAATTAAGGGACTCTAGCAGAACACAGGATCCCTTTTGTGGGAGAGTGATGGGAAGAGCGGAAGTTACAACAGGTTTTTGATCCATCCTCAAACTCTCTGCTTATTGTTTGGGGGTTTGGACTCACCAAAGGGGAAGGGTGTGAATTCTTCTGTGGCTATGGGGCCATTATACTTCAGTAGGAGAAGCTTGACAGATTCTCCAAGGACAGCTGTGCCCAGGGAAAGACACTGGGTGGAGATCTCAGATGATCATTTTGTTTATTTTGGACTTTGGCTGCTCTAGAAAGGGTGAAATTTGGGGCTTAATTTACCCAGCCTGCGATAGGGAAACTGAGGCAGTGGTTTCACTCAGAAGTTCAAGCAATTCATCCATCCCAAAGTCTTCTGTTCCATTTGTACTGGTTATAGAACATAGAGGACACCATACCACAAAAACACAAAGAGGACTAGGATCAATAAGAGTAAAAGAAACTGACTAGATAGTCAACTCCATGACAAGAGTAAATTCTAGAACGTAAAAAAACCTAACCTCCCCTTCCTCCCCCACAACACACACACAAAAACTCAATATGCTGCTTCTCTGGAAGGCTGTGCAATTGTTTTAAGAGAGAGTATTGTGTGCTGAAGGTTCAACCCAGTATAGAGAAGATCATTAGCAGGGGCGGCTCCAGGCACCAGCACGCCAAGCGCGTGCCTGGGGCGGCAAGCCATGGGGGGGGTGCTCTGCCAGTCGTCGTGAGGGTGGCAAGCAGGTTGCCTTCAGCAGCATGCCTGCAGAGGGTCCGCTGGTCCCGCGGCTTCGGCGGACCTCCTGAAGGCGTGCCGCCAAATCCACGGGACCAGGGACCTTCTGCAGACAAGCTGCCGAAGGCAGCCTGCCTGCCATGCTTGGGGCAGCAAAATACCTAGAGCCGCCCCTGATCATTAGAGAAGATTTCCAGACCATTTGATGCCTACTCTACAGACAAGCTGATCTGGAAACTATTAGATACAAATAATCCCCAAGGTAAGGTACAAATGCACATAATTTCATCAAAAATATATGGCTGAAATGTGATGAAATTATGTTCTTTTTACTACCTGGGCTATTGGGGGTGAGGGGGAGAAAAAGAGAATCAGAATAGGTTCTAGTAAGATAACAAGATACCTAACAAGGTAGAACAGCTAAATGTTATTGCCCACAAACATCAACAGAAAGAAGAAAAAGATTTAGAAATAGCAAGAGCCTGACAAAAGCAGTTTAGTTTTTTAACTACTAAGAGAGATAATTATCACATACCCAGTCATCAATGTTAGATAATCAGCATGACAATGGAGATAAATCCCTTGGGTTTCTGACAAGCAGCTTAAAATGTGTCTTATAGCACTGCCATAGAAATGGAAATCCACATCCTACTCAAAAAAATTAGAGAACCATCCAGGAACAGAACAAAGTTGGTCCCAGAATAGAACTCTGAAGGATTTCAGTTAATAGCTATAGAAACAGAACACAATCTGCATCGCTGACACATAAGACATGGTCTTTAAGTATGTAACATCAGAGTAAAAATGCAAATCTTATTATCAACACAGGTTTCAGTACCAAGGTGTTTTAAAGGTGCTTTGCAATAATTTTTTTAAAGGAAAGTTAAACCAGCCTACAAAATCTTTAGTGAAAGCTAAAAAACACATCCACACTCCCAAGTTTAGACTCAAACAAGAGTTGCCATCATGCCAATCCTCTCTGTACATCAAGGAAGAGTTAACAATGTTAGTAGAATCAGTTTGAACATTGGAACTTAAGACTTACCTTATTGGATCAGACTGGAGGGCTATCTAGTTCAGTCACCTGACAGTGGCCAAAAGCAGATGCTTTAAAAATAAAAAAATAAAATAAAAAAAAGTAGTAAGAACCCCACAATAAGCATATGTGGAATAATTAGCCTCCTACATTAGGTCTCATGTGGCTCTTTAGTAGTGAGAAACTGACTTAAGCCCTGAGGCATGAGTTTAGTATCCCTTCCAACATTATTATAAGTAATAAGGATAAGTCTGGATAGTCACAAACATCCAACCCCTTGTAGCGTATTGCATTTTGTGTTTCTGCCTGTGGAGCAAGTTCTTCCACCATTCCCTTCTTTATAGGCTCTAACTTCAGGGCTCCACATTCTGCAACTGAGAATTGGGCAAGACTCCTTTGGAGTCTGTGGGAAAAGTCAACTCACCAGAGCACCCTTTTGTAGTTGGGCACGGCATAGCCGTTTTCTCCTGTGGAGTGCATTCTGCCATAGGTCATTCTGGTCCCACAGCGGTCTGCCTCTTTTGGGGACTTGGTCCTCCAGTCAGGCCATAGTTTAGTTCCACCACTAACAAAAATACAGCTAAAGTCCAAAGGCATACCAACACAGAAGACCCTTCTGCTTCCTCTGTTGGGCTTCTATGCCCCTTCCTCAGGGCTTGCAGGGGAACTTAGTCCAACCCTCCACTCTGGTTTCCAGACACTTATTAAACAGCTAGGTCTGCTCCTTCAGGTGTACTGCTGTTTTCCTGGGCCACTTCCTATCTCTGAGCCCTTCATACTGTTCCACTGCAGCCTGCACTTATCATGGCTGCTTTTCTAGTTTCTCACTAGGTCCTACCAGCTCTCTGTTTTTCTGCTGGAATTCCAGTCCCTCAGGACTGCCTCTTTGTTCCCTACCCCAGCCTTTCCCAGACCTGGCACAGGAATTAGTTCTAGACTGTAACCTTCTCCAGTCAGTCTTTCCCAGAAAGAGAAGGCACTCCCTACCTCTTCTAGAGCTTTCATTTCTTATTTCACAAATACCCAGCTCCTCCACAGCTGGGCCTAATAAAAAATCAAACCTGACACCCCCCAGGTGCAGCAAGGTGAGCTAACTGAGCTCTCAGACTTCTGTTAACCTTTTGTTCACCTGTGCAGGGTGGACTCCATCAGTCTATCAGCATTGCTTCTGCATAAGCCACAGGGGTTTCAGTCAGGGCTGGCTCCAGGCCACAATGCGCCAAGCGCGTGCTTGGGGCGGCATGCCACGGGAGGCGCTGTGCCAGTTGCCGGGAGGGTGGCAGGCGGCTCCGGTGGACTGTGGGAGGTCCACTGGAGCCATGGGACCACCGGACCCCCCGCAGGGAAGCCTGCGGGAGGTCCACCGGAGCCGCGGGACCAGTGAGCAGCAGAGCGCCCCCCACGGCATGCGGCTGTGCTTGGGGCAGCAAAATTGCTAGAGCCGGCCCTGGTCTCAGTATACAGGTAGAAGGCACTCCAGGGGGTGCCTTCACTATACTCTCATCCCCTCCTGCTCCATGCAGGGCAACAGACAGGAAAAAGAACCTAACTAGCTGGCAGTGCTGCAAATTTACCATACTGATGTCCAGGGCAAGGAGCACATTAAGTGGCTCAAGACTGAGTACAGAAAAACTGGAGACCACGACTGCACCTCAGGTAATGTGCTGGCTTTGTGCCTGTTATATGAAGCTGAGCTCAGAGTCAATAGTGATGCATGATTACCAAGTTAGCTGGGATGATGCCCTGCTGGTCCCAGGATGTAGCCTGGGGACTGAGGGGAACGAATAGTAGGCTCCAAGTGAGGATAATGAAGTGACCCTGTTGCTGAAACCAGTCCCAGAAGCAGGACCGGCTCCAGGTACCAGCAAAGCAAGCATCTGCTTGTGACAGCACATTTCCAGGGGTGGCATAGTACCGCTGTATTGCTAGGACCTGGGAGGAGCTGGGCTCAGTCCTGGCAGCAGGAAGTGACTAAGCCGCTGTGGTGACTCTGGCTCCCAGCGAGATCCTTGAGCCTTGGCGGCTGGTGCTGGGAGCCCAGAGCCCTGGCTGCAGCCAGGAGAGGGGAATCTCCAGCAGGGCCCTTCCTGCTGCTCCCCAGGAGGCTCTCCCAGGGCAGAGCCCCCAGCCTGGCCAGGGCCCCTGCCCTGGGGGGCCCTGCTCAGAGGGAAGGTAAGAGAGACACGCCCCCCGTGCTCAGAGGAGGTGGCCCCGTGACGAGGTGGTGTCGGTGGGACCCAACTGAGAACTGCCAATGAGGACAACAAACAGGGCATCCACAGCCCTCAGGACCAATTGCTCAACAGGCAGTCACTAGCCTAGGCGGGTTCCACCTACTAGTCAAACAAACCACCCAGACAAAATGGACTACGGTTTCACCCCACTGCTTCACCCAACCCAAGCATTCCTAGACCACTCAGTCTCACCAGTAATACCACCTAGTGCACACGTTCCGGAGAAGGTAGAAACACCAACACCCAGTAAAAAGAAAAGTTTCTCCGATCCCAAGACCAAGCCCAAGACCCAGGTAATAACTTTTTTTGTTGTTGTTTTATTTTTTTTGCTTTGCTGATGTTTTTTTTCGAAAAAAATATAAAAACTATGAAACACATCAGAATCTTACCCACAATCACCTGTTGCCATCCTTAGAACCTAGAACAAAGTTTATTCATAAAGGAAAAAGAAAGAGGAACTAGAATTGGTTAAATGAAAAATTACATACTAGAAATGGCAACTAGTTCTAATTCAGGCTGTAGCAGGATGGGAGTGAACTGCAGTTCAATCTAGTCTCGAAACATCCCGCTGGAGGGCATTCAGGCCTTGCAGAGCGTCAGTTGTAGCAACAGTCCCCTCCAGAGGAAAAACAGGATTGATAGACAAAAGAGATGAGCCTTTCGCAAGGTAATTGTTAGGTGATGGTTACCTATGGCCACTAAGCAGGTCAATGAGCTACACAACTTGCTGACCTTTCCCAGTAACACAGCACAAGTTTGAAATACAGACAGTATACAGCCAATATGCATAACTTCAACTACAAAAATGATACAGACATACAGACAGCATAATCATAACCGTAACCCATAACCTGGTCTTAGACACCTTATATGACCCCCTTTACATAAGATTTGATGCCACGATAGGACCTTGGTTGCAACCCATGTTCTATATGGTCCCAGTTTATATCAATAACGTCACAGCCCCAGGCTGCCCCCAGCGGAGTGGGCTGCGATTCCCTGCCCTGGGCCCAGGAAAGCTGCCGCCAGCCCCCGTTGTGTGCGGGGTGGGGGGAGCCAGCCCGCAATGTGCAGCCCCAAGCACTCAGGAAACAGACCCCAAATCATGAATGTGTCTGAAAATAATAAATTGGGAGCAGTGAGTGTGAGGGCTGGATATTTGTGGTTAAAGAATTCCGCTCTGGCTGCTGGGTAGGGCAGCCCCTTACCTCCTCCTGGCTCATGAGGGAGCTGCCCTTGCATCTCTCCCTCTCATTCTCCTCAATTCCTACTCTGTTTCTCTCCCTTCCCTAGCCAGTCTGCTCTTGCTCTCAGTCTCCCTCCAGCCTCCCCTCATCCCCTCTTTCCTTCATGGTGCCTCCCACTCAGTTTCCCTCTATTGCAGCCCTGTTCCCATCTGCCCCATAAATTTTCCCTCATTTCCCTGCATTGCCCCATTCTTCCTTCAGCGCCCTCATCTCCTTCACCTCCCTCCTACTTTCCTGTTCCCCCCTTATCTGCACCCCCTCCCGTCTTCAGCCCCCTCCCGCTCCCCCCACCTCGGATATGTCTATGGTTATGTTCTGCATAACTTTGCTGGTCAAATTCTCTGTTTTCATTCTTTTTAATTTTAAACAAAACAAAAAAAAATTGCAAAGGGCAAACATGTAAAAACTGTTCCATTTACAAATCTAGTCCATTTTAGTTAAATGTACTCCAGGGGTGACAGACATTTGTGCCAAATTCAACTAGCATTTGAAATGGTGTCCAGGAATGTGCCAGGGGGTGGGCTTAAGGAGGCTGGCAATGGAGTTCTGGGTGTTCACTGCATGCAGTCATCATGAGCTAAGCCACGTGGAAGCTAACACAGCATCTCATTGATTCTGCCATGAAAACTGACCTAATCTCATGTGCAGCTAAATACAAACTTTTTCTGAAGCAGGAATTCCAGATAGGTAGTTACATTTTGGGGATGGGTGTATTTTCTGGGGCTACTGCACTACCTGCTCAGTTACTATATGTTTGAATGCTGCAGGTTTCCTGTCAGCTGCTTGTAAAAATCTATCTTTGCCAGTTAAGCACCTCAAGTACCATTATGTCCTCCAAAATGTGGAAGGCCTGAAGTGATAGAAATAGCTTTTGTAGCACAGCCACTAACTGCCCACCTCCCCAGGTAGTTCCACTTTTGGGGCGGGGGGGAGGGAAGAAGCAGCTTTGCAGTTCTGAACTTACCATTGTCTACACTTTTCACTACCATTAACCAGGCTGTATCCAGGGAAGTTCTGTGGTCTGAAGC
Source organism: Chelonoidis abingdonii (assembly GCF_003597395.2). Classification (NCBI taxonomy): domain Eukaryota; kingdom Metazoa; phylum Chordata; order Testudines; family Testudinidae; genus Chelonoidis; species Chelonoidis abingdonii. Next base: position 54,509,292 of record NC_133772.1, read on the forward strand.
ATCTGTCTCACAATATAGCAAGTTCAGTCTGGAAAAAGTAACATTTTAGTCCTTGAAATGCCACAAGGATTTTTTGGGTTCCTGCACTGTGCTATTTGAGACAATAACTTTGTGTCTTGTCCTAGTCCAGACCCCTGGACCTCAACAGGCTGCAGCATACGTACCAACTGGAGCACCCACGGGAAAAAAAATTGTTCATGCTCAGCACGCACTGGCAGCCACGTGGGTCAGTGCCTCACCCTTCCTCCCCAGTATCTTCCACCCACTGGCAGGCCCTGATCAGCTCCTCCTCCTCCCTGCCAGTGCCTCCTGCTGGCTGTGATCAGCTGTTCAGCAGTGTGCAAGAGGGGAGAAGGGGAGGAGCGAGGGCAGGGCCTGGGGCGCTGAGGAAGTCCACGCCTATGGGCTGCACAGTACCTGAACAGCTTGCCCACACTGCAGCAGAAGACTGTGCCAACATAGCTTCACAGCCCAGTCCAAGAGGAAACTTTTCCATGATGAACTTATGGTTGAACTTTTAGATAGGGCCAACAAGCAGGTCTAGGACCAGAGGCAGAGGGACTTAATGCTAGAAGAAAGGCAAGAAGAAAGGCTCAGGCTGGCTGCATAGCTTGAGGAGAGGGATGCAGCATGGAGCGGGAAATCACTTCACAATTCCTGGAGGAGAGGAGAACAGAGCTCAGCAGGAAACTGAGCAGCTGCTGTCACTAATGGCTGCAAGAGTACTGGCTCCTACTGCATCACCCACACCACAGCCTGAGTCCCCTCTCCAGTACCCTGTGAAACAGCATGGAAAACTCCATTGCTCAGTGGCCTGTGCAATCAGGCCCCATGAGCAGCTGAGAAGGATGTGGTCATGGGTGTTCAAACTAACTGTAATGCGAATGGGGGGCAGTGCACCATGCTCAGAGGGCTAGAGCAGTCACATTTTATGCAGGCAATAGAGAGCCTGGGATATGGTTAGTTTGACTTTGGTCTGCGTGCTGCGTTGGAGTGCCCGAGACCCAGGTTCAAGTGTGGGAATGAAAATTCTTAACAGAGGTTTAATAATCAGTGTAGATGCTCAGGCTCTGAGTTCTCTAACCCAGGGTCTGCTGACTCAAGTAACACTTACCCTGGGCTTACATTGCAATGTAGATATACTCATAGAAAAGTGGGTCTGTGAGGAAGTGTACTGTTTCTTTAAAATCTTCAACAGGAAGCCAGGAAAAGGCTGGGTATGGAAAGTTTTGGTAGAAGATCTGCAGCCAACACATTGAGAGAGCAGCTGTAGAATAATACCGTCTTGGATTGATAAATATTAAGAAAAACAATTGCAATTCTTTGTCATTGCTGCAAGACTCACTTGGCACTCTAGCTCACTTGAGTTCAAACTGGCACCAGGATTTCTGAACTGGAGTATGAAAATAATCAAGGTGAATATGCACTTCTGCTGGGCTTCAGGAACCAGTTATACCACACGCTTAGTGTATAAAACAGACCAAGAGCATAAATGGTCGTCCAAATGAACATTCACTAGATAGAAACATAACATTTCACAGGAGATGGGGGAATGGTGACTGTCCATTAATCCTTGGCACTTTTCCCTCATTTCTTGATCTAACTCTCTAATATTTTAAGTAGCAAGTGAAATATGGTGATTCCTCCTTTCCAGCTAGAAGGAGGAGCAAATGGCTACTTTTTTAACTGCTAATAGTTGATCAAGAAAGCTGTGGAGCAAGAGACCCTGGTTTCTTATATAGATACTTTTACCGTGCCCAACCTTTGAAAGATTGAATTTATTGCTCAGATTTAAGGCACAAATATCAGTGGACTCCACCAAGGGTTTTTGCTAGTCTATATTGGCCATGCAGTACGTATAGTGTGTCAGATGCAAACACTATCTGCTTTTTGGAACATAAATCATGGATCCCAGTTTTTAAACTTGGTCCAAACAGGACATTCAAATCTAGTAACTGGGACACTCAGAGCAAATAAATGCTTGTGTTACACAAGCAAGTGCCCATTCACTATCCTAGTGAATTAAGGCATCTATCTGAGAAGTGGGTCTGCAATATGGAATTGTCTAGTTTCCTCTCCCTCTTGTGTACCAGGGAAGATGCTATCTAGATAAGTTCTCCCACCAGTGTAGGTACTCCACCTCCCACCAGAGGCAAAAGGAGAATTCTCCTGTCAACCTAGCACAGTTGTCTACCTAGCACAGGCCTGCACAACATGCGGCCCATGTGGGTTCACTGTGGGGCCCATGGGCAAGCAATGGGGTGGGGCTGCTGGGTTTGCCCCCTGCCTCACAGCCCCAGGTGCACACGCTGCGCTCCAACCGCCCTAACGGCCAGAACCACACGTGTCTCCATCTCCCGCTTCACCTGCATGGCATACAGAGGGTGCATCACTTCCAGGGCCCGCTGAAGCAGGAAGCGCTGGGCATGAGGCAGAGCCAGTAAGTGCTGAGTGAGGGGCCTGGCCTCCATAGTGATTGGGGGTGGGAGGGTTGAACTGTCTGTGGGCAGCCAGGATATCCCCAGGAGAGCGGGGTGTGTGTGTGTGTGGCATCTGCCCTGCCCTGCCCCAACTGCTGCCCCCTTCCCTGGTCCAGGGATCTTCTTCAGCTCCTATCATACTGCCCCCCTCCATGCCCCCCGGGCTCCCTGTGTTTGTGTGTTGGACAGTTACATCCAATCCCGTCACACTGCCCACCTTTCCTGTCCCCTTAGTTCATAGCTCCAGAAAATCCCTTGAAACTGTCCCCCTTTTCCCCTCCCCTTATTTCATGGGGGGATAATGAGCTGGGCAGGCCATGGCAGTGAGGCTTTATATTTGGGGGTGGAGGGCGTTGTTTCCATGGGACCAGGCAGTGCTGGAGCAGGAGATGTGTTTCAAGGGGCTGGACAGCGTGGAGGTGTGTTTCGGCAGGACCGGGGGGGGGGGGGGGGGGGGTTCAGCCCTCAGCTGTTTTCTTTGGAGTAATATGGCCCTCTCCACTTTATGAGTTGTGCAGGCCTGACCTAGCACTTTCTACCCCAGGTTTTAGGTCATTTTGACTGTGTCACTCAAGAGTGTGGATTTTTCACACCCCACAGTGATGCAGATATACCAGCATAATTTCCTAGTGTCATTCAGACTTTAGACGGGCATATTTTACCAGAAGGAAGACAGCTATTCAAAAGTCAACAACAAAATGACAATGCTGGAAGAACAATATAAAAAAAGGAAGAATAATATGTAAAGAAACAGTCAGGGAGCTGGCTTCATGATTTGATTCACTTTTGGTTCCTGAAGCAGAACTGTTTGGTTATTTTATAGTTTAGTTGTAAAACAAAATATATGGCTACATAAAGTCAGGGTGAAAGTCAGACCATGGGACGCTAATGTGACGTCTGGCAAAAGTGAACTTCTGTCCCAGAACAACCCCAGGGAATTCTTTCAGTTGTATTTTTTAAGCTTGTTTTTAATATTTGCCTGTACTCAAGCTGATGTAATTTCCACAATGTCTGTCTATGCTCCAAAATAAAACAAATCTAGCAGAAGTGAGTCATTTGCTGACTTTAAGGCAATATATAGATATATACACAATACAAGCAATCTTCTGGGCATACAGTTTGCACTCTTACACACAGTACTTGTCAGTGTATTTTGTAATGCACAAATCTCAGATATAAAATGCTACCATTCAAAGTGAATGTGCATTGGCTCTACATTCAGAAGCATTTCACCCTTCCACAGAAGTCAGCTTGGGGACATTTACCTTCATGTTTGTGTAACATAACAATGGGCCTTCCTATTGACTGTCAGTCTAGAGCTCTATTTTGCCCCCCATCCTCCTTCCGCAGGAGCAGCCAGGTAGGATGAAGGGAGTGTGGTATTTAAGAAAGTTTACTGATGCCACTGGGGTGATAAATACAAAAATCCAAATCCATCTAGGAAAATCTCAGTTTGGTTGGAAATAAGGATGAGAAGGATTTTTCCCTATTTAAGCAGAAGGCTTTCCTCTACCTCTTTGTGGAATAGCTCAGTGATGACAAGAGACATTTCAGAGTCTTTAATCAATAGCTTCTCTTTTCCTCACACAAATCGCTCTGTATCTCAAACTGGACAGCATATGGCATGTCTTCGCAGTTTAAAAGGTGGAATCTAGCTAAGTAACTTCTCCAAAATTATGGTGTTAAAAACAAATATAAGGGAAATTTGTAAGCATCCAAGCAGGAGCCAGATCTTCAGGCCAAGCCAAGCTAATCATGATGGGATCAAGACACCTTTCCACTCACCTGATGCTGGGGATGCCTAGAGGACAATTCAGCCCCCTGCATAACTTAGGGCAGCCTTTGGGTCTCTGAACATTAAGTGCTCAGTGCCTGTGAAAATAAGTTCTTAAAAAGGTACAGTCAGAAAATGTCAGCAAACTCAGTGGAATAAAAATCATGGATGTCCAGGAAATTCTGCTATAAACATGTATCAAAAGCAGCAGGTTCCAGTGATAAGCGTATCATAAACCTCTATGAAGTCTGATCATTTAGTGTATCATGCTTTAGAATCTTCATCTCAAGGAAATTTTCTGCATCAGAGGAAGAGATCCTAGTCCTATCCAACAGCAGCAAGATTTTTTTAGCTGTCTCTGAAGAAAGAATTTCCTCCTATCATTTCAAGTGCATCCAGTTTCTAAAAGAATAAAGTGGAATAAAGAATCTCTAGAGGCCAGTACCGTACTTTGTAGCATCTCTCCATGAGAAAAAAGTTATGGCCATAATCCTACAATGGTTTGTATGAGCAGATTTCCATGCCCGTGCAGGGCACCAAAGGGTGTCTGTGTCGGTGCAGGAGGCCACCTGCCTCAGAATAATGTGGTGCCCTTAAACCTTGAAAAGTGACCATAATCAGGCAGTGGCGGATTAATGATTTTGCCGCCCCTAGGCCCTGAAAGGATTGCTGCCCCCACCCCCATATGAAGTTTGTTTTTTTACAAATTTGTTTGAATTAAAATGAATAAATATCATTAAAAATGAACATTTACAAGTTATTATTATAAAATTACAAGTACAGCAGAACCTTGCTTGAATGTGCATCTATTGCATGATTTTACTTATAGTGCAGGACCACGCATAGATCCAAAACTGAGAACTGCTTAATTTCTTCCTTCTGGTCATCATATTAACATTTAGGATTCTTTTGAGCACGTTTATTAAATAGCATCACACCATCATTGGTGGTTTCAATATGCGCTGTGATTGGTAGAATCATGGCATCACTGATGCTGTGATTACAAAAATGCTGCTATTATAAATTTACCACCCCTGCAAATTTGCCACCCTAGGCTTAGGCCCTGTCGACCTAGGCAATAATACGCTGCTGTAAACCAGTAGTCCTCCTGAAGTCACCCAGAATGATGGATACAGGTTCCTGTGACCATTTTTAAGATTTAATTCCTTTAGGTTTCAGTTAAAACATAACGTTTTCTTAGGCTAAAGTATTTGCTTGCACTGGGTTAGTTAACTTTGTTTTTAATACATCTCCCTAGCTCTGACGGTCTGACATTTAAAGTGATAGCAATACATCTATAATTTCATATATCACACACTCTCTCTTTATAATAAGAATCATGGATAAGCAGCTATATAATGGCAAGACATTATTCCACCAAGGGAGTTTGGCAAAATAAACCATGAGAATGAAACCCTAGAAAAGTCATTATAGTGAAGAGTAAGTCAGTATTTCTACAATAAATCCAGATTTACAGTAGGTCACTCCAAACTGCAGTAAGTTCCAGCTTTTTACAACAGACAGCTTATATGTAAAACCCCTACACGCACAAAAATGGTATGAAGTAAAATCAGTTGAGTGAGTACAGGAGGTTATACAACTAGGATTTGTAACCATTTCAAGATTTGAGGGTTTTTTGGTCCAATACCTTCCTGAAAAAACTTTAAGTGGTAAAACATGAAGTGACAGTATATACACATCTCTAAGCAGATGGTCAAGGCATCTGCACTGCTTTAAGCTTGCTTAACAATTTTAACAGGTTCACTTGATAGATATGCATTCTTCTCTCCTCTTTGGCATACTAATTTCATGATTCATTGCTATCGTTTTAACTCGGTGCTTCACAGACATGTGACAACTTGACATATATACAATATACACTTACTCATAGAAGTAATAAAAGAACTTGTGTTCCATTATACTTACCCAGGTTTGGGTTTGGCCTGAAATTATACTAGCATTAAAACGTATGCTTTGTTACCAAGTGAGAGGTATCTCTCCAAACCTGTATTTTATTTCTCCTTTTAAAAGGATATGATTTCTGGGGGATGGTTTAGGAAGCATAGAAGGGTGTCTTGTCTTGAAGTTTGCCATAGACACGTACTTTAAAGATGAAGTCCTCTGGACTGTCTTCTTATATCCATCTCTTATTTGGTTTGGACAGCACGTAGCACTAAAGGGCCTCAATTCTAACTGAGCATTTAGACACAGCCATTAATAAACTGGACCAAGTTCTCTGCTGGTGTCAATAGGTGCAGCTCCATTGACTCTAGTGGAGATGTGCCAGTAGAAAGCTTAGGCCGGTGTTTATCCACAGTATGCGTTGGATGCAAATTTCCCTAATAAGTGTAAGGTTTACCATGACTCATGCAACCACTCCTTTCCTGGATAAAGTAAATAAGGAAGTGTTATTTACTCCTCGTAACACAAGAACTAGGGGTCACCAATTGTTTTAAACCTGCTGCCTATTAATTTCAAACAGAAGTATTTCTTCATACAACACATAGTCAACCTGTGGAACTTTGCCAGGGGATGTTGTGAAGGGCAAGATTGTAACTGGGTTCAAAAAAGAACTAGATAAATTCATGGAGGATAGGTCCATCAATGGCTATTAGCCAGCATGTGTGTGTGTGGGGGGGTAGATGTCTCTAGCCTCTATTTCCCAGAAGCTGGGAATGGGCGACAGGAGATGGATCACTTGATTGCCTGTTCTGTTCATTCCCTCTGGGGCACCTGCCATTGGCTGCTGTCAGAAGACAGGATTTTGGGCTGGACAGACCTTTAGTCGACCCAGTATGGCAGTTCTTATGTTCTTTATTGGTCAAAGGCTACATGGTGTTTATATCAATACATACATATACACACTTGGATTCTATATTCTAGCAATAATACAGTTTAAGGGTTAGCCAAAATACTCTCAATAAGATCAGGCCTGGGAGACACCTTCCCAACATGGTATGACTCCAAAGGCATAAGGAAAAGCTCCAACAAAGGAACATATACCATCTATATATACACACACACACACTCCCCCCCATAACAAGTGATGTCATTGCTGATTATTGGACTTAGCAGATACAGCCCTAAACTGCTTCAGCTTTCTTCAAGGTTTTTTTCCCCCTTCTCACTTTGCTCTATTTTTCCCTACCTACTGGACTAAGCACTTATAAACAGTTAGTTTCTGTACCTGGTGCCAAATTAGCCATGCCTTCTTTATTTCTATTTCTTAGCCCAACCTTATATTAAAAACTCTGGTATTTCCAGGATCACTACAAATTGAACACAAAATCCTTTTTCAAAGAGTTTATTTTTTTTGATCACGTGCTTTGGGTCTATTACTTATACAAAAATCCAAACCAAATTTAAAACCATAGTTCATTCAAATTTAATGGAGGGTTATATTCTGACAGTTGGCATACGGAATCAAATTAAATTATTCAAATGATCTTTATGGCTCTTAATGTATTAGAAAGGTCCTTCTTGCCCTTTGCTCTGTTACTCAGACCCTGTGGGTATATCCACTCCTCTTATGTATTATTATTATTGAACAGCTTGCCCACATTTGTCTCACACATGTGAAGTGCACTGACTTCAGTGGAATAATTCCTCATTTACACTATGGTGAAAGAAGAATCAGGCCCATAGTGTTTGGAAGAAGGAAAGTCTGCTTCCTAAATGTCCGTATTTGGAGAACCCAGACACTTCAGGCTGGAATATGGAGATTCTTGTTTTAATAATAAGCCTATGAAAAGGAGATTTGTACCCCTTGGCCACTGGAATGACCTCAGCATGCAAAGTTCTCCTTTCTTTACTCAATCTTAGCATGTCTTCTTACTCATCTTCTTTTAAGGTCTGCTCCAAAGCCCACTCAAGCCAGTGAATAGATTCCCCTTTACTTCAATGGGCTTTGGATCAGCTTTATAAAGCACCCATTGGATTTATGGTCTATATATTGTTAGTTCAGAATGCCTTGAAGTCAGACTCAGTGTTTTGATGCACATTGGCATGGCTGCTGAAAAATAATGCAAACTATGCTCTTTGGGAAAGCTGAAAGCCAAGTGCATCTATGGTTATTTATCTGTTTAGTTTCATTGGAATTTATCCTTTTTTTCCAGCTCACATTTCCTCCATCATAATTCTAATTCACCTGCCTTCCTGTCAGGATATGCATCTTAGATATTAAGGCTAGCAAAAGACCGAATAGGTCATTTAGTCTATCTGGCTGACCATGCTTGCTTGTGCCCGAAAGCATATTTTCCAGTGCTTTATCTAAGAAGTTGTTCTGATACTAAGTGTAGGGAACAAGAGAAATATTTAATAAAAGGGAAATGCCTCTTTCCACCATCACCTTGATGGATCAGTCCATCAGCCCTCATAGAGAGAATGCTGATCACAACATGTCCTTTGCATTGTTCTATCCAGTCCTTCAAGCACCTGCTAGCCAGGCAGTCAGTGGCACCAAACACCAGATTGACATAGCACACTGTAGCCCAGAACCCCTGAGTGATCGACCAGCCTCAGCCTCCCAGATAGCTGGGATTGCAGGCACATGCCACCACACCCTTCCATCATCACCATCTTTTATGGGCATATAATTAAAATGTGTGTGTATGTTATATATATATATACACACACAGAGCAGAATTCCTGATTTAAACATGATAAATTGAATATTTCCCTCACTGTCTTCAATTCAAAAAGTTACAATCCAGTATTACAGCACTATCAGACAGTAGCATACAAGCCTCCAGTTTTAGTGTATATAGACTAGTATCTGATTTAAGCAAACATTTTGAAAAGATTAAAATAGCATTTAGTGATTTATACAGAGTTAACATCATTGCTTTGGACTCTGATTTTGCAATAAAATGTGTATAAGAAATTTAGACCTGAGTGACATGGTTGGCCAAATGTATAACAAAAGTAAGCATTGCTAAGAGATGCTTAAAGCAACTTTGTGTGTGTAGGCAAAGGGTTATCAGGATAAATTAACAGCTATATACTTGTCCTAGCCACTACCTCATTTTTTAAGCTATTTTCCCAGTGTCCTAATTTCCACATAGTCATAGAATGCATGGAAGTGACAGAATATATAACTTTTAAATATAATTCATGATTTATTCATCAAGACATTCAAGTCTGGAGCTAAAGCAGAAGCAGGCCTAACAATTCCTTGTTAGATGACAGCAGGAGATCTCTTTAATGTTAGTAATAACAGATTGCAACATATACTCCTGAGCCTAGAACCTTCACTATAACAACTCCAAGACCAAGATGTTTAGTCATTGATGCCCAATGACCTATATGAACATGCTAGAATCCCTAACTGGACAAGAGTATCCCTTGGGGCAGAACAGGGGAATCACTGATCCCCACAAAAGATCCTAACCATGTGGAGAAAAGATACCATGTACCAACAGGATACCTGAAGCTGTATCCTGCTCCAGTCCCTGGACTGCCCACACAGAAGAGGAATAGTGAAGAGTGCTGTCAGTGACCAAGTCAAGCCTAAAGAGTAACCAAGGCACAGGTAAATGTCAGACTTGGGTTCTAGGTGGTCATGCCTAGGGGTTGGAGCCAGCCATAGAATCAGGACCAGACCAAAGGCAGTGCTGGGGACAGTCTGGGGACAGAACCTAGCTCAGAATGTGTAGGCTAGCTAAATCAGGATCAAAGTCAGAGTCCAGCAGGCTGAAGGTCAAAGCCAGGCTGGAGTCAGTCCAAGGGGTTGGGGGACAGGAGGCAGATGCAGTGCTGGAGCAAGGTTGCAGTAGGGCACGATCAAGGCTCAGGCAAGGCTGGGGCAGGAACTGGATCAAGGGCAGGCTAGGAGTCTAAGGCCACGTCTACACTACGCGATAATATCAAATTAGCTAAAATCGGTTTCATAAAACTGATATTATAAATTCGATTTCACGCGGCCACACTAGGCACAGTAATTCGGCGTTGTGCGTCCATGGTCTGAGGCTAGCGTCAATTTCTGAAGCGTTGCATTGTGGGTAGCTATTCCATAGCTACCCATATTCCCACAGTCTCCCCGCCCCTTGAATTCTGGGTTGAATCATTATCGTGGGTGGTTTCTGGGTAAATGTTGTCAGTCATTCCTTCCTCCGGAAAACAACAGCTGACAACCTTCGTGCCGTTTTCCCTGTATGCCCTGGCAGACACCATAGCACGGCACCATGGAGCCACGTTCAGCTTTTTTTTTTGTTCCCGGCACCGTATGTGTACTGGTGCCGCGGACAGAGGTGTACTCCAGCGCTAACAGCACCATTCATTTGCTTGCAATGATAGCAAGTAGTTACCAGTTGTTCTGTACCGTCTACTGCTGGAGTAAACTGGCATGAGATGATGGTTATCTCTCCTCCTCTGTACTGTCTGCTGCTATCATGATGCCCCTGGCTTGAGATGTGCCGGGGGCGAAAGCAAAACTGGGAATGACTCCCTGAGTCAATCCCTACCTCCTTTATGGATTTTTAAAAATAAGTCAATTCTGCCTAGAATAGGGGGAAGTGTACTAGAGGACCAGTGTATCAGAGCACAGCTGCTCCGTGTCAGTGTTCACAGGGGTGCCCTGCACAAACCACCCATTGCTCCTTCTCCCAAACCTTCCTGGGCTACCGTGGCAAGTGTTCCCCCCCCCCGCTTTTGTGTCATGAAAGTTATAAGAATGCAGGAATAAGAAACAGAGACTTGTTAGTGAGATAAAATGAGGGGGAGGCAGCCTCCCGGGTATGACAGTCCAGGCAGGGACAATAAGCGATGCGGGGGAGAGAGCCCCAGCATGCTGGCATGACAGTTCAGGCAGTACAGCAATCTTTCTTTACACAGGAAAGGAGGGGGCTGATGAAGCTCAGCCCCCAGTTGCTATGATGAAGACGGTTACTAGCCGTTCTGTCCTATCTACTGGGAGTGACCAGGAATCATTTCCTGTTTTCCCAGGCGCGCCCATATTCATTAAAAAGCATTGGAGCACTCAGGGTTCGTGAGGACAGTTACCATCCTACTGCACCAACTGCCACCAGAGAGGGAGAGGAGCGAATACTGCTCTTCACTGCTTGCAGCATTGCGTTTACCAGCAGCATCAGTACACCTAGGGACATTGAAAGATCAAGAAATGATTTCTTTCCCTTTTCTTTCACATGGTGTGGGGGGGAGGATAGAAACGAGGAGCTATTCCCTGAACCAGCCCAGACACTGTGTTTGAACCTACAGACATTGGGAGCTCAGCCAGAATGCAAATACTTTTCAGAGAGACTGCTGTGGACTGTGGGATAGCTGGATCCTCATACCTCCCTCCATGAACATCCATTTGAGTATCTGGCTTTTCCGTATGCTTGTCACGCAGCACTGTGTAGCTGGAGATTTTTTTTCGAATGCTTGGCATTTCATGTTTGTATACGGAGCTCTGATAGAACAGATTTGTCTCCTCATACAGCGATCAGATCCAGTATCTCCCGTACTGTCCATGCTGGAGCTCTTTTGATTTGGGACTGCAGTCGCACCCGTGCTGATCAGAACTTCCACGCTGGGCAAACAGAAAATGTATATTCAAAGTTCGCGGGGCTTTTCCTGTTAACCTGCCCACAGGCACCGAGTTCAATGCTGTCCAGAGCGTCAGTGGTCACTGTGGATATCAGCCCGAGAGGCCAATAAGTCGATTTCCGTCACACTAACCCTAATCGAATGTTTATATCGATTTTAGGCTAACTCCTCTCTCTGGGAGAGTACAAGAAACGATATACAAGGCTCTTTATATCGATATAAAGAGCGTTGTAGTGTGGATGGGTACAGTGTTAAATCGATTTAACGCTGTTTAAATCGATTTAAATGCGTAGTGTAGACCAGGCCTAACATTGAGGCAGCAGAAAGGTTCCTGGCTGGGTAGTGCTGTTGCACAGAATGGCTTGCAGCTCTGGTAGAGTCAGAGAAACATCTGTGCCTGGGAGGTATGATGGACCCCTGGGGTACAACCTGGAACCGTAGGATTGCTGTGTCCCCTTAACAATCCTGCCTGAGCTGTTTCTCATGTTGCTTTGCTAGTAACAAGCAGCAAACCCCTCCAGGTGCTGTGATAACTCAGTTAACAACAACATGTAGGGACACATCCGGCTAAGTTGCATGAATGCTCTCTAAGCCATTCATGAAATATACAGAGGGAGACACTAGCAAATCCCTCCAGCCCACAGCCTTGCATCCCAGAAATGTACCATCATATACTGCTCAAGACCTTCTTTTGAACAATGCAAGCTCATTAATTAGTTCGTCACTTCATCAAAGGATAGTGGCCATACACCAGCCTTGGTAATCTGAGCAGATTCCCCATGCACTTTAGACAATCTCACTGGTAAGGATAAAACATTAGAACAAGTTTATTAATACAGAAAGATAGATTTTAAGTGATAGGCATAACAGCCAGAGATAGTTGCATGAGAAATAAAAGTAAATACATTCTAAATTCTAAACTTTATCAGATTCAGTAAGATTTTAATCAAACCACTTCTCAACCCACTGGATGTTGCAGGCAGCTTACAGTTCTATAAAGCCTTAAGAAGAATTCTTTTTAGCTTCCTCAGCATGATTTGATCACTAATTGTGGTAACTGGCAAGCTAGAAAAATCAACCCAATGACTTACTGCTCGATATTACAGTTGGAATACAATTTGACTGTTGTAATATATGTCTTGTAAATACAATCAGGAAAACTAAGTTCATCTAGAAACATATTTCCCTTCAACTTGTTTTATAACTGCCTGATTAATCTTAAATTTATAAGACACATGAACTGGTTTGTTTCCCTAGTCTTCAATTCACAAAAATTATCCTATGTGGGTAAAAAGTGATAAAATCCTCAGTCATTCCTGACCCCAACATATGGTGTAAGATACAGGCCAACCCACAGACTATCCATACTGAAACAAAACCAGGAGATCTGCTTCTCCATTGCCTTGCACTGTCATTCATACCTGTGCTATCACCAGGGTGAAGGAGTGGAAAAATTCTCATTTGGTACTTTTTCACATCCACTTTCACCAGAGCAGACTCCACAAAGTCAAAGACACTGTAGAATTATGGCCAGCAAGTCTACAGAAAAGCAGAGTTTTGGAATTCAGTACATCTTTAAGACAGTGATTGTTTTATTTTAACTACAAGTCTGGTTATGATGAGAAATTCATGCCTAGGCACTACTCTGTTAAGTCTGTGGCCCTTCCATAACTGCCAAAGGCATTTTGTATTGCTAACATGGTGTTGTGCTTGGCAAAATGCATAAATAGAACAGGATTTTGCAAAAATGAGAACTACTGAGAGAAGGAGTAGCTGATATTTAGATCCTATTTCAGGCTTGAACAGATACATGATTGACATATTTGCTCACTCAATTCACAAAACAACATTTCTGTATGGAAAGTAAAGTACTTTACTGCATCCAGTTGACAATTAGAGATTTGGTATTCTACCCAGATTCACTTGCAAATTACTGGTCTCCTATCAGAATGCTTTTGCTAGTCTACAGTGTTAGGATCCAGCCTTCTGCTTTGCCATGGCTACAGAGACTTTGAATGAAGTGGAGCCAACGAACATCCACATTTCAGAGAAAGAAGCAGGACCTGGGGAAGCTCATGCATGAGTCCCACACACCTTGTGCTCCAAAATATCCCCACTATGCAGTGTATTTTGATGAGTGGAGCAGAAGTGGACCAGGGAGAGGTATCTACATAGATCCACCTGTCAAACCTTCTTACAGAGAAGAAACACTATGGACAGAACCCCTGGGACAAACTCATCCCTGGACGTCAATGGAGTAATACTAAAAATAAGATAATCTCTTAGTTCAGGGGAGTTTGTAAAAACCTTTTATACTGGTGGATTCACATGCCTTGAGTTTTACTTAAGGTGGAAACAAAAATTCACTGTGAAACTCAGCTACCATAACTTCAGGTAGAAACCACCCACTTACCACTTCCGCCTGTAAACACACATTAGGCCAGGCACCTTCTAAAGTTACTACAGGCTTATTTCTATCATCCTCAAGTTTGGAGTTGGCAAGAATTTTGTCATGGAAATTAAACACAGACCTTGTAACCACCCTGTAGCATAGTTGCCATTTACAGAGCACTCTCTCATGACAAGAAGTCACTTTGCAGACACTCTGTCCCAATTAGCACCTTCTTGCAAGCCCCTTAAGAGCTCCACACAGTCTTTCACATGGCTAACAGCACCCTCACCCAGGTCTGGTTTAACAACAGAAATAGGTCAGTCAATGTCCCAAAATAAAGTCCAGACCAACTAACACTCATACTCAGCTTTGCTTCTGCCCCCCAAGCTCTTCTTTCCCTGTCTGCTCTAGCAAAGCCTCAGGCTCACACCCTTCACCTGGCAGCCACAGCCTGATCCCTTCTGCTTCTCTTTATAGGGAATCCCTTGATTCAGCCCATGTGTGCCTCCTTTATAGTCAGGGTTGGCTAGCCTAGGCCAGACATCCCTTAAGGGTAAGTCACCCTGTGACCTACCCTAAAACAGATGTCTTTTTACCACTGGAATAATTTCTAGGTAGTTGGATAGGGGAAGTTATTTTATGATGAGACATACTACTGGACTTTGCAGATGGAGGTATTAAAAACACACTGACAGCTACTGAAAGAAGAAGAAGAAGAGCAGAAAAAAAGGTCCTTTTTCAAATAAACTTAGTAACAAAAAATAAGGGAACTGGCAGGGAAAAAACCTAGTCAAAGTAGAATTGTTTATAGTTCAAAGATTTCCAGGCAGCCTCAGCAGCTCTGTATAATTACTGCCTGCCAGTGGGGATTTATCCTCATGTATGGATGGATCCATTATTTAACATTTATGCTAGTTTATGTACCTTGTGTGTGTTGAAATGTCTCTCTTCCTGCCTGATTGACTGGCATCCTCCTTCCCTGATATCAGCCAGGGAGATCATTATTTAATGGAAAACAACCACAGCTTTCAAATTACTTATATCTAAAGGAGCTTTATTTCATTATCATATTGTCTGCAATTCTGAGTCAAAAGCCATAACTCACACACTTAAGTTTTAATGTAAACATGTATGCATTCCTGAGAAGTTATTTATAATATTTTAAATATTTTAGTCTGAGAGCATACAGATTTCCAGTGAGAAGAGACAACTGGAAACAAAGGCACCACTCTGCATAAAATACTTCTGAGAGTCTCAGTGCAATGCCTCTTTGCACAAAATGGTGGAGCAGACACAATTAAAGTGCAGCTCTACTTGGACAAGTGGCTTATGTAGAATGGTACCTTCTCACTCAACAAATCTGCTCCTTGTCTGTATTCAGAGTCCTGTCTGAATACAGAGTCCATAAAGCCAATACAGTTATGGGAGAAAGAACTGAATACTGTTGCAGCTCAGGCATCATAATCATAATTGAGATAACAATTCTAACTGCAGATCAAATTATGTCCTCAGGTGGGCTGTATTCCACTGAAAACAGTTTCACAGATTTGCCTGAGGAGTTCAATGGAGCCACACTGCCAGGAGACCAGAGCAACAGGGGAGGAATAGGGCAGCCTCATGAATGATCCTAGTTTTCCCTACAGATCCCCCTTAAATCCAGGAGGTTCAGATGTCCTCATGGTCTGCTCCTTGGTGTGACAAACAGGAATGATGGAACTTTATTTCCTGACCCCTGTTTGTCAATCTGTATTCCACCCTTCATCAAGTTTTTTTTACTACTTGTACTGTTAATACATTTAACAAGGCATAGCAGGGCCTTGATATTGGGTGCCTGAACTGATACATCAAAGACAATTACATAAATAAGCCACTAGTGAATGGTAGGCTTTTTTTAACCTGATTACTATGATGAGGAGACAGCAACTTATTAAGTGCCATTATCTTGCTTCTCAGTGAATTGTGCAACATCTCTGTTTAAAAAAAAATCTTTGAGATGGTCAGAACTCAAACACTTAAGTGTTAAGCAAACTTACATTCTTGAGACGTAATTCTTATGTAGCTCATGATCTGTAGTCCATTAATACAAAGTAATCTTCCACATTTAATTCAAATCTGTCTATTCTAATATTGACTCAAAAAAAATCAAATATCTCTAGGAGTTCAAGGGATCCTTACTTAACATTGCTAGAATATCACTACACACCTACAAGCTGCTTTTTTTCAGAATCACCAGTTCAGAGACTGAAATTTTGGTGTCAGCATCTAACAAGCTTCTTGATCTAAAGACAATCTAACCCTCAAAGTAGTTACAAAAAGGAGTTCTATGCCAAGGAACTAGAATAGAAGAATTATTGAACCAAGAATGCCAGACTTACCTTTATTGCAAGTAGGACAGAATGTCACGGTCGAAACAGAAAGTGGCTGGCAGCTTGCCAAGGTAACAGCTATACCGTATGCACTACACCAAGGTCATGCATCATAACCATCCATGAGGGTCAGTCAGACAAGAGCAACAGATTTTTTTTCTTAATATGCATAATATGCTCTTGAAAAAATTATGGGATGAATAATTTTATTTTTCTAACTGCCCAACCTCTTCCTGTGGATAACAGACACACTAAGGTATGTTGTATGCAGTTCACCAGATGCATAAGGAGGGGCTGATCCTGTTCCCGCTAATGTTAATGGAAGCCTTGCAATTGACTTCAATGGGGAACATGTCTATAGAGCATAGTATCCAATTGTTAAACACACTAATATTTGCTTCGCCTTCATACAGGTTAGCTTCTTTAAAGGTTTAAATTTACAGGCAGCTGTGTTTGCTCTTCTTAAAGGGGTTTCAGAATGCATAAAATTAATTCGTGTATATTACCTCATGTGGAAAATTAAATGACATGAGGCACGAAAAGCAGTGAGAGATACTGATACTGTCTCCCACTGATATGTCAATTCATATTTTATATTAGATAGTGACCCCCCAACCAAGACAGACTCTTGTTCTCATCAGTACTGATTTGTGTCAGGGTGTTCTCTTCCCAGACTTTGTGAACAGAAAGTATGACAAAGAAGATTTACACACAGCACCCTCAACATTGTAACCACCTTGCTCAATATGGCTTTCACATTTATGCCCAAATCATCTCTTTGGTATTCAATCCTATTGCAGTACAACTGTAAGTGTAAGTATGTGAGGTATAGGCTACACTTTATCCAAACGATATGTATAGCACCAGTGCTTTAATTTTACATGATATAGCACATCGTTATTTTGTTCACCATATAATCCATATTTCTCACTAACTATTTTTACAGACTCCAACTTTTGTTGTATTGTATTGGTAGTTGTAGCAAAAAGTGTCGTCTCATTAGTGTATTTGCAGCTGGTTAAGAGGAGTCCAACAATGGAAGTCCCAGCTCCTTTCAGGGCTTGTCCCATAATAAATTCTGCATACATGCTGCAGAGGGTTGGGGACAGAATACAACCTTGTCTCACATCCTGCCCAGTGGAAAACCTCTCATCATTGCCCACTGCTGTTCACATTGTGGCCTGCTGTTGATAGTAGAGTCTTGGGAGGAATTCAATGAGATGCTTCAGAATCCCCATATCTGCCAGCATTCTCCAAAGACAGAGATATCATATGGTACCGAATGCTTTTCAGCAGTCAATGAAAACACATAATCTATGGGTGACTGGAAAATGCAGGGAGTACAATCCTGTGATAGGTGTTCACAATTTGATCACGTGTGCCTTGTCCCCATCTGAAGCCAGCTTGTTGTGGTCAGGGCCAGCTCCAGTTTTTTTCCTGCCTCAGGCGGCAAAGCGGGGAAAAAAAAATATATAAAGCCCATCGGTGGCATTTCCGCAGCAGCTCAATCGTGCCGCTTCATTCTTTGGTGGCAATTTGGCAGTGGGTCCTTTGCTCTCTCTCTTACTCTTCAGCGGCAGCTCAAAGAGGAAGAGAGGGACTGAGGGACCCACTGCTGAATTGCTGCCGAAGACCTGGACGTGCCGCCCCTTTGTATTGGCCGCCCCAAGCACCTGTTTCCTTCGCTGGTGCCTGGAGCTGGCCCTGGTTGTGGTGATACTTTTGCTTCTATCACTCACTTTCTTGTGAGCCTGGATTATGTAGAGCAGAACTTTGCTTGTGTGCAACATCAAGGAGATGATCTGGTTGTTACTATATTGTTAAGTCTCCTTTCTTTGGTAAAGGCAGAAAGATTCCCTTCTCCCAGTCGCCTAGCCAATTTCTAGTCATCTGTATATTGCTGCAAATTTTCCACGAGATCAATACTGTGGTCACCAGTGGTTAACAGTTCTGCTGGTATTTTATCTACACCTGATGCTTTCCCCAGCTTCATTTTCACAAGAGTGCACACCATTTTACCTGGCAGGATTGATGGCTCCAGCTCCATACTCTCTATTCTGTCATCCTGTACTGTGAGTGGCTGTAATGAGGTTTACTGATTGGTGCAGTAATCTCTCCACCAGCATTTGAAATCATCACTTTCAGTGAGGATTGTGCCATCTTGATCTTTTATTATGTTATATCACAGGAAGACCTTTTTGCTAAGAAGTCTAGCCTCTGTGAACATAGCTTTTTGTATTGTTACTCATTTTGTGGTTTTCAAGTTCTGTGCATTTTGCATTTATTATTCGAAATAATAAATAATAATAATTCTGGGATCAGAGCCTGTCACCTACCCCCAGCCTTTGGGGCACTGTGCATCTCCTGTGAAGTAGGGAGGGAACAGTCTCAGTAGCCTCCAGAGCACAGAAGCTGCAATTCTTCCTGGCTTTTACACAAATAATGCCAGAAGGGAGGGAGGTTCCTTAGGTCCACCTCCCCCATCTTCACTCGCTGCCCATGCACCTTTGTAGGTGCCAGGCAGAATTTAGTCCTAACATGCTGTCACTCCAGGTTTGTTTGCTGCATTGCTTGCTCTGTTAATTGGCTTTTCCTTTTTGGCAGTTCACCAGTCTCGCATGCAACCTAAGTATCCCACAATACCATATTTTTGTTGCTGCTCACTAGCATTTCTTACTGACCTAAAATAAGTATGATATACTAAGGGTCTCATTCTCCTTGGAGAGAGATTGTTACTTCTGAAACATGCTTTACATTACAGAGACCAGGGCCGGTGCCAGGCACCAGCTTATCAAGCAGGTGCTTGGGGTGGCAACTCTGAGCGGGGCAGCACTTTCAGGTATTCGGCGGCAATTCGGCAGAGGGTCCCTCACTCCAGCTCGGAGTGAAGAACCTCCCGCTGAATTGCCGCAGATCGCGATCGCCACTTTTTTTTTTTGGCTGCTTGGGGGCAGAAAAACCCCTGGAGCCGGCCCTGACAGAGACGCTTCAGTGCCACTTCTCTGTAGCCTAGGGATTGGCAGATACTTTCACGCCAGGTCCTGCTTGACTGTTATTCAAATGAATAACTCCTACCTGGACTCTACCATCTCGTAAGAAAGTGGCTCCACTAATGCCAAGCTATTCAACTACAAGATATTCAGGGGAGTCAAACATTGTAACTTCTTCCTGCTCATTTCATTCTGCACCCTCTGAATCTGGACACTGATCATTTTAGAAGATATTAAGGATTATTATTTATATTCCCATAGAGCCCAAAGGCTTCCATTGGAATTGCAGCCCCATTGAGTTAGGCATGGTACAAAGACACATAATAAATGTCAGTCTCTGCCCTCAAAAATTTTGCAACCTAAACAGCCAAGATAGACTTCCTGAAAAATCAAAGCTACACATTAGAAATTAAATTGCAGCCTCTACAGTTCTAACCACTGAACAGAACATTTTTGTAAACTATAGCAAGATGAATAGAGCTTTAGAAATAAGAACTCATACAGTTTTGTAGCCCACTTTGAATTGCACTGCATACTTCTTGGATGCAACAGAGTATCAGGGCTAGTGTCTCTGCATATGCACCCAAAATATTTTGCTACCATAACACATTACAACCTTCCATCCAGTGTCCAGTGCTATCTACAAGCACTGCAAGCTCTTCATAATGACACAATCCATTAAAGAATTAACACCTACTAAAACAATTAATTAATAATCACACATTCCCGTGGTTTAATCCATAAGCTAGTTTATTACTAATTATTCCATATTATATTTAAACTTCTCAGTATCACCACATTAGAGATAATTAGTATTCAGTTAGCCTGAAGCTTTCACATTTGCATATTAACAACTAATTCCTTAATCACAGAAAAGGGCATTCTAAAGCGTAGAAAGGCTTTGATCTTTTTTTGAAATTTTTGAAATTCATTATTAGATTTTAAGGTTTGTAAGGAAATAGTTTTAAGATCACTAATCTTCAAATGTTTTCTCCCTAGAGTTCTGGTTCCTTTCCTAAGGAATCTGTCTTTAAACAGTGTAATTTTATTACTCATGCAATAATATAAATCAGAGATTAAGGTAAAATGGCCTAGAGTGTTGCATTGTACAGAAGAGTTCTATAAAACAGAATTCATACTTTCAGAATTAATATTTTACTGATCACAGACTTGATTTTGCTCCTTCTGTGAGTACATCTGACATTTTCTAGTGAGAAACAGTAAGAATGCTGTAACACAAAAATATTGACACAAAATCCACAAAAATTACAGCTTTTTAACCCCTTTGTATGGATTAGTTTAAAATCATTCAACAGCACAGAATATTGGAATGTTGGAAACAATTATTATCCTTGTAAAAGACAATATCACTACAGTATATAACTTATGGATGTAACAATGTGGCATTTTGTTACAATAGAGGAGTCGTGCATGGTTTCCAAGTAGTGGGTGACGTGTCTTTTAATGCTAGCTGAGATGACATTTTTAAAGGAACCTCAGAAAAGTTACCACAAAATTTGCACATATACCTATTTGCACTACTCCAACCTGCATTTGCATGTGCAAGTATATAACTACATGCAACATTGGTAATTATATGGATACACAGTTTCAGATAATGTGTAAATACAAACAGGTTCTTTGTCAATTTTACAGGCACAGTTTCAGTCGCTCTATGAAAATGTGGCTGTACATTGCAGTTCTACTCTGAAGAATGCTTGGCTGAACTTCTGAAAATCAGGCCACTTCCATTTAGGTGCCTATCAATTTAGGAGCCCAGCCATAGGCACTGAGGTTTGAAAAATGTGGCTCTACAGTGCACTGGGTTTACACCAAGGTTTAATGTAGGTAGTAGCATAGGCCTGGATCTACAAAGGGGCACAGTCATTAGAGCAAGGGGACTGGACCCTGGGTCTCCCACCTCCGTGTTCTAAACCACCAGGTTAGAAAGTCACTCTCTAGCTCTAATCAGAGGGTTAAAATTTATAAGGGAAGTGCCTCCACTTCATCCTGCTCTGAACAGATTTTTAATAGGGCCTGACCCAGTAGGCAGCCTCTGAGCATGCCTACGGAATCAAGCCCTGCAGATGAGATAGGTGGGGAAATGATTTTGTTAAGTCCCCTGGTTGTTGATTGCACTGGGACTTAGGTGTAAGAGAGGCATCTGGGCACCTTGAGTGAGGCAGAGAAAATGTAGGGACTGCGTGAGTTTAGGTGCACACAGGATTAGACAGCAACCTATTGGGGATGGGGGAAGAAGAGGAAAGGTTGTGGATAGCAGGGGTGCCTAAAACTAGGACTTGGTGCCGTTATGTTTAGCATTGCAATGCCTAACTTTTAGATACCTAGAAAATTCACAGGAACAACACTGCGATCCAAATGCGGAGTTAGGAGCGTAGACTCCCTATACAATGAATAGGCGAGACAGGCAACTTAGAATGGGATCCACAAAAGTCAGCATGGTAGGCAGGAAGCTACTTAAGGAAGCTAATGAGAAATGCCAACAGGAGGGGGTCCTAAATCCTACCCTTCTTGTGGAGATAGGTGCCTAAATCCAGGCTGCAGAGACATGTTTAGCTCTGTTTAGCAATCCACCAATGGAACCCACTGCCTGGAGCCAGACAGCCTGGGCACCTCAGTCGTTTCCTGCAGGAATGACTTAGGCTCCAGCCTCACTCCACACAAAACACAAGAGGAGTTGGTCGTGCTGGTGTGGTCCACCATATAGCTTTTAGTCCTGGGATTAGAGCACTGAACCAGGTTCAACTCTCTCCTCAGGCAGAGGGAGAGAAGAGATTTGAACAGCGGTCTCCCACCTGTCAAGAGAGTGCTCTAACCACTGAGCTTGAAGATATTCTGAGGCGAGTCTCCCTCAATCTCTCCTGTTCCACTGTGGATAAATAATGAAAATCCATTGAGGGCCTAAGTTACAGCCACCTGCCCTACATGCAAAACCTATACACAAGCATGCAAAGGGAACCGCAGAGAACCACTTGTGGTTGTTTTCTTCAGTTCTTGTGGCTGAAGAACTCTCACTCAGACAGATATTTTAGAGCCCTATTATGCCACTCTGGTTCTTAACTTGGCATAAGAGAGCCCAAGTGAGGGTGCAAATCTCACCATATGGTTTTATCCAAAGGCCATTAATATCAGTGGGAATCTTTCTATTGACTTTAATGGCCTTTGGATCAGCCCTTAACTCACTGAAAAGAGAACTGAAAAATTAAGTGTTCAATATTTTTTTTGTCATCTGTTTGACTAGTTTGAAGAGATGAAGTACAGAAAGATCTGGTATGGTCAGGGTATCATCGGACTGAGATGGGGGGCGGGGTTGCTAATATATAACATTTTTATTTATTTATTTTGGAAGAAAATTTTTGTTTTAAATACTCACCTTATGTGAAAATTATAAACAATTATAGGATAGCCTTTGTTATACAAGCTCAAAGAATCTAAGGTGGAATTATTCTAGTTGGGAGGTGCTTAGCAAGTGGTTTTAATTTATGCTGCTATGTAAATGCTATCTAAAGTAGCATTAAATCCTTTTCAGTGATGGAGTATTTTATGTCTTTCAAGTTTTAACAATTATCTCTAAAATATCCAGTTTCATTTGCTATTAACTTGGAACTGGCACAATGATTAGATATAGCAAAAATAGGCCTGAAAATTTTTACATTGTTCAGGAAAGAGACATTTAAAAATAAACAGTTATATTCCCCTCTACCTATGAAAGATAAAATAAAAACAAGCATACTTTGAAGGCAGATATCCCTGCTGTCTGCTCTACATAGAAATACCATTTTGTACCACATTTGATAAATCAGACCTTTTGAGTTTAGGATGGCTGCCATGTTCAGGTGTGGCTGGTATTTCTCTGTTTTGGTTGACCAGAATTCTTTTTCTTCAGCTCCTAAACAGATCTGACTAGCTAGATATGGAGTTTGCAAGCTTTTTTGGCTAGCCATTTCTTTAGCTGCTCCTGCTGATTCATTCTGGGGTTTAGCAAAGCTGATGTTCAGATCAGCTCATATTTATGCCCCTATCCTAGGCTTGAAGTCTTTGACGTGTGATACATGGATGTGCACAATAATGAATAACACATGGCATTATTGTGATATTCAGAGCTCTGTTTCAGAGCCAAAGTATTGTGTGTTTTGGGTGAGATCCTACAGAACTGTGGCAGAGATTCTAGAAATGTAGCAATAGGCCTGTAGGAAGCCAAAAGCTCTTCCGAAAACAATAAAAATCCAGTTCATATTAGTTTCTAATAAAAAAGTTCCTTTCCTGGGTCATGTTTACGTAGCTTGTCCGTAGACAAGAAACAAAATAAAAAGCCCTGAACCAACCTTTTCTGGATGCCAATCAAATTCAAAATAAAAACAAGTGAACCTTAGCAAAATCTCATATTGAACAAGCCAGCCAGAGATCCACTTTCACTCAATTTCTCCTTCTAAAGACAGATTATTAATATCGGAAATACAAGACCCTCTTTCTTCCTGGGTTCTGGTAAGAACACACCTGACTTCCCCTCCCTTTCTGCCAATCATTGAATAAAGAAAGTAGCTGTGCCTTGTTAAACCCTGCTCTGGCCTCTGTTTTCCTATATCTGTGTGGATTTTGTTATTGTCATTTGTGAAACTAGGATGTAGTATTATATCCCAAAGAGCTGGTATGGGATCCACAAAGGGGTTTAGGCATTGCAATGCTGAGTGTCATGGCACCTAACTTTTAGGCCCCTAGATCACAGAATACCAGTCGATCCCCAAAGCTGAGTTAGGCGCCTAAACTCCCTCTGAAATAAATGGGGAGAGATAGGGTTCTAGGGATGCAATCCACAAAATCCAAAACCGTAGGCAGGGAGCCACGTAAGCCAGCCAATGGGAGATATGAAGGAATGGGGTCTGTGCTAAAACCCTCCAAGACAGGCACTTTAGTCTGAAATGCAGGCAGGTTCCTAGCTCTGCTTAGCCATCCACAAATGGGAACCCACTACCTGGAGTCAGGTGGTCTACCCACTTAACTCATTCCTGCAGGAAACTACTTAGGTACTCCATGCAAAAACAGCCAGAGGAGGATGTGCACACTTCAACTTTTATCCCAGGTGATTACTCTAATCATAGATACCTGGTGCCTTCCCATATTAAGGGAGCACAAGCTAAAGGGGAGGACTCATGACTGCCCCATGTGTCTCCTCTCTTCCCCATTCCCAGCCTGGGCCCCTGCACTCTCCCTGCCCCACGTTACTTGTTCTCAGGGTGACCAGATAGCAAATGTGAAAAATTGGGACAGGGGGTGGGGGTAATAGGAGCCTATATAAGAAAAAGACCCGAAAATCGGGACTGTCCCTATAAAATCGGGACATCTGGTCACCCTACTTGTTCTCCATCTGCGCTGGCTCCCACCTGGCATGTTCAGCCGCTGTTCTTGGCAGCCAGGCCTGGGTACGAAGTGAGACAGAGCCGCTCATGGTTGCTGCTCTGTGCAGTGTAGCCAGCTGCCTTGGAAAGAGCCTGGCTGGGGAGGTGCAGCAGTGGCAGCCCATTCCCTGCCTGGGCTCGGCTTCTGGGGACAAGGGTTGAGCATGCTGGGGGGAAGGAATAACTAATGTCAACCTAAACTGTGACTATATGAAATGGCAAGTGGTATAAATTTAGTAACTCTGAAGGTGGCAAATGGTTCAACAATTTTGATCTTATGACATTAATCAAATTAAACTGTTAGATCTCAAATCCTATTTATAATATTAATTAACTGCTGTTCAGAATGTGGAATTCTATGCACTCCAATCTGCTCTGTTTCTACTTCTTGTTGCTATAAAATGTATTGTTTGGACTCACTCTCGTGTGTAAACTAATGAACTTCTGAAAGATTTTAAAAGGTGTTATATATTTAAATGGACAGATAGTCTCTCTTTTTTGCTAAACTGATAGATTCAGACCCTAAAAAGAGGTCTCATGTGTGTGGTCATTTACAATCTTCTGTATATCTAAACAGATATTTTGGGACTGATGTATCTCAGTTAATTATTCTTTAAAATGTGAATAGACATGTTATCAGTTTATTCAACAAAAAGCCCATAGATACGCATAATAAGAAAATTTAAATTGTGGTTCTGAAATGTCAGTGAAAGTATCCCTTTAATTGGGATTGTGACTGTGAGGCATTAGCATAATTAAATTAACAAGATAGTCTAATGTCAATGTGTGATTTATGTTTTAGCATCAGACTCTTTGGCCCCAAACCCACTCTCCAACGCATTTTGTCTTCCAATACAGCATGAGTGAGTAGGTGCCTTGCCAATTTTACTTCCTCATTTCATTAATTATTGTAAACAACATTAGATTGTTGTTTAATACCAGATTAAATATATGCCTCTATCATCAGTCATAAACTGCTGCAGTAGAACTTTCAGTCTGTCTTTAGTGCCCCTTTTCCTAATGAATCCCTTCTTGGTCATATTAAACACTTTAATATCATAATTCCAAATGCAAAATAGTGAGATTCTGAACCTTGGAAAAAATAGGTAAGCTTTTACCATAAAACATAATACATCATCCCATTTTTTACTTTTAGACATTTTTAAAATATAGTACTATGAAAAACAAACAGGAGTACTTGTAGTACCTTATGCTCAAATAAATTTTTTAGTCTCTAAGGTGCCACAAGTACTCCTGTTCTTTTTGCGGATACAGACTAACATGGCTGCTACTCTGAAACCTGTAATGAAAAACATCTTTCAACACAGCAGATCTGTTATTTAGGCCCAATTCTGATCTCACTTAGACTGGTTTTCCCCTCACATCAATGGAGTTGCTCCTGATTTACATCAGGGTAGAGACAAAAATCAGGCCAGTGTGTATTCGGAGCCTTATCTGCTTACTTTAGTGACAAAAAAAAAAACTTTATACTCCTATTAGCCCTGCAGAGCTGGCACAGCCATGAAAGAGCTAGCTGGGTTCTATAATTAGCTTGATCATCAACATAATTGTTAATGAAGTTCTAAATGCAGGCCAGATTAATTCCATAGTTACACCTGTACAGCCACGCTAGAGGCAGAATTAAAGGACAATGAAGCTGTACAGGTGAAGGCAGATTATAGTCTGCAGAATCTTTCTGGCTCTGATATCAGTAAAGAACTCAACTTGTCCACAGCAACATTTAACATTTTTTTAAAAAAAATATACAAATATCTGGTTTATTATGTCAGCCTCTTAACAGTTAATGTCAGTATTAAAACAGAAATTCAGCATATCTACACGCAAGTAACATTGCAAGAAGCATTGGATCTATCATCCACTACTCGGTGTGTCAAACTTTACTTTCACCTCCATGGGTCACCCATTTTTTTAAAAAGATACTATTAAAAAGTACTGCAATTGTCTCCTCAACATAGTCATTCTTGAGAGAGAGGCCACTGTGCTAAATTTCTTGATATGATCTTCTCTTGTACACACTCGATATTTTCGTATAGCTTTCCCTCATTATCATAGAGCTACTGGGTTCAGACTGGCTATTGGGTTCGAACTGTGTAACATCCAAATGAAAGGCAGAAGATTTACCCAACCTGTACTGTAATATCATGTAAGTTATTTCAGCTACTGTACAGTTTGGGGAAGTTTTCATTGAATGTAAATGTGTGCAAATTAAATTACCTGAATCGCTTTAAATACTGATGCTCTGATATCATCATAAATGGTACTATTAGAATCTTCATTTATAAATATTGACAGCCTGCAGTATAATATAATGCCAATATCAGCAAAATGTTTCCGAAAAATATAAGTAACTGCTCTTTTTCTAACAATTGTGCTCATGTAATAGATGCTGAGATTTGTTGTATTAAAGTACTGTAAGGGTTTTCTGTCTAGCTTTAAAGTAAGCTGTGGAGAACAATCTAGCTATTCTTCACTGAATAGCAATACTTCTCCCCTTTGGGTTGGTAGCTAAAGTAACAAAGCTGTCTGCATCTGGACTCAAATCCTGTATCTCGCATAGTAGGACATAGAAGCCTTCCATGCTAAATTTGCTTACAATAAAACATGCAGATAACGTAAAACAGGAGGATGGGTATGAGCATATTTAGTGTTGTAGCTCTCAGGCCTGCCCAAAAGGCTCTCTATCTCAGTGGTAGATGGAGTAGTGGCTTTGTAGATGGTGCGGACTCACCTCATTTCTCACTGCTAAGCTTCAATAAAAGAAGATCAGAATACATCAAGTACTTTCTCTCATAGTATTTTTCCCCACACTGAAA
Source organism: Chelonoidis abingdonii (assembly GCF_003597395.2). Lineage (NCBI taxonomy): Eukaryota > Metazoa > Chordata > Testudines > Testudinidae > Chelonoidis > Chelonoidis abingdonii. Next base: position 54,537,090 of record NC_133772.1, read on the forward strand.
AATGTCAAGGTGCCACATGATTGTTATGTGATTGAGGGAGCTCCAAGCAACCATGACTGGGCCTGGGAGGGGAAGTGCAAAGAGTAATTGTGGTCAACTTTGAGGGGACTAGAGAGGCGAGGTAAGGAGTGTAGCTGGTTGAGGTAACCCATTTGTAGCAGGGTTCAGTTAGGAGCCAGCAGGCAGGCCACAGCATCCACAGTCCTGTGGGGTATGGGAGTGGGGTGGGGCCTGTCAGGCAATCTGGGTGCTTGGTAGCTAAATTACAGTCTGTCCTTCTCCTAGCTGGTTAGACTAGGGGTAGAGGGAAGTGTAAGGGGACCCAGGCTCTCTGTCTCTACCAGGTCCCAGCCCAGGGCCCTAGGGAAGAGGCCTGGGAGTGGTTTCCAGCCCCTCTAGCTGATACTCCAGACTAGCCCCTCCCCCCACCCCCATGGTCTCTTCAGTTTGGGACACTGTCATAGCCATCTGCTTTCCTCCTCATGGAGGACTGTTCAAGCAGTCTCCGTGATTCAGATAATTAGATAGGGCTTCCCAGCTCCCTTCAGTGTCTAATGATTTCCCCCTTGCCAGGGAGAAGATAGAGAAAAGGGTGTTGGGCCTTACCCACAGTCCAGGTCCTTGGTATAGTAGGACTAGCTGGTGCCAATGCTTAATAAACAGTACACACACAACACTCCAGGCTGTAGCCTGCTGAAGAGATATAATAAAACATGGTAGTGGTTAAGAACACCTGGAGTTGTGGTTGTTACTGAGGCTGGAAGGGACTCTCAAGAGAACCACCTTATGACAGTACCCTTCTTGGATGACTTAATACCCGGTGGTCTGATGTTACTGAAGCTCATGCCTCCTTGAAAAATGGAAAGATGGGAACCAAAAGAGGGAAAAATGTATAGATCAGGGGTTGGCAACCTGCAGCATGTGTGCCAAAGGTGGCACACAAGCCAATTTTTACTAAGCATGCTACTGCCAGCCAGGGTTCCAGCCACCAGCCCTGCTCAGCCCGCTGATGGTCTGGAGTTCTGGCTGCCGGCCCCTTGCCAGCCAGGGTCTCAGCCTGCTGCCGGCCTGAGTGAATGGAACCCCCAGCCAGCAGAAGCTGAGTGGGGCTGGCGGCCCCGGCTCGCAGGAGCTGGCGGACGGAACCCCAAACCAGCAGCAGGCTCAGCCATCAGCCCCGCTCAGCCTGCTGCTGGCCTGGGATACCTCACTGCTGGTCTGGGGTCCTGCCCTGTCAGCCAGGGTCTGGGCCTCCCGCCCTGCTCAGCCCTCCTGCTGGCCTGGGGTACACTACAATTAGCTTAAAAACTTGAAAACTTAAAAACTTTGTTTGTGTAAGCAGAGTCAGGATGAGCTGACATCCCTGACATCTGGTGGTGAATTGTAGAGAGTGTGGAAAGAATTTTAAGAATGCATTGGCATCCACTCCCCCACTTAGCATAACCCCACAGCAGCTTGGGATGGTGATTTTAACAGCTCTGGAGTCCCCAGTTTCTTTGTTATTGGGGCAGGAGGAAAGAAAAAAAGTTTGTCACCCTGATTGCGTGAATGGAGAGCTGTGGGACTGCTTTGTGACAGAAATGACTCAACCTCAGTTGGGTGGTACTTGCTAAACATGGGACATGGGTTCCAAAACCCTATGAATTGAGAGAAGTTGGGGACTGGTGTGTGTACCTGATGCTATGAGCCCCTTTTGAGGGCCTGGAACACCAATTGCACATCCTCCTCTCTCCACTGTTAAAGAGTAGAGCTAATTTTGATTCCATTAGGAGTCCATCTAGAGACTGCTGAGCTGCATTCATGTTGGACCAATGGTGCACCAGCACCAGGGCTCCCCTACTAAGAGC
>NC_133772.1:54539556-54555289 GCF_003597395.2 Chelonoidis abingdonii
ATTGCCTCCTAGAGGCGCCCGGGGGGTGTGGTATGTAAGTGTCCCAGGTCACTGGGTGGGGGCTCGAGCCGGTTATGCATTGTGTTGCTGAAACGGAACCCCTGGATACTGAACCCGGCCCTTGTTGCTGCCAACTCAGAGGGGCAGAAGGGTTACATTTGTATATTACAGCAATCGTTAAAACATGTATAAGGTTAATACATAGGTTTGATGAAACAAAGTAGTTGTACTTATGTGCCTGTGCTTAATTTGTGTTTGATGATTTACCTTCTAAAAAAACTCTTGCATGTCTCACACCCCCAGAAAGGGCATCTTGCACCCCCAGGGGGTGTGTGCACCCCAGGTTAAGAACCTCTGCACTAAATTGATAAGATCTGCATTTTAATTTAATTTTAAATGAAGCTGCTTAAACATTTTAAAAACCTTGTCTACTTTACATACAACAATAGTTTAGTTGTATGTAAAGTATATAGACTTAGAGAGAGACTTTCTAAAAATGTTAATGTATTACTAGCACACAAACCCTTAAAATCAGAGTGAATAAATGAAGACTCGGCGCACCATTTCTGAAAGGTTGCCGACCCTGGTATAGATCCATGTAGACTGGTACACCATCCTTGATCTTAACCCCAAAATTGCTATTTCTGTGAATGAGGTGGTTGGGTAGTGGATGAGGAAGTTAGTTCTCATATGTCATTTCTGCCTCTTTTTAAACTAATCCAACTATTTGTGATAAGAGTATGAAGTAGTAGAAGGTCGAGATCTATATCTTGAACAGAACTTGGATTTATATTGCTCCTTTCTAAAAGTTAAGGTATATAGGCCTACTGACAGTCTGGCAAGAGAATCTGTCAAAGAATGTAATGGGTCATCTGTTTTGGGGTTAAATAGACCTTTTCCTTAAATAGGAAAAGACAAGTCTTGTACTATACTTTAAACATCTTTAGAAAGGAAGACCTGCTGCTGACAACTATGATTCTTTTCTAATGGAGTTTCCGGTTGCCACAGATCTAGAGCATGTATATGGAGTCCAGGCTTGCCTGAATTGTTGTTTTAAAAATGAGTTGACCCTCTGTGCAAATCTTAAATTTCTCAGTTAGATCTGGAGGAAACTTGAGAAATTCATAGCTTTGTTCCACTGAATATAGTTGTACTTCAATACCATAGTCACATAATTTGCAGCTCTGGCCTGAAAAGAAGAGTAAACCTTGTGGCCAAATAAATCCAATTTCTTTGGTTCTCTTTTGTGAGGTGAATTTGTAAACCTGTTTAGAACTTTGATTCACTGCAGTGACTATCAAAGAGGATGGTGGTGAGTGAGAGTAAAAATATTCAAAGCCCTTAGATGGGACTTGGTATTTTCATTAATCCTTCTTTAAGGTTGCTGTGACCAAAACCGGAATATTCCATGACTCCTTTGAAGGTTCAAGAATTCACATGAATAGGAAGGGCTATTCTGCCCTGTGTAGTAGGTTTCAGAATGCCAAATAGATATGTTTTCCTGAACTAATTCCAAGGAATTTCCAGAGAATTCATCCTTTTTTCTCCAGAATGTCTTGGTATGCCTTAAAATCATCTCTAATAGAAGTTTCTTCTAGCTGTAGTGGGGAGAAAGTTCTTGTACTCCTCCATCCTCTTTTTCTGGTATTGCATGTTGAAGTTTTGACGTGGGATGAGGTGCCAGTGAGTGGGCTAAGTCTTGATGACTCACTACCAGCCCCCGTAGTGGAAATTGAACAGTGACTTGGGAATCTTAAGTGTTGAGGCAAGAGGGGCCAATATAGCCAAGGTTGGAACCAATTTGGGTCTGGCACAGACAAAGGTAATTAACTCCAAGGAGGTAATGATGTCTCTTGAAAAGGAGCCCAAAAGGCAGCATCCTTATAGCAGTCTTTTTGAGTGTAAGCCTTAACTCAAGGTGAAGCAGGAGTGATGGTTGAGAATCAGGTAAGTAATTCCTGCTGAGTACCTGGGAAGATGTTGAGGAAGAGGAAAAATCCTGAGAAGGGAGATGTGATGGAGCAGAGAAAACACACCACAAGAAACAGGATTAAGGAGAGCCTATGGGCCCAACTAGCCCCACCCCACTATATCTGCACCAATGCCAGGGCTGGAGAGGGAAGAGAAAGGAGAGAACCTGGCTAGTTTCAGGGCTAACTGACAAAGAGGCAGGAGGTGGCTCTGCCTCTCTAGATGAGAGGCGCATCACCACATGCCTGACAGCCACTGAGGGAGAAGCACTGCTTGGTATCTAGGGTTGAAGGAAGCCCTTTCAGTACCATGCTCCTCTAAGCCATTTGTCTGCTGCCACTTTCGGTGGCTCCTTTGAAGCACGGGTTTCCACTCTCTTCTTCTGTGGCACCAGGGAAAGTGAACATCTCCCGGCAGGAGATTCAGCGGAGTGGCAGCTGGATTGATTGACTGCTCCAACAGATGAGCCTTAAAGCTCTTTCAGGAGTGGTACCTTTCAGGGGGCATGAAGCACAGAGTAACCTTCCTTGCTTGCAGGGCAGGGCCAGGATGAGTCCTGGGTACCAGGTCAGAGGATTCCTGGAGATGAGGTATTTCTGGGTCAGACTCAAGTCTCATGGCCTTCTCCACTAGAAAGAGTGTCATTTGATATTTTCTTGATTTCTAGGTATGCTGCTTAAATGACTTACAAATAGTGCATTTTGAGAGATTGTGGGACTCCCAAACAAAATAAGCAAAGATCACATCCAGCCATAAGAGCAATAATATAACAGCTTCCCATGAGGGAAATAAACAGCTAGTCTGAGCTGTTGAGCAGGGGGTAGGGAGGAAGAGGCTGAGCCCTGCTGGAGCTGGTGTTCAGCTCTGCACACCTCTCTCCTTAGACTTCCTTGACCAGGCAAAGGGGCTGAAGTTTTGGGAGGGGGAAGGGAAATCATTGTTTCCCATAACTTGCAGCATGTAAGACAAGTCCCCGCTTCCTTTCAAACTTCTCCCGTGAAGATGTACCACTAGTTAGGAGACAGTCAAACTTACTTTTATTTTTAATTTAGTCAATTTCAGGAACATTCAGTGTGCCAGTGTCCCTTTTAATGTCAGAAGTATTCATATACTCTAGGCTTCCCACTCTAATACAACAATATTACTTCAAAGGGTCTGTCTTGCACACCTGCTAAACAACTCTGCTGAAAAATGCCTGAGCATGATGTAACATGATAAATCTGTATACATTTTGAAAAGGATTGTGGAATCTGAAAGTGTTTTAAAATTAAATATCTTTCTGTTTACATGCAAGCCACTAGACTCCTCTACTCAGGCACCATGACAGCTTCCTCATGCCCTCAAAGACCCTTCTTTTCTATTCATGGACTCTCAGATGATCTCTCCACTCTTCCACTATCCAGATACCTCTGGCTTCGCACTGCCTTTGCCTCTTCTTTCTCCTAAATCCACTAGTTTGCAAACTCCCTCACTGTTTCCACTTCTGTTTCCTGCCTAATCACACACTTTCAAAGTTCTTCTTCAGGCTCTCTTACATTGCTCCTGTGCAGACTTGCCAGTGGTTCCATTTTGTCCTTGTCTTTTCCACTTCAAGGATCCACATTCCACACCCATGTCAACTGCATATCTGAATTTTCTATACCATTCATCTGACAATATGAATGGTAGGAGAAGACCATAATGGGGGTCCTTGTCATGGTTCTTCCATATTCTAGCTTTGCTTACAAAAGAAGGCAGCATATGCTTGGGAGAAGTTCCCTGAGGAGTTGAAGGGAAGAAGACAGGACACTTCTATCCAGTTTCCAGGAAAAAAAATTATATAAGCCCTGATGCAGAAGAAAATTAAGCATATGGGTGATTTTAAAAAACATGAGTAGATCCATTGAAGTCAATGGAACTAGTCACAAGCTTAAAGCATCTGGAACAGGGCAATAAAGATGCCAGTCTACTAGAAAGCATTACTGCTGCTCTATGAAGAAAATAGCCCAAAAGCATAAGCATTTTATGTACTTTAGTTTTGTTTATTTTGCTGTGAACCTTGAGAGCCCAGAGATTTGAGGATCTCTTGAAGAGTGTTTATTTTGTATTGGCTCTTTTTAATTAAAGCAGCAATATTCTTTCCCAAAGCAGGTTTTGTTTTTTTTCCTTTACAAGTGTCTTGTTTGCAAGAAGGGCTTTGAAACTGGATTGTACCTCAGACAAATTCCAAGCAGATTGCTTGCAAAGATAACTAGAGTTTCACTATCTGGGAGAATCGAAGCAACATTTTGGCTTGAATAAAACAGAAATTTTTTGTGATTAATGTAAACAGTGTATTTCAACATTCCATCTTTGAACATTTTATTTTATATGTTCAAATGGATTTTTACTTACTGTCAGAAGATCACCATCAGAGTTGCATATAATGCCATTGAGAACATAAAAAATGCTCTGTTATGCTAGTGCATAGCATAGCCAATATATACAGGAAGACAATATATGGAGCTGGACAGTATGTGTTATATTTAACATGCTCGTTATCCTGTGTGAAACTTCACAAGAATGGCATCAATTGTGATCTGTTACACCAATGGCAAACAGTAGTTCATTTTTTCTTCTATTTATGTATGTTGGGATTACTGCAGATTTATACTGGCATAAGGAAGAGCAGAATCTGGCCCAGTGACTCCTGATTCTAGTACATCTTGTCCTTGAATAGTGGAAAAAACTATTATGTATAATAGAACAGAAAATCCCCTAATTTAGTTTCTAATCTAAAATTTTAATAACATTTTGGCATTTTTTTTGTTTAACTGTTTGTTTTGATTTCTTAAGAAACACTTTAATACAATGGTCAGGAACATTAAACGGCATTTTGGGGCTTTATTACATGTTCTTTGCACTACAGAGCCAAATATAGATCCATCTAGGGAGTTTGAGCTGTACTGAGTTACTGAAATATATTTTCATTAACCTTAGCTGACTTCTTATGGCTATAATGCATGCTTTCACTGAACCTCTTTTCTCATAGTGCACCTCTGTCAGAGTATGAACCAATTAAATGTAAGTGTTCATCTCTGCAGCAAATATTAGAAGAATAACCTTCATAATACCAACTTAATCCCTTAAATAATGGAGAAGAAAAACCATGATGCAAAAATAAAGCAGTACATTTTAATACATATACTGTTGAGAGGGAAAAGGTATTTTTGGTAGTCTAGCTGACATTACACCAACTTCTTTCATGATTAAAAGATATGTCCAATGCTTCCTATTTTATGTTTAATATTTTCCAGTCAAAGAAATATGACTTTCAGTATAACTGAAGAGCACAAACAGGTACAAAACTGTGCCAGGAAGATTACATATAATGGATCATAATTTCAACTTGGATGAATTTTATTCTGCTACTATAATAAATAGCCTATAGTGAAAGTGAGAACAAAACTAATTGGCAGCCCTTCAATAACTTGAGATGAATATCACCTTTGTTATGTGTTTCCTTCAGTGACATACTTTGAAGAATTCCTGATGACAATGTTATCTATTTTTCCTCATTTTTAAAGTGAATTAAGTGTTCATGAAAGTTGTGGGCTGAGAGTCCTGAAAAATTAATTAATGAAAAAAATCCTCAATTTGTCCATAGATTAGAGATAAGCACCTGCTATACAACTGACATCTTTTGTTCAAGCTTTCCCACCAGTGTGTCTTGCCCTACGAGGGCTATTATGAAGGTGACCAGGTAGCTCATTTACACACTCATTCAAGTCTCACTTCGTATAGACTTTAAGGTCAGAAGGGACCGTCATGATCACTAGTCTGACCCATTACACATTTCAGGCCACAGAACCTCATCCACCCACTCCTGTAATAGATCCCTGACCTCTGGCTGAGTCACTGACGTCCTCAAATCATAGTTTAAGGACTCCAAGTTACAGAGAATCCACCATTTACACTAGTTTAAACCTGCAAGTGACCTGTGCCCTATGCTGCAGAGGAAGGCAAAAAAACCCCAGAGTCTCTGTCAATCTGATCCAGGAGAAAATTCCTTTCCAACCCCAAATATGGCAGTCAGTTAGACCCTGAGCTTGTGGGAAAGACCCACCAACCAGACACCTGTATTCTGGAAAGCATTAAAGTACATGCATAAAGTTAAGCACATGCTTAAGTGCTTTCCTAAAAAGTAATAGACATAAGTATATTAAGTACTTTCTTGAATCAGGGCCAATGTCCTTGGCATCTTTACAGATACTGCTAAAAAGGCCAGTTATCACCATAAGTGATGTTGTCACCCATCCACTAGAAACTAAAGAACTAATTTCACATAGTCACTGCAATAGGGTAGATGTCCCATTAAATAAAACCGGGTTCAGTGCTCCTGTTCCAGTCCAGGTGCTCCTAGCTTGACCAATTAAGAGGCCAGAGCAGCACTGTGGGATATGAGAGACTTGGTGAGAAAAAGATGGCGAAAGTCAGAGCAGACCGAGTCAGTCAGGAGTATGACAAGGGAATGGGCAGGAGTGGATAGATTCCAAGTGGCTCCTGGGGGAAGGCTGAAAGCAGGAAATCAGCAAGAGGGATTTGCTGGCTTGTGTTCCTGAGCTAGGGCCAGGGGGTTGAAAGCAGGAGGAGCAGCAGAGGGAACTGCCTGCTGACTCTGAGCTGGAAACAAGGGCCAGAGAGGGCTGAAGACAGGGATGAGAAGAGGAGCTTATTGGCTGACATCTCCGGGGCCAGAGAGCTGGACCTAGAGGTAGTGTGTGAGGGGCACAGGAGTGAGAGATGCTCTCCTGGCAAGGATGCTCCTAGCAGAGTAGCTGTGGGAGTTCCCACTTGGAAGAGGGGGTTTGTAGCTCAGAAGGAACGGCTGAGGTGACAGTCCTGGCAGAGGGACAGTTGTGGCAGAAGACACTGGGTTATGGTGAGAATAAAGCTGGATTTTTAAAGACAATGTGCACCATAGTGAGATGGATGGGACTTTGGCACTATGTTTTGTTAATAAATTATGTTGATGGACTTGAAGACATGCTTGTATGGAGTTACTAGGTATCCAAAAGAGAAATTAAGATGAGAGGCCATGTGCAGGGCTGTCCCTAGATTACAAGGGGGGTCTTGGGAGAAAGCCACTCATTTACAACCACCAAATAATAACTTTCAATTTTCTAGCCACCTCGGCTACATTTGAACTTGTGTTCTATCCTGTATTTCATAGCCCATCCCACGAGCTATGTAGAGCCCTTTAAAAATAACGTTATTTTTCTGCCACAGATCAGCTTGAAGCTTCCTATTCAGGGCTGCATGTTGCTCCACCCGTTTTGAAGGCACAGAAGGTCAGACATGCCACGTTGAGTAAAAGGAAAAGGCTGCAGACAATGGTGCCAGGACCAGGGGCCGTGGGGCCTCCACTTTTTAACATAGGCATAGGTTGGGGGTAGGGTGACCAGATGTCCCAATTTTATAGGGACAGTCCTGATTTTAGAGTCTTTTTCTTATATAGGCTCCTATTACCCCCCCCCACCCCATCCCGATTTCATACTTGCTGTCTGGTCACCCTAGTTGGGGGGCAGGAGGTGGCATTGCTTCCCCCCCACCCCAACTGCAAGCCTCAGGCAGGCGTGGAGCAGTGCCAGAAGGGGCTGTGTTTCACACGAAGTGCAGCCCCTGCCAACACCATTTGGTGCCTGCCCAAGGCTTGCAGTTTGGAGGGGGGAAATGCCGCCCCTTACCCCAACCCATGACCATGTTAAAAAATGGGGGGCATGGCCCCCTGGTGCCCCCCAGTTCTGGTGCTGGTTGCCCCCCCCCACACTTCTACAAAGGTTCTAGCACCTTTGGCTGCAGAGGGTTATACAGAAGGACTTTATGCACAATCTTTTCACACCAAGGATCTCTGTTCTGTGATGTCTCTCTTCATAGTCACATAGAGGGTATTGGGAGTATGATGGGGTTATGCCTGGGCAGAGCCCATACATCTACCATTATGCAGCCCCAGGGGTCTAACCCTACCCCCCCCACACACACACACATTACCTGTCAGACCCCCACCCATTACTGCATCTTGATGCCAGAACTCCCAAGCCTCACTTATATCTCCTGCACTACATCCATTTACTTAGTCTTTGTGGTGGAGTGGGGAGGAAAGAGCAGCATGCCCAAGCTTCCATCTAATGCCATTTATAGCTCCTTAACTCTGTCCCTCTGCACTTTCAGAAAATGTTGACAAGCTCAGAGGAGCAATTTTCAATTACACTAAAATGTAGCTAATATTTGTGATGCTATTCTGGGTGACTCACTGGAGAGAAGAGGAAATGTTCCAAATATAAAAGTATATAGGTATGTTGGAAGAAAGACTAAACAACTAGCTCACAAACTGCAGGACAGTGGAGTACAAGGAGATGAGTTTCACTGTTAGGAAAACTCAAGTTGAAATGCTTGGGGTCTCCAGGGAGGGTATAGCAGGATTACTCACTGAACGATCTAAGCTTGAGAACAAGCTACGTAGCCTGCTCTTCCAAATGGAAGAATATCTGAAAATGATTACTTTAAAAGATAGAAGAGGAAGAAAGATGGTTCTCTGCCCTTAAAATAGGGTCTTAAAGAAAATAATACAAGAGGGATGGCCTCAGAAACTCGCTACCCACTCTAGCAAACAGTATTCAAAGCATTTGATATCTCCTAGACATGATAGTTTTTGCTTTTTAGGATTCTAGAGTAAATTTCGTTCAATTCTCTAAGTAGAAAAGGGATATATTTCTCCAGGCAATCTTGGAAAATGGTGTCTCACTTTAACTATGCACCATGATCTTATTAGGATTATTGCCAAGCAGAGAATCTGAAGAGAGGTATTAAGTGGCCATAAGAATTAGAAAATGTTATCCTTCAGCTTGCTGCTAATGGTTTTGTGATTCATGCTGTCAAATCAGACCAGAGAAAATACAAAAATCTGTATTGCCTTCCCTCCAGGGAGATCTTCAGCATCCATGACAGAATACTGAGGATCTCCCATATATTCCAGCTTTCAACCCCACTACATCCATGTAATGTAATATCACTGCCACTATTTTGGTGGCCAGAAATAATTAGATCTAACTTCTTTAGGAGCCAATCAGTGCTGCCTGGCAATCAGATAGAGCAGTGGTGTTCAACCTGTGCTCTGCAGACTCCTGGGAGTCCACAGATTATGTCTTAGGTTTCCAAAGGTGTCTGCACCTCTATTTGAAATTTAGGGGTCCACAAATCAAAAAAGGCTGAAAACCCCTGAGACAGAGAGATTGCTGTGAAGTGACACTAAGTAGTCCTTCCCCTCTAAAGGTTAAGTGAGCAGCTGCCTCAGCAGCACTCCTGATTATGGTCACCCACGGAGCAAGACCCAATTTTTCCTGCATTCACTTTTCTTATTTGCTATTCATATCTGCTTAAGGGCCTGACACCTCACCACTGGAGTCAATGGGAGTAGGATCAGGCCCTAAAAGAGAAATATGATTTAGAGGAAGAAGAAGTTGTCATAAACAGATAGCTAAGGGTTAATGTCGCTTTCACCTGGAAAGGGTTAACAAACAACACCTGACCAGAGGACCAATCAGGAAACAAGATACTTTCAAATCTCCATGGAGGAGAAGCCTTTGTTTGTGGTTTTTGGGTTTTGCTTTGTTCTGCTCTGAGTCTGGACGGGACTAGATGGTGCAACCAGGTTTCTTGCCAATCTCCTGCTACAGTCTCTAATATATATCAGAATAGTGAGTATTGAGTAAAAAGGCAGTTATAGTCCTTTTGATTATTTCTGCATTGCAGCCACTGTGTAACTGGCTGGTAGAAGTTTTAATGTGTAGTTTGGGCTGGAAGTATTTTTAAAATTGTATTTTTGCTGGGGGAGGCTTTCCTCCTGGGTGCTATAAGCTGAAAGACCCTGTAATATTTTACCATTTTTATTTTACAGAGATAAACGTTTATTTTTCTTTCTTTTTAATTAAAGTTTTGCCTTTAAAGGACCTGTTTGAGTTATGCCCCAGTTAGAGGCTCAAGCGGAGATTGAAGTCTGTACATACCAGGGGAAAATTGGATGGGGATGAAAGAAGGAAATGATAAAGGGGGAATCCTCTTGGTTTTAGATTCACGGAGCTTGAATCTGTATTGCCTCTGGGTGAGGGGAGAGAGGAGGGGTAAAGGTGGAAGCCTCTGTTTTAAGATTCAAGGAGTTTGGATCACAGTATCTTCCAGGGTAACCCAGGGAGGGAAAGCCTAGGAGAGGTACTGGTGAGGGAAAGAGTTTATTTTCCTTGTATTAAGATCCAGGGGGCCTGGATCTTGGGAGTCCCCAGGGAAGGTTTTGGGGAGACTAGAGTTTATCAGGTACTCAGAATCCTGACTGGTGGCAGGGTATCAGATCTAAGCTGGTAATTAAGCTTAGAGGATTTCATGCTAGTACCTCATTTTTGGACTCTAAGGTTCAGATTGAGGAAAGTATACTATGACAGAAATGAACACAGGTTGAGAGTTTGTATAAGAGATGTCTGCTTGGTATGATTTAAAACCATCAAACGACAAGTTTAGGGTGGAAATGCAACTAGAAGCATAACTACAGAGTCACTGGACTGGTGCCACAGAACTAATATAATTCAATATCCCCCCACAACTCACCTTTCAAGATCTGTGGGTCCTACACAAGCTTATCACATTATGTCTGGTTTTATCCACAATCAGTATGCTCTTGAATGAACTCATACAGAAAAATAAGAGACAGACACCATATCACCTGTGGTGAACACTTTTCATAAAATGACCACTCCATGTCTGACCCTGTCCTCATCCCCAAAAGAAATCTGCACAATAACTTCAAGACAAGCCTGGGAGCTTACATTCACAACTTTGCTAGACACTAAAAATCATGGACTGAATAGAGACACTGGATTTATGACTTATTACAACAACTCCCCCTCAGGTGCTTTCCTCCCCTCACTTCCTTTCCCCTCCATGACTGGATGGATGTTAATGGGCTGCTTCTCCTTGGAATGGTCCCTTGAAATGCATGTTAACTACTTATGCTAAATAATCTGTTCTACCTGGTATTTAGCTCTGACACTCAAGGTACCTTTCCCAGAACTGAAGAAGAGCTCTGTGTAAGCTCAAAAGCTTGTCTCTCACCAACTGAATTTGGTCCAATAAAAGATATTACTGTGTCTATAATTCACATAAGGCATTATAGTCCTCTGATAACTTATTTTCACGGCATAGTCTACAAACATAATAGCGAACGTGAGAAAGCCATCCAGTCTTGTGATATATTTTGTTACATGAATAAGGACAAGCTATAAAATGAACATGCCTGCTAAAGAGACTGCAATCACAATTTCACCTAAAATGAAATATACATCTGAAAAGAAGAATCAAAGACTAAAAGGTATCTCAGAGCTCCCAGGCAGTTTTATTCCCTGTAATAATGGTGCCATCTTGTGGAGAAAATATTTAAATAGAAAATATAAAGATTCAGATTAGTGGATTTAAGAAACATGAAATACTGCATTCAGAATTGCCTCATATTGAATGCTATGGCAACAGCAGCCTACGCTCAAAGATCCTCATGTTAAGAAGTCACTTAATATTGGTGTGGTCCAATGAATAGTCTGGGTTCAGCCTAGATATTTCCCTCACACCACAAAATATGGAAAAGTTCCTTCACTCTAAAAACTTAATGGAGATCTGTAAGTAACATTGTTATAGACCAAAGGCCTTTGAGATAGAAGCACTGCTTAAGAATATTTCAGCAGCCTTATAGTGAGACTGGCAGGCTGTCTTATTGGATCATGCCTAGCAGAAGGGCCTTATTAGTTTTAAGCAGTTCAGATTTGAAACATTCAATACTTAATTCAGGGCATGACATTTCCTAAATCTGCTTCTCTTCATCCCTGACTTAGAGAACAGGGTTTGGAATATGGGCAGTCTGTCTCTTTTCTCATTGATTTGAGGAAGCGTAAGTCTTAGGGCTTGTCTACACTACCACATGGGGTCAATCTAAGATACGCTACTTCAGCTATGTGAATAGCGTAGCTAAAGTCGACGTACTTAGATCTACGTACCACGGTTTCTTCACTGCTGCCCACCGATCCTGCAGGTAGTGTAGACAAGCACTTAGTTATACTAATAGGGAAAATCTTTATGCACAAGTCTGCATGGGGCACTCCAGAGAGATGTTTGCTTTCAGACATCCTCTCTTAGTACCAAGATGAAAGGAACATTAGCATGTACCCCATATCAACACTAGCCCTGATTCATAGATATAGATTTTAAAACCAGATGAGACCATTATGGTCATCAAGACTGACTTGCATAACACAAGCCAGAGAAACATTAACGATGAAGATTAATCATTGAGTTGGTTGGACATTTTCCAATGGAACATTTTTCTATAAGAAAATGCTGATTTCTAGAAAAAAAAAATCAAACATTTTGCAGAAATAGCATCTTTGATAAAAATTTGTTTAGAAAAAAACTGAAGACCATTTCAGAATGGAACATTTTGATTTAATCAAAATGAAATATTTTGATCAACCCAAAACAAAATAATTGGAATTTGGATTCACAAAAAACTTTGAATTGTCTTTACTTTTTGTTCTATTCTGGAATGGAAGAAATATTGACATTATGAAACTTTCTCCAAAACAAGAAAATCCAGGTCTAGAAAACATGATCTATTATGAAAGATTGAAAAAACTGAGTTTATTTAGTCTGAAGAAGAGAAGACTGAGGGGAGACACGATATCAGTCTTTAAATATGTAAAAGATTGTTTATAAAGAGGAGGGTAATAAATTGTTCTTCTTAACTACTCTAGACAGGTAAAGAAGTAGTAATGAGTTTAAATTGCAGCAAGGAAGATTTAAGTTGGACATTAGGAAAAATTTCCTAACTGTAAGGGCGGTTAAGCACTGGAACAAACTAACTAGGGAGGTTGTGAAGTATCAGAGGGGTAGCCGTGTTAGTCTATAAGGTGCCACAGGCCTCTTTGCTGCTTTTACAGATCCAGACTAACAGATGTTTTGAAGCATGAGCTTTCATGAGTGAATATCCACTTCGTCAGATGCACCGACAAAGTGGGTATTCACCCACAAAATAGGGAAGTTGTGGAATCTCTGTCATTGGAGGTTTTTAAGAACAGGTTAGACCAGGGGTCAGCAACCTATGGCATGCGTGGCAAAGGCGGCACGTGAGCTGATTTTCAGTGGCACTTTGCTGCCAGCTTGGGTTCCGTCCACCAGCCCCCTGCCAGCTGGGGTCCCAGCTGCCAGCCCTGGAGGCTCTGCTGGCGGCCTGGGGTGCTGGCCGCTGGCCTCGCTCAGCCCACTGCCAGTCTGGGGTACCAGCCACCAGCCCCTTGCCAGCCGGGATCCTGGCCGCTGGCCCCGCTCAGCCCTCTGCCAGCCTGGGATACCGGCTGCCAGCCCCCTACCAGCTGGGGTTCCGTCCACCAGCCCCACTCAGCCTGCTGCTGGCCTGGGGTCCCAGCCACTGGCCCAGGGCTCTTCTCCTAGCCTCGGCCTGGTGCTCTGCAGACGCACCCAGCTGTGGCCCACTGGCCCCCAGCCTTGCAGACAGGGGCAAGAAGAGGCACAGCTCAGCACCTCCACCTTAAAAATTGTTCCAGCGCCACTGGGATATTTTTAAGTCCTGATTTGCTACTTAAACCACACCATGTGGAACAGCACACTGTGTTTGACATTGTGCATGCCATCTGTCACGATTTTTTTTCCCCCGCTGAATTGAGATGACATTTGATAAAATGTCAGCTCCTAAGAAAGCGAAGTTAGATGTCCGTTCATTTCAGCCGTCTTGGACAGACATTTGGATTAATTCAAAAGAAGGACCGTGCTGTTTGTGCTTTCTGTTGTGAAAGTGTTGTCATCGAACATTTGATGTGCAACAACATTTTGAAATGAAGCACGAGAAAACCTTTCTTGATGAAGCAGACAAGACTGAATCGATCAAAAAGACAGTAGCAGGATATGAGATGCAAAGCAGTGTTTTTAAATGCTTAAGTGTAAGTAAAAATCAAGCTACAGAAGGAAGTTACAAGATTGCACAATGCATTGTAAAAAATGGAAATCTGTTTACAGATGGGGAATATATAAAAAGTTTCTCAGCGGTTAGGTTTTATTCAATGATGTGCCAAATAAAGATACAATCATATCTAGAATAAAATAATGGCCTGTCTCGATCAGAACAGTTGAGATGCATAAGCAAAATGGTAGAAAACATTAACAAAAAGCAGATAACTGCATTAAAAGTCACAGCAATGTTTAGCATTTCAGCTGATGAGAGCATGGATATAAACGACATTCCACATTTAGCAGTTGTTGCAAGATATTGTGCTTCTGATGAAATCCAAGAAGAACTTTGTTGCCTAAAACCCCTGCATGGCACAACATGGGGGAAGATATAGTGGAAATTTTGGAAGCCATTTTGAAGAATAAGGAGTTGACATCAGAAAAAACTGAGACACAACAGATGGTGCTCCTGCCATGGTCGGAAAACAGAAGGAATTTACAAAGTTACTTGATAATCAAATTGGCCACCCAACAGTCAAATTTCACTGTATCAGCCACTAAGAAAACCTGTGTGCTAAAATTTCTAATTCAAATTCTTCCATGAGGATTGCAGGATTAATCCAGAATAGACATGGAGACTTCAGTATTTGGTCTTAGATTTCCCTGTCAATGTTTAAGCAGATCTGAGGGCTGGTCTACACTACGGGGGGAAATCGATCTTAGATACGCAACATCAGCTACGTGAATAACGTAGCTGAAGTCGAATATCTAAGATCGGATTACTCACCTGTCCTCACCGCGTGGGATCGATGTCCGCGGCTCCCCCTGTCGATTCCGCAACTCCGTTGGGGTTGGTGGAGTTCCGGAATCAATATAAGCGCGTTCAGGAATCGATATATCGCGTCTAGATGAGACGCGATATATCGATCCCCGAGCAATCGATTTTAACCCACCGATACGGCGGGTAGTCTAGACGTAGCCTGAGATAGCAAGGATCAGGCTTGAAACTTCCTTTATATCTGAAGTTCAGCCTCTTGACAGCAAATGATCACATCAGGCTTCCTTGGATGAAGAATAGGTAATGTACATTGTTGCTTTAAAGCTAATCTGTTTCCACTGGTAACTAGTTGGTTAATTGCTCTATGCTCATGAATACATTCAAACAGTTCACAGATCATTATGTGGAGTTACAAATTTCAAAGAAAAATAAGACTAATATTATTGCACAACAAGTCTCATCTAAATGATACTATCCCCTTTTGACATCTGAATCAATAGAATACCATAATTAATCATATAGGCAGGAAAAGAAGTTTAGCATCTACAAGCTAATTAGAGCTCATTGTTAAACTTCTAACAAGTGTGACAAAGTTCCTCCTCTACCTTGGTGGGTCCTGCACTTCTTAGCAGATTTGCTCACCTCAGTGATCTTCCCCTCTGGTGGAACCCACGGTCTGAGTCAATTACTCCTGTGTCTAATCAGGAGTTGGGAGGTTTGTGGGGGGGAACCCAGGCCCACCCTCTACTCTGGGTTCTGGCCCAGGGCCCTGTGGATTGCAGCTATCTATAATGCCTCCTGTAACAGCTGCATGACAGCTACAACTTCCTGAGCTACTTATAGATTCATAGACTCTAGGACTGGAAGGGACCTCGAGAGGTCATCGAGTCCAGTCCCCTGCCCTCATGGCAGGACCAAATACTGTCTAGACCATCCCTGATAGACATTTATCTAACCTACTCTTAAATA
>NC_133772.1:54559015-54765928 GCF_003597395.2 Chelonoidis abingdonii
TAAGTGGAAATTGCAAGTTACAGTCTTTGCAAAACCACACCAGAATCTGGGTAGAAGCATCCATGCTCTGGTGCTCTGTCTGGCTACAGGCGCAGGTGGAGGAGACAGAAGCAGTGCTGGCACAGGTGTTGCGGGTCCTCCTAACCATCGTAAGCCTCCATCTGTCAAACTCCCTCTCAAACACCCCTGTCTGCAGCTCCCTGTCTCTCTGCTCTGCTTTAAAGAGAAAGGTTTTGGATGTAGTTTGGTTTATAGGTTTTCAAGGGACTAATGGGTCACAGATAGAACTGATAAGGGACCCCCACTCTCTTCCTACTCCCCTTCCAAACTCCCTTGCAAAACTCCCTGTTAGCAGCCCCTTGTCGCACAGGGGCTTCCATGGCCTCCTCCAAACACCTTCTTTATCCTCACCACAGGACCTTCCTCCTGGTGTCTGATAATGCTTGTACTCCTCAGTCCTCCAGCAGCAGCAGCCGCCCTCTCTTGCTTCCAGCTCCTCACATGAGCACCTCACCAACTGAGAGGCTTTTAACTAGTTCCAGCCAGCCTTTGATTGGCTTCAGGTGCCCCAATCAATGTAGCTATCTCCACTGCCTTCTAGAAGGATCTCAATTGGCCCCAGGTGTCTTGATTAGCCTGGAGCAACTGCCATTTGGTTACCATGGTACCAGGGATTTGTTTAGCCTGGGCGAACATTCCTGTTCCTCACTACTTTTCTGTAACCATCTGGCCTAGGTAAACAGACAAATACAATTAGTATCTATTTTTGATCTTCTACCAATACAGGCCTACAAATCAAGGAGTCTATTCTATTTAACATGCCTTTGATTACAATCTACAAGGAATAGCCCTGTTAACCATTTCAATACTTTTCTAATATGTCCTTAAGGGTTGTTTTTAGGTCACCCAGCCTTCTGGTTGGTTAACCCTTGCTGGCTCAGCATCACAATCCCTTTATGTACATTTGAGTTACATAATTAGTATTTGTAAAGTACTTTTGAGATCCTTAAATGGGAAGGTTT
The DNA here is from genome assembly GCF_003597395.2 of Chelonoidis abingdonii. NCBI lineage: Eukaryota > Metazoa > Chordata > Testudines > Testudinidae > Chelonoidis > Chelonoidis abingdonii. Next base: position 54,560,038 of record NC_133772.1, read on the forward strand.
ATAGCCCCAATTCTCTATTATGTCCTTAGAGTGGCACTAGAGAGAGATAGTGGTTTGGAGCTGGATGCAGCTCTCTGATTCACGGCCTCCTCACCTCAGCATAAGGTAGAGCAGGAAGGTCCCTCCCACTACAGTTATGCTTCTAGCATAAGGTTCCTTACACCGGCAGAACGAATGTAATAGTGTTCAGCTCCACCACACACCTGGTATGTCCTGAGTCTGTCCCAACACCCCCACTTTCCCCTCTTATGCTGAAAATGTCGGGGGAAGCTAGAATGGTCTCCACCAACTCTATATCAGCAGAGAATTTCCAGGCTGGTCTACGCTACGGGGGGAAATCGATCTTAGATACGGAACTTCAGCTACGTGAATAACGTAGCTGAAGTCGAATATCTAAGATCGGATTAATCACCCGTCCTCACCGCGCGAGATCGATGTCCGCGGCTCCCCCTGTCGATTCCGCAACTCCGTTGGGGTTGGTGGAGTTCCGGAATCGATATAAGCACGCTCGGGGATCGATATATCGTGTCTAGATGAGACGCAATATATTGATCCCCGAGCAATCGATTTTAACCCGCCGATACGGCGGGTAGTCTAGACGTAGCCTCTGCTGGGAAACTGGCTGGTTTAAGGCCACTTTGTATCCTAAGATAGAGAATCTGGCCCTATATAATTACAGAGTTCTATACTGTTTGTATTATTAGCAGTGACTATCTCCAATTCCTATTGACATTCCTGTTTTGAATCATGTTGTACAGAGAGAGACTGCCTCTACCCACTTCCCCTTAAAACACAACACATTCTATTCATTACAACAATGCCTTCAATTTTTTAAGATTCAGTACACTGAAAGTGTCTGGTGTCCCTAAAGTCTTTGCACTCAGTGCAGTTATTCAATCAATTCACTGCCTAGAACAAGTCAGAATTTAAAAAGAAATTAGAATAGGTTTTAACCCTCTCTCCGCAAAATGCTTTGGATCTGGTGATAATTGTCTTGAATCCATGATGCTCTGCATCATCACTTTAATTCTTGTAAATGTAAACACCTCTGGCTCATAAAAATGAAGCAGGCAGGCAGAGGGGAGAGGGTCATGTCACATGCATGCATTCACCCACATTCTTAAACAAAACCAGCACAATTAGGTTTCCTAGTGGTAAGTTATTTAGCTGAGAAGTTGAGATTTGTATATCTGATAGAGTCTTTATGTTGAAACTTATGATTTTTTTAGACTCGGGAGATATATGTATTTCATTTGTATGCTCCTTTAAAAATGAAAGCTGAGCATAGAGTATGAGTCTTGTCTATTAATCTCTTCATTTGTCTATTGTTGGGGTTAGTGTGCAGGTACTGGGTGGTATTGGTAGCCTGTGACATACAGGAGGTAAGACAAGATGATCTAGTGTTTCCTTCTGGTCTTAAACTCCATGGCTCAAACTTGTCACTTTCTGAAACTGATTAAAATCAGAACTGCTGAAACTGAACAGTACAGTGGATATTATTGGATCGGCCACAGAGTTCAACATACTCAAGAAAACAGTATACAAAGCATGGGATATTTGGAAAGTTGCATAGAAACTGCCATATCTGATGAGACCAATGATCCATCTATTACAGGATGCTGCCTTTGACAGCACCCAACACCTACTGCTTCAGAAGAAGGTACAACAAATACTGTAGTAGGAACTTATGAAATAAGCCTAGAGAGAAAGTTTCCTCCTAATCCCCCATTAGTTAGTTGCTGGTTTATGACCTGATACATAAGGATCTATATGTTGGGAATCATTGAGAAAGGGATAGATAATAAGACAGAAAATATATTGCCTCTATATAAATCCATGGTATGCTCACATCTTGAATACTTGCGCAAATGTGATCGTCCCATCTCAAACAAGATATATTGAAATTGGAAAAGGTTCTAAAAAAGGGCAACAAAAATTATTAGGGGTATGGAACGGCTGCCATATGAGGAGAGATTAATAAGACTGGGACTTTTCGCTTGGAAAAGAGACGACTGGGGGGGGAAATGATAGAGGTCTATAAAATCATGACTGGTGTGGAGAAAGTAAATAATGAAGTACAATATTTGAATTGATTGTGGTGGTTCAAAAAAATCCCACAAGTGAATAAATAAATATGCATTGGAAGCAAAAGTTAGGCCATTTTGAAAGTTCTAGCAAAACTTCCATATAATCTTTTAAAATAATACAATTTTAAGGGTAATCACTGTATTCGTACATCAGACATTCTGTAATTTGTTTAAAGATTGAAAGAGTGAAAATTTTTTATAGAGAACCAAGAAGTGACAAAAATACACAGCAAAGCTTACACACCCTCCTTGTGAGGGGAATTCTGAGAAAATTTATTATACACAATCAAACTTATCTGAAATCAAAAGTAATTACCATCAGTCTCCTAGTCATGCAATGAAGCACCATATTTATCTCATCTTTTGTCTTCTCCAGCAAGACTTTCCCATTGTCAGCATCGCAGCAAAAATATTGCTTTCTGTGATGCGATGGATGCTTGCCTGCAGATTGTTTGTTAATAGTTTGTGTTTGGAGCATCTTTCAGTAATAAGAGCAAAGCTCACTGATATAAACTAGGACAGCAGTTCTTAAACTTTAGTAACTGAAGAACCCTCATTTTAATTTAAAATTTTTCCATGGACCCCCAGGGCCTCCACCCCTCAGCCCCAGGCCCCACTCCGCTTCCCCCAAAGCCCCATGCTCATCCCACCTCTTCTCACCCATGCTCCCTACCTCAGGTGTCCCTGTCCCCCCTCCTCTCCCAGCACCTCCAGCAGTTCCCCAGCATGCAGGAGGTGCTTGGAGTGAGGGGAAGGAGTTGAGGGAAGGGAAGGAGTTGATCACTGGGGCCTGAAGACCCCTTGGAGTTCCCTCACAGATCCCCATTTGAGAAACGCTAAACAGGACAAAGTCCCTTTGCTTATATCAGAGAGGAAAATAATCTTTTTGTAGCAACAAAGACCCTTGTTCTGCCAGTTCAGCCTCTAGTAAACAGCTAGGACTGTGGTTTTAGGAGTGTTGTACTAGGTATATTTAAAATGCCTATCTTCAAATGCTAGTGCTTGGTGACACTCCGTTTATAGGGAGTTTTAAAGAAAGCAAAAGGTATTGCAAATAATATAGGCCCTGATGCAGGAATGCACATGCTTCATTTTAAAGTAAGATGCTCAAGTCCTTTTGGCTTCAATGGGATTTAAAGTCCTCAAAGTTAAGCAGGAGCTTAATTGATTTCCTGAATAGTGATTCTTTCCTGAATCAGGTCCTTACAGAGCTAATGGCATTATTGTATTCCACTGAGAACATATCTGATCCTACTTATTTCCTAGAGAGAAGATATAAAAGAGCCAAGAGAGGTTCTTCTTCTTTGGCATGTAGCAAATCCATAATAAAGAATGGTTACTAATTAGAGTAACTGAGGATGTGAATCGCACTCATGGTGTGTGTGCACCTCATGCGTGCAAGTCTGGAACCTTTTGGCCAGCTGTGCCCATTAGAGCCACGCATGCACCCTGTATTTCATCAGCTACTAGTGCTAATAGTCTACAAAGAAATGTCTGTAGTGTGTAAAGAAACTGGGTGTGTAGGACAAACCCAAGCCACCACACAGAGCTTTAAATAAGATTAGCCTTTAAATGACATACTTTTAGCTGTGTCTCTGGGCAACCTTTATACCTTCCTGAACAAAACTGTATGTGGTTATGGTGACACTCTGTGCCCCAAAGCAACACCCTGGCACCCTCATATTCATATAATTATGATGTTTTGTACAAAGTATGCCTGTGAGGTATCATTCCAAAAGTCTTAATCTGTTAAACATTAATACCCTGTTGAATTTTGTGTGTTATTATTGTATGTGAGGTTATGAAGTTCTGCTATGTATGTGTTACTGAAAGATGTCATGAAGCAGGAAACACCCACAACTAGCCTTTCAGGTACAACAAAGGAGTAGCCAGACAGCGCTAATTGCTGTCTTCAACACCATCAAGGGGAAAATCCTCTAGCACAGGAACTCTGTATAAGGAAGTTTCCTCGGAGGGAGCACATAGGGGATGGAGAATGTTTGGCCAATGGGGGTGGGCCCCCCCCCCCCCCGGTCACATGCATGAACTTTCCAGCAAGCTGGAAGAATCTATAAAAGATGGGGAATGACATCATGATTTGTCTTCACTCCCCCACAACTCAACACCTGAAAGAACCTCTGGAAGACAAAGGACTTGGAACGAGGGGGGGTGTGCAGGCTGCACAGCAAATGCAGCCTGTGCCTCAGAGATCTGCAAGCCTGCTTGTATCATAGGTCAGGGTGAGCTATTGCTGATTCAAATCCTATCAAGTATAATAGTCTTAGATTGTGTTTTTGTTTATTTATTAGGTAATCTGCTTTGTTTGTTATCACTTATAATCGCTTAAAATCTATCTTTCTATAGTTAAGAAACTTGTTTTATCTTAACCAGTGTGTTTTTGAGTGAAGTGTTTGGGAAAATCTCAGCTCAATCAACAAGGGCTTGGTGCATATCTTCCCCACATCAAGGGGGGGGAGCAGATTATTTAATGAGCTTGGACCATACAGATCCCTGTGCAGTGCAAGACATCATCATTTTGGGTTTATACTCCAGTAGGGGTGCAAGGCTGGGGAGCTGGGAAATTAGCCAGTGCTTCCATTGTTGATCCATGAGTGGCATAGGTAAAGCACTCAGGTAACTCAGTTGGGTGTGTGGCACCACCTGCTGTTGAGTTGGGTGATAACAGGGCCTGGAGAGGCTGATGGAGTCACCGGTAGAGCAGGTAAAGAGGCCAACCTAGCTGAATAATCAGGGGACTCACTGGTTCCAACAGTGAGTGACAATCCATCATAATTACTATATTATATTTTTTATAAATGGAGCATAAAATATTTTTTTATTCTCCAAAAAGGACTTTTATGGGTTAATCATTCACTTGATCATTCAATCATTTGACTTAATCCTAAATTGTAACATTTTCACAGGATCCTTTTGTAATTCATGAGATTTCAAGTACAACTGATATTAGAACATGATTATGTTATAAAGTACATATATAAGATGTGCCTGATCTTTAGTCAAGGCCTGAGAAGGAAAGGAGTATTGAACTTTCACTTATGTAAGAGCCCTGTCTGAGAGTACAGGCTAAAGACAGCTTTGATCTAAGCGGAAACATCAATGCACTAATGCCTCATGCATAATATAAAAAGTTACGCTAATTTTATGAAATTCAAGAGGTAAGACATCACTGGACACATAATGCATGCTCAAAAAAGCATATTTCAAGCAAATAGCTAAATGGAAATTGTCCAGTCTAAAAATAGCAGAAGACTTCACAAGAACTGAAATGATAGTAGAGGGGGGAAGTACAAGGAATATTAAATATATCTATCCATCTGAGGTGAGAACTTCAGATGATTTTCCAAAACTACCTCAAAGTGAACAGAACTGCTTTCACACACTTTTTACCCCAATTAAAAATATGATTTGTCCAAAATGAGGACACGAGAGATGAAAGTAAGAGGATAAGAGAAATGAAAAGATGAAAAGGGAAGACAAAAGGAAACAATTATTTATCTTTGTCTACTTGAGTCTCTTCAGCAGCTCTAACACCTAGAGTATGTTACCTTAATTTGCTGCACTGTCGTCCAAATTTTAGATCCAGGCTACATCTTTAGATAAAGGGAAAATCATTTAGTCATTTTTCTTTGGTTACGCTTCTAGCTGAAGTAAATATGCCACATCACTGAATAAATATTTTCAGTACATACACTGAATTTTTTCTTTGCTCATCTGGTAGCTCAAACTACTTTTAACAGGGAAAAGATTTTGAAGGGTTAGGGTTCTGTTTACAGATCTTCTCTGGAAGAGGAAGATTTAGGATTATTCAGAGTGGAGAACATGAGGAGTCACTTGAGTTTGAAAGAGATCATTTTGTGAATCTCCTGACCAACCCCTCTTTCACCAAGGGACTTGTTCTAAAATCAGAGAAACATGTATAGCCATTGGATAGCCTCTAGACATTTTGAACTATCCTCTGAGGTAAAAATTTAGTTTAGAAGCAAATTATTGATCTTCCCAAAGTCTGCACTGAATGTAAGATCCCAATGTACAGCTTACATGGTAGTGCTCTCTGCAACCATACAAATTCAGCTTTTTTTCTATTAGTGTGGAGTAAAGACTGTAGTTACAGATTTTAGACAAGAGTAAGAAGGCATTTGCCAGTAGCAGGAGTGTAGGAAGATAAAATAGTGAATCAACTCCTAACACATTTACAGGTAAACCAGGCCCCAGTAGATGTCTCAGTCCTTGGGTCCAGCTATGTTCTTACTCAGGTACAAGACCAAAGGATGGAAACAAAGATGGGATAAGACAGACTTTGCATTGACCAAGATCTGACCCACTGTTTTCTGTAAAACTGAAAGGTACAGGCCTTGAAAACATTCCCAGTTTTAAGAGAGACAAAGATAAATAAGGTTTGCTTAGCAAAACTGAAATGGTGTTTGTTGACAGGCCTAGCAAAAGTTTAGAGGCACATTGTGTCTGTGTTCTCCTCATTGGCAGTCAGTTTTCTGCACCTGAAATCCACTCCTCGTTATTTAGCTATTTTTTTGCAAAGGTAGGGGGGCTCCAGAGCTCCCTAATCTTTACTCTGACTTAAGTGGCTTTTATCAGGCAAACTGTCATCAGTGTGCAGGCACACGTTTATGCTAACATGGGGACACAAAGGAGAATCTATGTTGAACAGACACCTAGAAAGCTCTCCATTTTTAATCGATATCCAATATCTTTAATTGTATTTGCTTGAGAGAGCTAACATAATTAATAATAAAATCTGTATAGGAAAATAGGGATTGATCCTGAAATTCACGAGTACTGCAAGCAGCCTCTTTGGAGGATGCAGGGAGAGAGTCTGCAATCAATGGGGGTTTAGAGTATGGGATAATTACAGGATTGGTCCCTCGCTTGCCTAAATGTGCAGTCAATACATTAGAACTGGAATGGTCCTGTAAAAGGTTAGTTTTCAACATTAATGATGTGAAACTATATCCCTCTCTGTTGCTTCTGATCTGGTCCCATGTGTCACTCTCAAACCCATTCTTAATGTACGATATAGGCACAGGTGCATCTGTTCTTCTGTTTTCACAGTTTGTTTTTGGTACAGTAAAATCTGAGTCTCACCAAATGAGTAAGAAATCTCTTCTAAATTACTGTATTTTACAAATTAGCAAGTAAACACACACAAGCAAAGATAATGAATTAAACATACTTTGTTCACTTTGAAAACTGCAGCTTAGACAATGTATACTAGGAAATGTATGCATCATATTTTACGTAAATAATGAAGTCTTCATAGCATGAGACCTATAGTACCATTACATTTTTGCTGAGAGTTTGAGGAAGAACCATTTTGGGATTTAAAATGAAGTGCAAGAATAAAGGAAAAGCAGCTTAGCAAAGTTTTACTGAAACTCTCTAAAGTATTTAAGCAGGATCACATTTGCAGCTAAAAAGAAAAAGAGACATCAAATGGTTCAGGTTGCTGGGTAAAAGACAATGAGGAATATTGCCTGTATATAAATTAAGATCTGAATTTTAAAATGTAGAGCACTTTCTGCCACCTTCAAAAAATACTATCTTCTACAGTCACAGTAAAGAACAGTTTTGTTTAATAAAAGGCAATATTTAATTTCAAAATTCTATATATTTTTTATAATGAACTATTATAACATAGGTATGCAGAAGGTAAGAATATACAATCTACCACATAAGTATGAAGAATAATTAACACAGTGAACTATTTTTCTTAATACCGCTATCATCAGGAGGATTATTACATACGTTTTAATTTTTAAATATTTATTTCTCATTCTCTGAAACCTGGAGGTTTAACTGTAAGAATAAAAACAACAAATCTGAAGTCAAGTAGACACCAAAAAAGTCCAAACAGTATCACATTTGATTGAGGCAACCCAGAACAGTATTTCCAGGTATGTCTAGAAAAGGGAAACAAAAAAAATATTACCTGACCTACTCTACAATAAATTAGGTCAGGACCTGAAGGTGTCATTCTTTCACCAGGAGATAGAACAGTTGTGTCTTTTTTCCTGACTGTCCTTGTTCACCATTATAGGTGCTGCTATAGGGGCACCAATAAAAAAAAAATCATTCAGATTTTTTTCTTTGTAATGTTTGATTAAACACCTTCCCTATTTATTTGAATTATGCAGTATAAATTTTGGGGAAATAAAACAACTTTCTTTTAAATTACAGACTCAGACTACAACTAACCCTAACATAGAACAACATAGTAACTGAGTAGTATATGATTCATTTGAGGATCCTGTTAAACTATTTACTTTGAAGTTTTATGAGAAGATATGTTCTCACAACATATGCAATACACAGGATTACTTGGTCCAAAGATAAAGCTACAACATGAGTGTAGTTTAACAGGTGATAGGTGAAAACAGATAAGCAGCACAGATGGTGTATATGCAAATTATTGTAGGGAAAAGGCCCAGTGTGAAGGCTGAATTCAGTAAAGTAAATTAAAACTTTACCTGCTATAATTTCAAGTGTACTCCTTTCCAGCCTACCTGATATATTCTGCTGTTCTGAAATAATGAATAAAGCAGTCTTTGAAATTAAAAATCACTTTGAAAAACATATATAAAGAATGTGTCTATAGACACACTATTTATTCAGATGTGTAGGACTAATACCCTTCTCAGCTAGGATTTCTCCTGTCTTCTTCTGTCTACAACTGTTCTTTTGTTTGTTTCCTAACTTTGGCTTCATTAACTGTGTTCTAGAAACCATATTATCTGAATCACCTTTCACTTTAAAGAAATAGGATGAATTAAGCAGCATCTGAACGTATTTCACCTCATCTGATTTTTGAGATTGAGTGAACACATGATTTTCTCTTTCCTCCTCAAACACTGGACCAGCAGGATGATTTTCCATATGACACACAGGCTCTAATGTGTGTTTGGAAGATACATGAACACCATCACCTGCACCCCTCAAGGACGGTCTTCCTGTATTCTCAGCACTTGACCTAATTCTGTAAGGCAAACTGAGGTCCAGTGGTTGTTCATGGCAATCTGTAAATCTCTCTCTCATTCTTAAGGATGAAGCAAGTGCTGGAGAGCTGAAAAAGTCTTCTGTTTGAATTGCACACTCTCTTGTAGCTGACTTTCTACCCCTACTTGGTGTCAAACCATTCTGAGAAAACTGACAGTGTTCATCACATGTTTCTCTATTTGAAGACATCTGAGAAAACTCCAAAGTATCTGCAGAGATTTTTTGTTTAAAACTTCTTTCTACACTTGCATCTTTAGCATGGTTTTGACTGTAGAGGGATAAGCAAGTACTGCTATTACTGGGAATCTGCACTGGTAAAAAAGACTTCTGTGTTATAAAAAGCTCTTGACTAAGATCAGTGCTGCTGCATATTGCTTCAGTTTTTGAGCTCATATGAGAAGCTGCCTTATCCCTCAGGGTTTCCACATTGAATTCATCTTCTGAGTCATAAGTTTTAATTTCCAGAGCTGCTGGACTAGATGACAAAAGAGGCTCTGTACTACTAGTGCAGCTGTTTATTTCAGTAGTGTTGGAGCCTAGTAAACAGCCAACAGGGACTTCCTTATCCAATTTCCTGTGCTTTTTAAAACCTGCTATGATTCCACCACTAAAATAATGCACAGTAGAATCAAGACCTTCACGTTTGCAAGTTGTCTGAGACCAAGAACTATTTCTACAACTTAATTCATTATGTTTACCATTCTCAGTTACAAAAGAAGTATGTGATGAGGGAAGGCAGAGATGTTTTTGTTTGACTTGAGTATTACTCTTCTGTACTATTCTAGAATTTTTATAATATTGTTTGTGATTTACCTCTTTAGAGCTCTCTTCATTACCATCAATTACTTTGTTATCTTGAAGTAGCTTTATTTTCTTTGCTTTCTTTTCAACAAAAGGCCAGGGAACAAAGGAGTTTTGCTTATTGCAAAAGGTTTTTTTTGTTGAATCCAAATGACTTTTTGCTTTAGTATCGTGTTTGTTCTTTTTAAGAATTTTATTCTTTTTAAGATCAGTGTCATTGGCAGTGTTTTCTTCACTCAAACCTACATTTTCCTTTCCATTGCAAAGATCAGGCTTATTTTTCCTTTCGGTTTCCTGTGTCTTCCATTCTCTTCCATGCTTTTTGGATTTGCCTTTCACTTTGCCATGATCTTTTCGGGGAGTTTCTATGTAATCAAGATAGCTTCCAAACTGATATAAAAGTTTAATTTCTTCATCTGATTCAAACTGTGTCAGCTTTTTTAAAAAAAAAAGTATATAAGTAATGTAACAAACATATCCAATATACAGTAACCTATGAAACAGCATCAATACAATAGTACATACTAACTATTCTCTGCTCCCATAATCCAAACACGTCACATCATGTGTATAATAAGTGCTACAATCCTACAATAGCCATGGGAAAAATCCAGTCTGACGTGCTGCTCCCACATGTGTGGCAAAAAATATATTTGTCATTCGGTCTCTGACAAGCATGTATGAAATATTAAATTCAAGGAAACTACATGAATGCAGTGTTAATTTGTTCACATTGAACATCTTTAATTGGCTGTGATTTAAGTAGTTTTTGGCACATAGATACTGATGCTGCAGCCAGGAAAAATCACTAATATAGTAATTTACCCAGAAAATATTAGATAAGAGCATTCTTTTATTTTTATAATATAACCAAGAATGTCAAGGTTGCAGTAGCGGAAAAGATCGCTTCCTTGAAATCTGCATTTGGCTAGAAGGTTCACATTTTCTTCTAAAGATGGGCAGTTCTACCTCAGGACTGGCTTACTCCACATACACCCACACTAGGAGACTGTTCTCATAAGACATATACCATAATATACACAGGAGTTGAAAAATGGCTAAGTTAACCTTCTTGTTAGAACCATATGTTTAGTCTAGTTTGACTTTGTGGAAATCTATCAATCTAACTGGATAATAGTCTTTGTTTGTGCCTGCAGCACTATCTATGTTGGAGAGGTTGTCAAAAACTCCAGTGTTCTTGTGCAGGAGATAAGGCTTGTTAACCCCCTTTTCCCTAAAATATTTTGCCCCAAATTGGTGCTGTTTGGAATTGGGCAGATATAGGCATAAATATAGAGGAGAGTGGGAAGGGGGATCTGGAGTAGGGGAACAGCAGAAACCAGGGTCAATTTAAATAGAAACTGGAAGGCTGCAGCTACAGCCTGGATTTGGGGCAAGCTTGGGAACAGTAAAAAAAAAAAAAATGGGGATGACTGGATGGAGTGGGAAGATGGTCAGGTACAGCAGCTAAGTTTCCAGCCTGTAATGTGTATAACGGGGAACCTGAGATTCTCCCTTCTCCCCAGAGTTAAGCGCAACCAAAAGACAGACAAACCAAACAAAAAACAATCAGGAACTTTATCTTCATAAAACTTATATATTTTAATCCCATTAGTTTTGGTGGGGGGGATCTCTGTCTGATGTTCTGGAGGTTGGCAATCTCTCCCTTTGGGAAGTCCTCCCACCACTTTTTTTATCATTAGGATCTGGGTAAATAGCATACGTAAGATTGTTCCTGAATATGGCAGAAAGCCTCAAAATATCAAAAAGGGAAAGAATCATAGCCTCTTTCACTTCTTATATCAGAAAGTATACACATAAAGCTCTGAGACAACTATGTCTGCCAGAAAATAAGGAGAAAGAAGGAGCGGGGAGCTGCCTAGGCAAGGGATGGCCGCTGAGATCCACTCTGAGAAGTTTCAGGGCTACAAAAGACTGGACTCATCCCTATGCCCTTACAGAGCCTGGGGTATGAAATAGTTTTTACTCCCCTTCTCATGGGGCCCAGGACTAGTTTAAGACAGCAGGTCAAGTTAAAGCAGAACTCAGCCTGGGTTTAAGCCAGGGGTCGGCAACCTTTCAGAAGTGGTGTGCCGAGTCTTCATTTATTCACTCTAATTTAAGGTTTTGCATGCCAGTAATACATGTTAACGTTTTTAGAAGGTCTCTTTCTATAAGTCTATAATATATAACTAAACTATTGTTGTATGTAAAGTAAATAAGTTTTTTTAAATGTTTAAGAAGCTTCATTTAAAATTAAAATGCAGAGCCCCCCGGAACAATGGCCAGGACCTGGGCAGTGTGAGTGTGAAAATCAGCTTGCATGCCACCTTCGGCACATGTGCCATAGGTTGCCTACCCCTGGTTTAAGCTCTCATGACCCCTGTAGACATTGTGGGAATGACTATACTGCAATGTAAGCTCAGGGTTCGAACTCAGTCTCAAGTCTAACCCCCCTTCCATCTACACCCAATTCACACTGACCCGGGCCCTAGGCTTGATCCTAGAGGGAATGAGGAGGGGTGGAAGGTTCGAGACTGAGTCAAGTTGGAATTCAGGGTTCAAGCCCTATTGCTTTGCAGTGTGGACACAGCTCCACAGGACTTGTGCTCTGGGAGTCTGCCAAAAGTATTTCACCATCTCACAGCCAACCTTTGTCCTCTGGACAGTCAAGTTTGGTGGACAGTCACGTTTTTCCACACTGCACCAGGAACAAAGGGCCAGAGCAGCCACATTTTGGGAGGGCACTAGGAAGTCTGGGATATGGGTGGTGGAATAGGCCTGCATAATGCAGCGTAAACACTGGAGTCTCAGGTGCCAACAATTCCTAAACTGGTATTACAAATAAGTACAGACACTCAAACCCTAGATTAAAGAACCCAGAGTCTGATAACTCAAGTTCTACATGTCCTGGGCTTACATTGCAGTGTAGACAAATACTATGACAGCTGAGGCATAAAGGAAATCCTCACCATGGAACTCCAGACCACAGGCATGCCTTTGTTGCAAACAAAAATACCCTCTGCAGTTAGCCAGTACAAAGGGGCTGTAGAATATCAATGAACTTCCCTCTAGTTCTTCAGGATACATTCTGAATGGAGCTGTTCCTTTGAAACCACAATTTAGAGGAAGCCCTTAATGGAAATAAGAAGAGTTTCAATCCACTGCTGGGAATCTTCCCCAGCCAGGTAAGAGACTCAAGAGTATGTCTGCACATAAAGGGCCAGATTAAAAACTGGAGCCAAAGTCAGAGGTGATGTGTAAGGGCTTCGCTACACTTGCAAATTAGAGTGAGCGCATTAAAGCAGCCCAGGTGCCGTAACTCATGACCTGTCCACACCAGCAAGGCACTTAGAGAGCCTGGATTCTGCAGCTAGAGCACTCCTGGTAATCCACCTCTACAAGAAGCAAAATGCTTGCTGCACGTCAGCTGAAACACCCCAGCGTCAGTGTGAACAAGGTGTGTGTGTGTGTGTGAGAGAGAGAGAGAGAGGCGCAAGGAAGGGGGGGGTCTGGTGCTGTCTAAACTTACAAGACAGCATGCTGACATGCTCTCAGTCCCACAAAAACTAACTCTTTCTCCCCCCACATACACACACACTGTCATACTCCACCTCTACCCCCACAGCACTTTGTATCCACTTGCATGCGGGAATAGCTACCACAATGCATTGCTCTCTGTGGCACTGCAAGAGCTGCTAATGTGGCCACACCAGTGCGCTTGAATCTGACAGTGTGGACACGCTGCAGCGCTTTCCCTACTGTGCTCTCTGAGGGCTGGTTTAACTCACAGTGCTCTATATCTGCAAGTGTAGCCATGCCCTAAGTGCATATGAGCAAAATTTAAGTGTAATAAGTCACACTACAAGGTGAGTTGAGAGGTATAGCAAGAAGAGCTATTAACGTAGGATAAAACGTGTCAGTTAAAATAGCCACGAAGGATAAACTTCCTTCACATTACAAAGTCAATTCCCTTTCCCCAGTCCTCAAATAAAAATGCTAACACCACACCTGCTCTCCAGCGGCATCTTCCTGCAAAGATGGTGATGACAAACAAGGGCAGCACTTGTATTTCTTTTTTTTTATTTTGCCTTTTGGAGCCATTTAGTTCATCCAACAGGTGTATTCTAGAAAATTTTAAAAGTTGCTTTTAGAAAAAGTGATTCAGGTTTTACATTTATGTAAACAAATGCACCTTTTTCAAGAAAAATGATTCCAAAACACTTACATCATTTAGTACGTCATCCTGCAGTCCTTACTCCAGCAAAATGACCATTGACTCCAATAGGTATATTGGCAGAGTAAAGACTGCAAGATAGGATACTTAGAATAAAAATGTTGAATTACAGGAAAAAGGAGCAGAAATCTGGGAGTGAGTTTTGAAGAGCCCCTTAAACTACATACTGCTTGTACTGTAACAGAAGAGACAGGAGCCTTAAGTCTTGAGTCAAATCAATAGGGCACAAAACACTACACCTGGAAGCTTTCAACCACACTATTTTGTCAGCCTCTTAAAATGTTCTGGAAAAAGCTGTGGATGAGGAGTGACTCAGCCTATGTCTAAACAAGGGGTTTTTTATTTTGCTGTTTCTCAGCTTCACTCCTAACAGCTCCTGTAGACTGGATGGGGGCATTTTAAACACTATCATGTCAAGCAGCACTCCATGTTGCTACCACAGGTAGAGCTGTATTAATGTAGCATAACAAAAAAAAAAAATCAATTGTAGATAAGGCCTTAAAGAACAAAGGATGCTGCAGGATTTCAGGAAACAGCTTATCGTACAAAACCAGTAAAAAGTCCAGATCAGGCCTGGGTTACAGTTACATGACCAGTTGCAGGAAGAGCTTCAGGCCAAACTGTCCATCAAATTGTAATCAGCATGTAACAGTGTTGCCCGATGACCCCAAGCTTCAAAATTCAGACGTGGAGTTGAACCACTGTGAAGTCTGTAAGAATTTGAATCGCAAGGGCGGGGTGGGGGGCACACAGTAATGGAAGGTGTGGGTATTTAACACGCCTCCTCCCCTACCCCCAGTAATGAGGTAGGATATAAACCCTCTCCCTGCCCCAGTGGAAGAGGATTACACAGTAATGGGGCGGGGGGGGGGGGCATTAAACCCCTTCCTCCCCAGACCAGGGGGTTACACATTAACAGGGGATTAAACCTGCAGCCGACTGGGTTACACGATAACGACGGGGGTATTAAGCCCTGTTCCCCGCCGCAGCTTCCTACCCCCTGGAAGAGACACAGCGCGCTCCTGTCCCTCCTACAGGGACGGGGTTTCGGCGCCTCCTTGCAAGGCTCTGGCTCTGGCTCTGGCTCAGCCAGCGGCGCCTTCTGCCCAGCCGAGCTCCAAGCGGCCGCCGGGTTTGAATGGCGCCCGCCACCGGCCCAAGGCCCCGCCCGCGCTCTCCCTCCCTCCCAGGGGCTGGTACCGAGCGACAGGGCCTGTCACGTGACAGAGAAACACTCATAACGCGGGGAGGGGGCAAGAGACTAGCGTCCTGGGGAGCGCCGAGCGCGCGCCAATGCTCGCACCCTCCCGCGTGGGTCAAAGGAGCCGTGATTGGCTTAATTAACTCTTGCTGTTCGATACTGAGCCTCCCTCGGGGGTCACTCTGAGCTGTTGCTGGAGAGCCCCCAATGCAGCTTTACCTGTAGAAAAGCACTACTGGCCCTGAGGCAGCTGTTAATGATGCAATGGATGATGCTGACAGTTTGTGGTCTTCGATCTGATTTCCAGCAGCCCCATTTGAAGATAAAAAAATTCACATTACAGATAGTCTGATATGGCCTTGCCTTTGCTTTCTCGGAGTGCCCCCGGCTCCCCCCCCGCTAGCTCTTTATGCACAGGCGGCATCAGTTGATTGCTTTTCAATATACCTGTTATGTCACTGCAAGCTTCCTTGTCGGTGACTCATTTCTTTCTCCTTTACCTCTGCTCCCCCTCAAACTTAAGGCATTCTGCTGCTGTGTTTGTGCAAACGAGCTAGCTTCCCTCACCATACCTCTCCTCTGCACACTGCTAGGAGAGGTCAGCTAACATGCAAGGTCTTGTTCCAAAAATGAATGGGGTGAGCTGCATATCCAGACACCAGTCTGCTAGTTTGTACTTTTGGTGTCAGTGACAAGTAGGAGTTGGGAAGTTTGTGCTGCTCCCATTGCACACACTATTTGGAAAAGCTGCAATATGTTCCCTACTGCTGTCATAAACAGATAAGAAAAGTTAATAGCACAGAAGTACTTTATATCTCTTTGACTATAAAGGGTTAACAAGTCCAGTAGGCCTGGCTGTCACCTGACCGGAGAACCAATCAGGGGACAGGATACTTTCAAATCTTGAGGGAGGGAAGTTTCTGTGTGTGCTGTTAGTTTTTGGTTGTTGTTTATTCACGCCTGGGGGCTCAGAGGACCAGACATGCAACCAGGTTTCTCTCCAATCTCCTTGATACAGGTTCTTATAGATTCAAATAGTAGTACTAGATAGATAAAGCGAGTTAGGCTTATGTGTGTTTTCTTATTTGCAAATGTGCATTTGGCTGGAAGGAGTTTAATTGTGTATTTGGCTGAAAGGAGTTCAATTTGTATTTTGCTGAAGAGGATTTTAATTTGTACTTGAATACTTAGGCTGGGAGGGTATTCCCAGTGCCTATAGCTAAAAAACCCTGTTCCTAATCCATCTTAAATTTACAAAGTAATTTTTACGCGTTTCTCTCTCTTTAATTAAAAGTTTTTCTTATTTAAGAACCTGATTCTGGTGTGAGACCCAGGGATGGGGTCTGGATTCACCAGGAATTGGTGGGAAAAGAAGGGAAGGGGGAGGAGAGGCTAATTTCTCTCTGTGTTAGGATTACTGTCTTCTCTCAGGGAGAGTCTGGGAGGGGGAGAGAGAAGGAGGGGGGAAGGTCATTTCCTCTCTGTTTAAGATTCAAGGAGTTTGAATCACAGTGATCTTCCAGGAAGGGGAAGCCTGGGAGAGGCAATGGTGGGGGAAAGGGTTTACTTTCCTTGTGTTAGATCCAGAGGGTCTGGGTCTTGGGGGTCCCGGCAGGTTTTGGGGGGACCAGAGTGTACCAAGCACTGGAATTCCTGGTTGGCTGTGCAGCGCTACAGGCTTTAATAGCGGTAATTAGACTTATGAGAATGTCATGCTGGTACATTGGCCCAATCTCACATAATCCAGTTTAGTCACAGAGATCACGGTTATCAGCGTTCGAGGAATTGGGAATTGCAGCCAAACTTAAGAAAACAAATATATGGCTCTAACTTCTGCTTTGATCTAGCTAAGATACTCTTAACTAATTTTGGAATCTATAAGAACCTGTATTAGGGAGATTAGGAGAGAATCATGGTTGCAGGTCTGGTCCCTTGAGCCCCCAGATGAACAAACACCAAAAACTAACAGCACACACAGAAACTTCCCTCCCTCAAGATTTGAAAGTATCCTGTCCCCTGATTGGTTCTCCGGTCAGGTGATAGCCAGGCCTACTGGACTTGTTAACCCTTTATAGTCAAAGAGATATAAAGTACTTCTGTGCTATTAACTTTTCTTATCTGTTTATGACAACTGCAAATTGACTCTGATCCTAAATTCATCTAAGTAGTGAGAGTTTTACCACAATCCCGATAGCCTAGGAGATACCAACCAGTATTTCTGCCCCTCCCCCCTACCATGGAAGGTAGAATTTGGCCTTTCAAGGTGCATAAACTACTCTCATTAACACAAATGGGACTTCCACAAGTGCATTAAGAAGTCAATACAGCTCAAAATGTGTTTTGTTTAGACTGCTAGCACCAGAAAATGCACTGTAGTTTTGAGTACATAGTATGGGGGAGGGAGGGAATATAAGATGACAATATGATACAATGTTAATAAAGAAATTTGCAGTCCTGCAAATCCTCATGAGGAATTTTATTTCCCACAAGTATTTGCAATTTAGTTATACTCCCATAGGGAGTTTAGAGACAAGGTTAATGCTTTAACGGAAAAAAAAATAACCTCATCAGCCAGGATCTGAATGTCCAGTGTTCTGAAACCAACATGAAATGATAATGCTAGCAAAACAAGCGTCCTTCTTAACTTTGATAATATCCTAAACTGCTAATATGCTGAGTGAATTAATGATTAATAATTAATTAAAACAACTCCAGGACTGGGTACGTAGCTGAGAAAAATGGGAAAGGATTTACAAACTCTCTAAAAGTATGGCGGAAAGCCATATTTAAAAGAAGTATAAGAAGTTCTCATTACTTTATAACACCACTGGGTTTTTTTATATGCTGCAAAGTTTAATTCCTTTTACAAGGATATCTCATTCTTTTGTTAGTACAAGATTCATCACAAAGGTATAATTTTTTACACATGCCTTTGTCATATTTTTAATTGTCCTTCTTTTAGCTTTATATTAGAGAGAGACAGTAGTTTCTCCTTAGTAGAGACTACAACCAGCTTTCCATTTAGAGCTTGATTTTGCCACCACTCTACCGTTCTAAATCTCTTCAGAAAGAATTTTTGGTGTCTCAAATTTTGCATGAAGATCTTCAGCCAGTGGAAATTTTAAGAGGAAACGTTAAGAGGAATCAGACAACCCATTTCTCAGTTATGAAACTTAGTAAATAGAGGTGTACTTTAATGATACTGTTATAGATATTTATATTCCAACTCTTGGGTCTCAGCTCAGTAGAGTGAGATAAAGCAATAAGGAGCTAAGGCCCAAGAATGAGAATTCCTTTGAAATTGTACCTTCAGAGAAGCAGAATTACAAGTAAGTAATTTTTCCTTCTCTACAGATACCATTCAGAAGGAATTTACTCTTGGCTCTTAGCTTGTTAGTGGCCTGAATCATGTTAGGGAGCTGAGACCCACAAGTTGAAAGCCAGTTAAATATATCTCCAGAAATGCAGCATTATAGGTGAGTAATTATCCCTTCTTCACTTTGTGAAAGTTCTTCCAATGCTTTTTGACTCTGCATAACCAAAAAAAAAAAAAAAGAAGAAGCCTGGCCTAGAAACTTCATATTTGTTTTATTGAAAGGGAAGAAGGGTGGGTAAGGTACTTGCCTGAGATTTGGGAGATCTGGATTTAATTTCCTGTACAGCCACAGGTCTCCTGTGTATTCGGTGGGCTCACATCCACAAAAGGACTTAGGCCAGAGGTCCCAAAGTTTGGGGTGCATCTTCTGTTGAGGGCCATGGCGGGACCTTTTGGGGGGGGGGGTCTGGGCCAGCCTTCAATAGGGTTGCCAACTTTCTAATCCCACAAAATAGAACATCGTAGCCCCACCGCTTCCCCAAGGCCCTGCCCCCTGCTCACTACATTCCCCCTCCCTCAGTGGTTCACTCTCCCCCACCCTCACTCACTTTCATTGGGCTGGGCCAGGGGATTAGGGCTCTAACTGGGGTGCGGACTCTAGGGTGGGGCCAGAAATGAGTGGTTATGGGTGTGGGAGGGGGCTTCAGGCTGGGACAGGGGGTTGGGGTGCACGAGGGGGGTGAGGGCTCTGGTTGGGGGTGCAGGTGATGAGATGGGGCTGAGGATGAGTGGTTCAGGGTGCAGGAGGGGGCTCCAAGCTGAGGGTGGGCCAGAGGGATTCAGGGTGTGGAAGGGGGCTCTGGGAATGGGGTTGGGGTGCAGGGGGTGAGGGCTCAGGGTAGGGCCAGGGATCAGAGATTTGGGATACAGGAGGGGGTTCTGGGTTGGGGGGGCTCAGGGCTGGGGGTAGGGGCTCAGGGTTGGAGCACGGGCTTACCTCCAGCGGCTCCCCAGCAGTGGCACAGCAGGGAAGCTAAGGCAGGCTTCCTGCCTGTCCTGGCACTGCAGACCACGCTTCGCCTCGGAAGCGGCCAGCAGGTCCAGCTCCTAGGCAGAGGCATGGCAAGCGGCTTTCTGCCCCCGCAGCTCCCATTGGCTGTGCAGAGCTGATGCTCAGGGCAGGGGCAGTATGTGGAGCCCTGTAGGCTCCCCACCCCCACCGTAGGAGCTGGACCTGTTGGCCGCTTCCAGGGCACAGCACGGAGCCAGGAGAGTTAAGGACTAGCCTGCCTTAGCTCCGCAGCACTGCCAAATGGACTTTTAATCTCCCAGTCAGTGGTGCTGACTGGAACTGCCAGAGTCCCTTTTCGCCCGGCTGTTATGGTAAAAAAACAGACACCTGGTCACCCTATCCCTTGGGGCGAAGGGAGGAAGCACCACCCAGCCCCTCCCCACCCCAAGCTCTGCTCAAGCACTGTCCCCAGCCTCACTGCGGTTCTGAACCGGGCTGGGGGCCCAGCTGCGGCTCTGCTCCTGCCCCAGCCTCAGCTCCCGGCCACTGCTCAGTCCACAGCCTCACTCCCAACCCCACCCCTATGGCATTCAGCTCAGTCCCTTACCCTTCTCCATGTCCCTGCCCCCAGCGATGTCCTGCTCTAGGCTGGGAGGCAGGGGGACATGAACAGAGGTAAGGGGAAGCCTAGCCCTGTAAAGTCTGGGAACCGCTGCCTTAGGCATTGCAGTGCTGAGTGTTGTGGTGCCTAGAAAATCACAGGAACAGCACTGTGAACCACAAACCTGAATTAGGTGCCTAGGTTCCCTATACAATGAACTGAGGAGGGAAGGCACCTGAGAACACAATCCACAAAAGCCAGCACTCTAGACAGGGAGCCACCTAAGTTAGCCAATGGGATATGTTGTTGACAGGGGTATGTCTCTCTCAAGCCTTGTCTCTCTCAAAAATAAGTGCCCAGCTCAGACTTTGTGGATCATAGTGTTGTTCCTGGAATTTTTTTAGGCACCATGACACTCAGCATCACAATGCCTAAGTTTCTTTGTGGATCTCACCCTCTGTACCTCAGTTCCCCATATGTAAAATGGGGATAATAGCATTTTCCTACTTCAGAGAGATGATGGGAGCCACAGGCACCAACTTTCCATTGTGCCAGGGGGTGTTCAACCCCTGGCCCCGCCCCGACTCCACGACCTTCCCCTAAGGGCCCACCCCCACCTGCCTCTGCCCACCCCTACCCTGCTTTTCCTTCCCTGCTCATCCTCCGCCCGTGCACGTTGTGTCCCTTGCTCCCCGTCACGAAGAGCCTTCTGTAAGCCGCGAAAGCAGCTTGAATTGTGGCAGATGGGAGCATCGAGGAGGAGGGGGAAGTGCTGATTGGTGGGGCCTGTTGTGGCCAGGAGGCGTGGGGGAGTTCTGATAGGGGGCTGCCGGTGGGTGTGGGTCCGCCTGCTTCCGAACCGCCAATTTCGGGTCCCATAGTGTCTTCTCCAGTCCCTCTAGGCTCTGTTCTTGTTTCTACCCTTCCCACACCCATTTCCCAGCCGATGCAGCTGTCCAGCCCCTCTAGGTCCTGTTTCCCTCAACGCCCCCCTCCCACTGAGTTTAACATGGATGCAAAGGAGCGCCCCAAATAACTTTCCATTGCAGGGGTGCTAAACCCACCACCTGGTTCACCGCCCCTGTGGTATACAGTGTGACGGGTTCAGTCACAGCAATCCCCTTGGGACTGTCACCTGATGTGCTGAAATTACCTCGAGCCCGTTTTCCTGCCAGCTTGGGGCTTCCAGAACCCTGTCTTGTTGAACCAGACACACTAGCCTGCTGCAACACAGACCCAGGTTCACGCCCCCAAAGCTGCAGACTTAACTGAAAACAGCTCAGCAGGTTACCTCTTTCCAGCATCCAGTTCCCAACGGGATCCAAACCCCAAATAAATCCATTTTACTCTGTATAAAACTTATACAGGGTAAATTCATAAACTGCCCTTTTTAACACTGATAGAGAGATATGCACAGCTGTTTGCTCCCCTAGGAATTAATAACTTACTCTGGGTTTCGTAATAAACAAAAGTGGTTTTATTAAATATAAAAAGTAGGATTTAAGCGGTTTCAAGTAATATCAGACATAAAGTAAGTCACAAAGCAAAATAAAACACGGAAGTCTAACCCTAATACATTAAGAAACTGATTACAGGTAATCTCACCCTCAAAGATGTTCCAATAAGCTTTTTTCACAGACTAGGCTCCTTCCTAGTCTGGGCCCAATCCTTTCCCCTGGTACAGTCCTTGTTAGTTTCAGCAGACATCTCAGATGGTAAGCAGAGGTATTCTCATGACTCACAGCCCCCTTTGTCCTGCTCCACTCCCTTTTATAGTTTTGACACAAGGTGGGAATTTTTTGTCTCTCTGGGTCCCCACCTCTCCTTCTAAATGGAAAAGTACCAAATTTAAGATGGATTTCATTATCAGGTGACATGGTCACATGTCCTTGTAAGGTTTATCTTGAAACCAATTTTGCTAATCTGTAAAATCTACAGGGGCCATGTAAGTACCTAAGAGAATGACAAATAGTGCATAGAACTAGTTTAGAGAAGATTGGCAGAACTGCCAACACTCTAATTTTGGATACAATTATCTCTAGGTTTGTAAACCAGTCTTGGGTGTTTTCAGTACTAACCAGAATTTGGAGGATTGTAACAGCTGGCTTCATCAATTTCTAAAAAATTGCAACACCAGCTTTCCCCAGTAGGGGACAAGTCTGTGTGCTGTCAGAACACAGGAGAGAAGGGATGGCTGCATCTTCTTTGCTGCCAGCTGAAAAGAGCAAGCAACACCATCCCTAGCAAATTTTTTACAGTGCTGGCAACAATGCGTTGGATGTTAATCATGAGTGATTTGCTGATATTTAGGAACTCTGGGAAGGTTTTTGGGAGAGTAGCAATGAGGAAATGTCAATGATGCTCTGGATAGAAAATCATCAAATGGCAATAACACCATCACAACTAATATTACACAGATTTTAATTGTACCTCAAAGGTTAACATTTTGTCTCTCTACCAAATGTCAGGGCCACTAGTCCTATATGTAACAATATTTTTATATATATATATAAAAAAAATTCCCCTCTCACCACTATGGGTGGTATGTGTCTTCCTCAACCTCGGGTCCTCTACCAGAGGCCTGGGAGTTTGAGGGTTCTGCGCAGTATCTTAGCTGTTCCTAGCACTGCACTCTTCTGGACAGAGAGCTCTGATGTTGTTTGTTCCCTGGGATCTGCTTGAAGTCCACTCACTCACCCAGCTTAGGAGTCACAGCCCCGAGGGCTCCTACCACCACTGGGACCACTTGGCCGTCACTTTCCACATCCTCTCTAGTTCCTCTTCAGGCCCTGGTACTTCTCCAGCTTCTCATATTCCTTCTTCCTGATGTTGCTGTCACTTGGCACTGCTATATCTATCACCACCGCTGTCTTCTGCTCCTTGTCTATTACCACGATGTCTGGTTGATTGGCCAGTACCTGCCTGTCCGCTCTCCTGGATCTGGAAGTCCACAGAATCTTAGCCCTGCTATTTCTCCGACAACCTTCTGTGGAATCTCCCATCTGGTCTTGGGAGGGTCTAGCCATAACGCTGTGCAGATGTTCCTGTACACAACTGCCAGCCACTTGGTTGTGCCGTTCAGTGTACTGCTGTTCCTGCCTGCCATCTTACTATCTACCACTACTGTGTTGGACTGTCTCTGAGGCCTCTCTGCACAGTCTGCACCTTGGGTCCTCTCTAGTGTTGGTAGACCCCTGCTTCAATGGATCTGGTGCTCAGTGCCTGGTTCCTGTGCTGCTTATGATCAGTGCCTCAGTGCTGTCTATTTAGTCCAGCCCTTTCCAGCCACTGGTAGGATTTCCCAATGTCAACCACCTCAGGCTATCTGTCGATGGTACATCCCATGCAAGGGTCTTGTCTTGCCATGGCACTGCTTCTGCTTGGTCTTCCTCCCATGTCTGCTGCGTGCCTCAGGCATTCTCTCAGACAGCTCATCTTTGGGGGCCATCTTACTGATGTACTCCTGGATGTTGCCGGGTTTCGTCCAGGACAGTGGCTTTGAGCGCTCACCAAGCCCCGCCCGCCTTCTTTCCGGGCTGGTTTAACAGTCTCTGGGTGTTTGGACTTGGGTGGAAACCTCCGTGCATTGTGAGGAGGCTTCGCTGCGGGTCTTCACATCGGCAGCTCCATGTCCTCCTTTGGCCAGCTCACTATACCGGCAGGGTATCTGATGACCGGCAAGGGTGCTATCCGTTGATGGCGTGGATCTGTCTTCCCACTGAGCTGGCTCTTCAGGACCTGTCTTATCCTTTGGTGAATACTTGGATGTTGCTGTCTTCCCTTGCCTCCTCATCAGGGTTTCGCATGTGACTGTGGGATTTGCCGAGGTACATTGTTAGCTGCGTCTGTATGTCTGCTATGTGGCCCGCTGGTAGTTCCAACCCCATTCAGTCTTGACCTACCTCCCTCTCGTTCACTACGCATCGGCCACACTTCTCCTAGTCCGAATGAATCCCGATATCTCTCACTGGTAGATCCGCGTCAGTGGATCTTAGCGAGTCGATGTCTCGCTTCATTCTTAGCATACAAGCTTGATGTTCATCCATGTAGAGAGGTGGCTGATGGTAGTTCCACTCCTGAACTTGGTACCTGGTATCCAGGTCCTTGTGATTATTCTGGCGAGGGGGTTTAAGCTATGCAGAACAGCAGCGGGGACAGTGCCCATCACCTTGGGTATAATGCCGCACTTGATGGCCACTTGTGCAAGCCCTGCCTTGAGTTGACTTCCAGTGTTTGTCTTCCATAGTCCCATTGAGTTCTTGAGAAGGTCCTTAGTGTTCCTGTTGACTTTGTATAGCGCGCCAGACATTCACGAGATCCACGTGTGCGGGCACATTGAGTCGTAGGCTTTCCTGTAGTCAATTGCAGCCCGTGCTCAGAATTGGTCTGTCCTAGAGCTTGAGCTTGGTGACTGCTTCTATCTATGAGCACGGGGTGTTTTGAGCCTCTGGTGTTGTTCCCAATGCCCTTCCTGAGCTGTGCTCATGATACTGGCCCATATGGTCTGTACATTGGCGGCTATGATGCCTGAGAGGAATTCCATGTTGTGGGGTAGGCAGGTTATTGGTTTGGTAGTTTGACGGTTCTGTTCCCTTGTAGGGGTCTTCATGACCAACACTGTCCCCTTCCTTGTGTTAGCCAGTTTGGGTGGGAGGCCTGCTGCTAGCAAGCTGTTCATCGGGGCTGCTAGTCGTTCATTGGGCACTGCTGTTAGTTTCTTTAGCAGTAGGTGCTGGATCATGTCTGGTCCAGGTGGCTGTCCAGCTCTTATGGTTCTTGACCCCCTGCTGGACTTCTTCTAACGTGGATGGTGACGGGTTTCTGTCTGGGAGATTGCTGTGATCTGTTCTTCAGGTCCTGCAGCCACTTTGCACTGGTGTTTATAGAGTGACTGGATAGTGTAGTGGTTAGAGCGCCAACCTTAAGATACAGGAACCGCTCTTCTCTTGACACGCAGAGACCGGGGTTCAAATCCCGGTGGGTACCCAACTTTCAGTAGGGATCCCTTGGGCAAAAGACCGACCCTATGCTTCACCGCCCTACCTAATATGAGCAGTGACAATGAACTAGAGAGTCATGCCGCTCGGACAGTCGCCGGATAACAAGGTCCGTGCAGATGTTGAAGGAACCAGGGCAATCTGATGATATATATAGTTTTATCACAAAGAGGTTTCTAAATCTGGTAAGTTTTTTGTGTAGAAAAGAGTAAACAAAAAGTTCAGAACTTACAAATAAACAATAGGGCCTAACCAATTCTCACCCTGTACCTTTGGTAATGGTGAATCCCCATTACATATATAACGAGGCTTTCTATCACAACTTAGTTCATTTCTCTATATATGTAATGTGCCTGTACCGTCTGGTAGTGAAAACTTAGAAGAAAAAGTAGCCTAACTAAGCCTCTAAGAGATGATACACTATCGGGATTATCCGATTTTACATATACGGTTTGAAACCAGATTGTAATAAAGTCGAGAGTTTGCACGGGGCCAACACTAAGCACATTAAATCGGCACTGGTGGTTCATTGTAAACTAAGGCTTAGCTTCGATTTCCGGAGCATTGCCACTGTGGGTAGGCTATCCCATAGCTATCGCCGCATAGTTTTCTTGGCAGTCCTCCCCCGCCCATTGGAATTCTGGGTTGATGATCCCAATGCAAAAACAGTGTCGGCGGCTGATTCTGGGAAATGTCGTCACTCAATTCCTTCCTCCGTGAAAGCAACGGCAGACAATCATTCGCACCCTTTTTCCCTGGATTTGCCCTGGCAGATGCCATAGCATGGCAACCATGGAGCCCATGTTTGCTCCTTTGTCACGTCACCCGTATGCCTGTAACTGGATGCTGCTGACAGATGCGGTACTGCAGTGCTACACAGCAGCATTCAATTTGCCTTTGCAAGGTAGCAGAGACGGTTACCATCCCTATTGCAACCATCTGCCATGCCACGTTGTAAATTGGCGATGAGATGGCGACGGTTATCAGTCGTTCTGTACCGTCTGCTGCTGTCATGGGTGCTCCTGGCTGGTCTTGCACGCTGAGGCTCGCCGGGGTGCATGGACAAA
Source organism: Chelonoidis abingdonii (assembly GCF_003597395.2). Lineage (NCBI taxonomy): Eukaryota > Metazoa > Chordata > Testudines > Testudinidae > Chelonoidis > Chelonoidis abingdonii. The sequence goes on from NC_133772.1 coordinate 54,586,386, forward strand.
AATGGGAATGACTCCCCGGTCATTCCCTCCTTTATGTTTTGTCTAAAAATAGAGTCATCCTGCCTAGAATATGGGGCAAGTGTACTAGAGAACCAGAGAGCACAGCTGCTCAGTGTCAGAGCCCCAGAGATCCAGCGCAGAAATGATGAGCTGCATGCCATTCTAGGGGGTGCCCCTGCAACAACCCCACCGTTGCTTCCCTCCTTCTCCCCAACCCTCCTGGGCTACCATGGCAGTGTCCCCCATTTGTGTGATGAGTAATAAAGAATGCAGGAATAGGGAACACTGAACTTTTTTAGTGAGATAAGAATGAGGGGGAGGCAGCCTCCCGCTGCTATGATAGTCCAGGCAGTACAGAATCTTTTCTTTAGACATGAAAGGTGGGGGAGGGCTGATAGAGCTCAGCCTCCAGCTGCTATGATGAGGACGGTTACCAGCCTTTTGTACCATCTGCCGGGAATGACTCAGGAGTCATTCCATTTTTGCCCAGGCGCTCCCCGGCTGACCTCACCGAGGCCAGCCAGGAGCACTCACAGGATGATATGCGAGGATGGATAAGCAGTCCATATTGTACCGTCTGCCATCTTGAAGAAGGGAGGGACTGCTGTTCAGCGCTGCAGCACCCCTCTACCAGCAGCATGCAGTAGACATAGCGGTGACATTGAAAAAAGGTGAGAAAATTTTTTTCCCTTTTCTTTCACGGGGGGGGGGGTGTAAATTGACAACATATACCCTGAACCACCCCGGACAATGTTTTTGACCCTTCAGGCACTGGAGCTCAGCCAAGAATGCAAATGCTTTTCGGAGACTGCGGGACTGTGGATAGCTGGAGTCCTCAGTACCCCCTCCCTCCCTCCATGAGCGTCCATTTGATTCTTTGGCTTTCCGTTACGCTTGTCACACAGCAACTGAGTCCATTGCTGTGGGTCGATTTGCGGCCACACTAACCCTAATCCGATATGGTAATACCAATTTCAGCGCTACTCCTCTCGTCGGGGAGGAGTACAGAAATCAGTTTAAAGAACCCTTTATATAGATATAAAGGGCCTCGTTGTGTGGACGGGTGCAGGGTTAAATCAATTTAACGCTGCTAAATTCGGTTTAAACGCCTAGCGTAGACCAGGTTTAAATGTGTGTGCCCAGAAGTGCACTGCCAACTGTTTGAATATTCCCAAACTGATTTCTGCACCCAACCCAAATTGGATCGTTAGGTATCTTTCTGATTTGCATGATTAGTTCTGGGCACACAAATGTACAGGCTGGTATTGTAAATTTGGCTATGATTGTCCCTTCAGCTTATGTAACAGGTAGTGTATTATTGAAAAAAAATATATATTTTTGGCCATTTTTCTCATCACAGACAACTATCATGGTACAACCCAGCTGTGGTACAATCCCTATCTCCAAGACTGTGACTCTCTGAGACTAGGCAAACTGGTTATGCCATAAAATCCAGGGCCTAATCCTTGGTGATTCAGGAGAAGTCTGTGTTTTCAAAAAGGTCTTACTTTTTTATCTTAATTTCCTTTATCTCTGCAAATATAGTTTGTACAAGTGTCACTAGATATTCCATTCTATTTGTTAATCTTTTCTTTAAAATGTTTTTTGCATGTGTTTTTGTTTACAGTTTTCTCCTGTCATCAGTAAATCTACATTTTATTTTCTTATCACCCTTATCTTCACTGCTTAGTGCTTACTTTAGAGTTTCTAGGACACTGGACTCTGTAGTATAACTATAGGATTACAGTAGAATATGATTTAAGAGATATTGAGATCATTCAACTATATGGATCAAAAATTGCTTTCTAAAGCCCTAATCTTATCTGTGCTAGCTTGTTTGCTCTCCCTTAGCCTAGTTAGTTGGGTTTTCAGTGGTAAGAATCAGATTAGAAGTATATTCTTTGTATACAAAGGAATTTCAAACTTTCTTGAGTGCAACTCAGCTGCAAATAAAGAATATTACAGGTTGGCAGAATATCAGCTGGGGTCTAATATTGACCTGGTTTGGTATAAAATGCCTGGCAGGACTCAGGGTCAGATTTTCAAAGGTATTTAGGCACCTATAGATGCAGATAGGCATCAAATGGAATTTTAAAAAATGTCTAACCATGTTAGGTACCTAATGCACTTAAGCACCTAGTGGGATTTTAAAAAGCACCTATCTGCATCTTCTGACCTGTCACAGGATATTCCCTAAGTCTTTTCCAAACACAGTAAGTGACCACATCATACTTCACTATATCAATTCAGCAGCCTAGAGAGCTATTTACATACTATTTACAGTCAGAAGCCACTTTCCCCCACTTGCTTCTGTGGAAGGGAACAACATTAGCAGCAACCAGTTCTATCTATTCCTGCCTCCCTTCAGGCTGCCTACTCTTCTCTCTAGCCCCAACTTTCTGTCTGCTTATAGATCCAGATGCTGGGGCTTACTTCCACCCAATTAGCCCTTCAGCTGTATCTCTACTCGGTTAGTTGGCACCCACTGCCAACTACCTGTCTTTCAGTCAGGTCTCAGTTAATGTACACTGGTGAGGATGAGAGTGACAGGGTGCTGAGCCAGCTCATGACTCAGCACACCCTGTTAACTGCCTATAGAACTTTAACAATCTGGCCCACTGTCCTTCAAGAGTACTCTAGTTATCCATTACTGGTAACAGTCAGGAATGAGTGCAGCTGAACTTGTGCTGAAAACAATTTAACTACAAATGAAGATGGATCCACTGTTCAGCACTTTTTAAAACAAGTGAGTTTTAACTGCTTTTAAAACAAGCATTTAACTGAACCCTGTTGCAGTTAAATGTCCTGGTGTAGACAATGATCAACATTGATATTTTGTTTCTATAGCTGGTGTCTGCTTCAAGCTATTTTTTTTTAATGTAAGCAAAAATAGTTCAGCCAGTTCCAATTACATGAGGGAAAAATACATTGTTTTGCCCATGTGTTTTTTTTTTTTTTTTAAACTTACCACTGTTTAATTGAGAAGTTCTAGCACCTCCATGCTTTCAAACAAGGAATTAACAAAGGGGTGGCCTTTGTGTCAGCACTGGGTCTTTTGTTGTCTACTTGCAAAACTGCCTAATTTTGGTCATGTTATAAGAAAAATCTTAAGACTGCAAATGCTCAGTAGTGACCTGTTAGCTTGACAGCTAAATTCTCTGATGATTCCATCTGTAGCAAGCATGATCCAGTGCAGAGCTGCAAGGGCTTAGCAGGATTTTCCCTACAATTACTCCTCCCAAGTGCTGCAGGCCACTGGGCAGAGGACCAGCGAGCAGAAAGACTCTCTCTTGCTAGCACCCACCAGCTGCAAGGAAGAGGAGGAGGAGAATGTAGCCTGAATAAAATACAGCGGGGACAAGAGCGGGACTAGGGTTAGGGCTAGAATAGTACTCTGAAAAAACAGGCCCTCGGCATCTCAAATTGGGCACCCAAAATGAATGACTTTAATCTATCTGTGCCTCAGCACAGCCTCTGTAAATGGGGATAAAAATGCCTTAATAGACTCTGCCCTTTTCTAACTTTGGAGTGCTTGACGTTATAACTTTAATGTTCTTTTAACACAGTTTCTATGTAGGTTATATATAACAGTGCTCTATGGATATTTAGGCTTTCACAACGTATTGTTTTACTAATAGTTAAGCCTAAGTTTTGAAAGCGCCATAGGACTTATTCTCAGAGAAATGAGCCTGAGGCTGGGATTTTGACAGGTGTCTAAAGACAGAGGTGTCCTATTCTCATCAAATTTCAATGGGAATTAGGCATCTAACCACTTTAGGAACCTTTTAAAATCTCAGCCTAAATTGTTGTCCTGTTTCACAGTAGAGCCACGTACAGTTAAGATGTGACAGTTTCTGTTAAATGATGTTGACATTTTTTAAATTTCTGGGGTAAAAAGAAACAATCTAAACCTCCTTAAATAGGAGCTGCACCTTGCTTATGACAGGACTCAATTAGATTTCCCCAGAACACCAATAGAATACAGAGAAATGTTTGGGATTTGTTTGTTTGTTTTTAGGTTGGCTGGTCAAAAAAGCTTTTCCAAACACTAAATGAGCCCAGGACTGAATTAAAACTAGTTGGAAATGTCACTGTCTGAAGACTGACAGATGCTTCAACATTGTTGTTAGTCATAAATAGACCTCTGAGGCAGAGTTCAACCGCCTGGAGTCTGACATATACATGTAAAACCTTAACTCTAAACATAGACTCTGACATATACATGTAAAACCTTAACTCTTGTCTGAGAATATTAATTTAGCTCTGATCCAGGAAAGCTTCCTTACACAGGACAAGTTAAGCGTGTGCTGTCTTGAATCTGGAGTCTTATGCTATATGGAACCATGACTCACTTAATAGACAGTGAGTCATGAAAAGTCCTTTAATCTCCAGATCAATTAGAAAACACTTAATTGCTATATACTAGCATCTCAAAGAGCAGGCTACAAATTCCTGTTTAGATAAAAACAAATGCCGGAGTCAATTATATTAATTCCACTAGAGGAGTTTCAGATACACAAGCTATCACTAGATGTTCATACAGTTATTTCTGTTGATAGAAGGGGCCAATTGATAGAATGTCTTTCAAAAGGATTACTGATAATCTAATAGGGACAGATTCATGCTAGTTTTTTTGTCCAGATACTAAAATATATTATTTCACAATCTATTTCACTACGCCGATGGTGTCATAAGTACCATCTGTACATGATTCTCATTCTTCGATCTCAGTTCCCTAATTCATAACAGGAAGAATTCCTGAAGCTCCAGAAGGTTTCGTCCCAAAGGAAACAGAAACTCCAGGAGCACCAGTCACATGCCACTCTTGGAACCTTCCAGACAGTTCCTTCTTGATTGTATTATTTTCTATCAGGAGCATGTGTCACTGTTCTGACTCTTTAATCCAATCAGCATCTATCCTGCTCTTGCTATTCTCTGGGTCTCTCTCTGGCTGACTTCCAGTCTAGGCTAGTTCTTGTTATTGCTTTTATTTTAATAACCCTGTGACTCTTTAGCCATTGGCCCAGAAACACCATTAAGATGCCAATTTCCACAAACCCTGAAGAAATCTTGGTTCCATGTCTCAAGTCTTCCTGTTGAGTACTGAGAGATTTGGTGCCTTTCTTGCATTATTTATTTCTGAGATAGTGCCTCAGTACTTTTTTGCTTCAGCCAAAATATCAAGGGCTCCCTGAAAAATTTCTGTTTCAGTCAATGACACATCTGACATTCCCTGGATAAAATATCCTCTCCCCCAAAAAACACTAAAAAATCCATTTTCCATACACTCTTTCTCCCCTCAAATCCTATCAGTTCCACATGGTCTCCCATCCTAAATCCAAAGATATTTAAAACAATTCCAGGCCAGTTCTTGTGTTTATGAAGGATGGTATACCTGATGTAATTAAGGCTTCAGCAAACTAGCTGTTTGCATGCAAGCAGCCTTCTCTACAGAGAGCTACTGTGACCTCTGGCTGCAAGGAGGGTTGGCTCAACAGTGTATGAGACAGTATGATCTAGTTTCTAGTAAACTGAATATGGCATTAAGAGCAAGAGACTTCTGTGTTCTTATCCTGCCTCTGACAGCTGTTTGCACTGCAGTAGCACTCAAATAACTCAACTGGGGTCGGGCCCTATTGTGGTAAATACTGTACAAACACATTGTAAGAGACCGTCCCCTAACACAAGGAGCTTACTGACTCCTGCTGTGGCCCTAGTAAAGTTATTTAGCCCAAAATTTTCACATCAGCAGCTTCTTGGAAAATGAGTTCAGTTTCATTTAAATGTCTAAATGTGCATTTAGGTGCCTAATTTAAAGCAGAAAGCTAAGGATACAATTTTCAAAACAAGTTGCCTAATTTACCCCGTCTGAAAAATGAGGATGAAAAACAAGGCAATCTAGGGTTTTGTTATATGGACAAATGTCCCTTAAAACCTTTTAAAAAATATTCACAATTAGGCATTGATCCCTGAACAACCAATTAACCTCTGCTTCTCTTTATGTGACTGATGGAAATAGCCTGAGGAACTACCATCTCCCCACTTCTAATATAAAATGAGTCAGTTCAGTTTGAGTGAAACCCTAAAGCAATATCTTGCTGAGATCTTAACCCCAAATTCTTAGTATCCCTGTGTGCAGTGGATTTGATAGGCACTGGATTAAATTTGTTTCTGTGTACAGGAAGGTATCCTCAATTCTGTTTAATTTTGCTCCTTTCCACCACATAACACTAAAACAATGAAGAAAATATTTCTATGAAAATATATAGGTTCCATATATTTCCTTCTCACTACTGAGATATATGCACACAAACCCTTTTCTGTGTTAAAAAAGCCTGTTTTTTTGTATAAGTAAAAGTTAATTATAATTATAATTACTTTTCCTGTGTGTATCCTGTGTGTATTAAATTTGAAGACTAATATTTTATTTGCATTGTATTTGCTCTTTGTACAAAAAAAGTTGCTCATTTTTTTGGACAAAATCTCCAAATCAAAATAATCTTGCTAAACCGTTTAAAGTTCTGTAATTGAATAAATAACCTATATTTCACTTGTGGTTTTACACACATTGGTCCTGAATTTGCCAAGACTTACACATGTGCTTAACTTTACACTTTGCATTTAGTTCTTTGATTTAAAAAAGATAGCTCCTGTGCATAAAGTTTGTGCATAAGGGTTTGTAGGATTAGGGCCTTATTTGCTCTTCTAGCTCTTATTTTTAGGCATGGAGATATTAGATTATCCATAAACGTTGATTTCACCATACCCAAACAAAGTGAGGAAAATATATTTCCATCTATAACAACTGAAAATTATAGAAGCAAAAGTAAGAAAAATGCTGCTTGAGAACTCTGTTTTAAGGACTTCAGGATATTTACTGTATATATGCTGACAATTTGTATTTAATATTTTACCTTTTGAACGTCAACATCTGCAGTAATTAGTCTGACATTCCATATTTTTCACAACTGTGAAAATTTAAATTGATTAAAATAGAATATGCTTAAAATAAACATTGATATTACTTATTGAAATGCCATAAAAATCAAATTCTGCTAAGTCTACTTATTTTGGCTTTTATTCTACATTCAGGCTGTGAGTTCACAGCATCCAAATGTCACAAACCTGAATGATACCATAGAAAGATTTTTTAAACATCTATTTTACTTTACAATTTATAGCTTAGATCCTTCAAAGACTTAAATATGGGAATCATCCCATCAAAATTAGTGGAACTACTCACCTACAAAAAGTTATGCAAGTTTGCAAGCTCCTTCAACATATCCCACTGCTACCATTTTCAGACAAAAGGTTCTGATCTTGTTTGCATTGAGCACCTAAAATCACCATCAGTCAATGGAGTAGAAGTTGATGGAGTTTTCTGTGCACAAATAATTCAGGACTAGGCACCACTAAAAAAATGATCCTTGATTTAAAAAACAAAAAAACCCAAACAACCAACAGCAAACCAATCCAACCAATCAAAAAACCATAAAGTTCCTTCCTTACCAAGTGCAGAACCATTTTTAAAGAGGGCTTAAAAATGTTGAAGTGGCCAGTTTATATTTACCTTTCCAGGAGAGAATTAATTTCTTTTTAATGGTTGCTATCAAGCGATTAAAAAAAAAATTAATCCTGATTTTAAAAAGTACATAGCTGTGAAATACAACTAGTAGCAGCAAGTAGTGTGACCAGGTAGCAAATGTGAAAAATCAGGCTAGAGGGTGGGGGATAATAGGTGCCTATATAAGAAAAAGCCCCCAAAATTGAGACCATCCCTATAAAACCATCATCTGCTCACCCTAGTAGCAAGTATCCTGCAAACACTTTTGCACACGCTTAATTTTAATGACACACCGAGTGACTATCCGTGCGCTTAAAAGTAAGCAAGTGCTGAAGGCTTTACAGGGTGGGGGCCCTAACGTGGCCTTTCGGGCAGTACTGTCGGTGCAGGAGTGTTTTTGGGCAGGGACACCCCCTCACAAAAGCACACGACATCTCTCATCTAAAGTGCTGGGGCCCGGAGGCCGCCACTCGCTGACAACCCCCGCCGAGACCAGCGCGGGGCAGCTTCTCCCCGCCGCTGCCTTCCTCCCAGCTCGGGCCTTTTTCCTGTGAAAACTTTCCACGATGACATCATCTGTTTGTGTAAAAAGTCGCCCTTCCAACCCCTGCCCTGAGCTTGTCACGTCCGGGACACGGGGCCTCCCCGCCCTCTCTACGCGGGGCTTTCACTAAACACGCCGCACTAAACCCCGGCCTGCCGGAAGGGGTGGCTGGGCGCCCCGGCCTATGACGGAGCGAACACGCAGACACGGGCTCAGCGGAGGCGGATGGGCGTGTGCCCGCTGCGCAGCCCGACTGCCCGGGGAGACTGTGTCGGGGCTGGGGGGCGCGAGGCCGGCGGGTCTCGCGAGGCTTGTCGTCGGCCATTTTCCCATTGGCTGGCGGTGGCGGAGGGGGTGGGGGCTGCGGCGCTGCCCTCACGGGGAGCAGTGGGTGGGTGTGTTGCGTGGGGGGGGGAGAGAATGAACCGCTCGCGTCCCTCCGCCTCCTCCGGCCGCTGCTGACGACTCCTCGGCCCAGCCTGCTGCGGGCCCAGCGCCGCGCCACCGGCCATGGTGCCCAATGAGGAGAACCAGCTCGTCCCCAGAGAGGTGGGGCCCGAGCGGCGGGGTCGCTCAGCGTGTGTGGGGGAGCGTGGGGGCTCCTGCCAAGAAGCCTCGGGCGGGGGCGTAAGTGGGGGAGGAGGTGCGGCGAGGAGGCCTCGCTCCGGGGCTCGGCTCGGCCCGGGGAGGTGCGGCGGGGAGGCCCGGCTCGGGGTGGGGGTCGGCCCGGGGAGGTGTGCGGCGGCGCTTCTTTTTGTGAGTGGTGGCAGGAAGGAAATCCCCGTCCAAGTGAGCCGGGAGTGCATGTGTAGGTCCCTATGAGGGGGACTGCGTTGTGGGGGTGAAGTTGGGTCTTTGCAGTGTTGGGGGGGACGGGGGTTGTGAAAGGCACCTGTTGGTATCACTGCATGTGGCAAGTATCAGAGGGGTAGCGGTTGTATCCACAAAAACAATGAGGAGTCTGGTGGTACCTTAAAGACTAATAGATTTGTTTGGGCATAAGCTTCCCTGGGTAAAACCCCCACTTCTTTGCTGCATGAGGGTTTATGTGGGAAGAAGAGGGCCCCAGTGTGTGTTGCTGTCTGCGAGAGCCTGGGGAAGAGGCCCTGGTTTTTCTAAGGTTGAGGAGAAGGCCTATCCTATGAGAGGTCTGAGGGGGAGCTGCTTGGCTTGAGGTGTGTGTGAAGGAGGAAGAGGTGAAGCCTGAGTAGTGACATCCCAGGGCTCTCTTGCAGGAAGAGAGAGCAGTTAAAGGATGTCTGTGTGATGGTTCCAGGGAGCTTGGGGTGTTGGATGGGCAGGTAGGAGAAGCTTCATGCCTATGTGAAGTTATCTGGGCACCCTTAGCTGGGATGTAGGAAGAGAAATTGTCCATATGATACCTGGGAGGAGAGCAGGCCCCTGTCCGTGTTGTTTGAAGGAGCTGGGTTAGTGGGAGGGCACCAAGGAGGGATTCAATCTGAGAGTTTTGGGGAGGGGAAAGCCATCTGAGGGTATGGCTACATTGGCAGCGCTTTGAAGTGTGAGTGTAGTCAGAGCCGCAGCGCTGGGAGAGAGCTCTCCCAGCGCTGCTTGTAAACCACATCCCTTATGGGTGTAGCGTGCAGCGCTGGGAGCCATGCTCCCAGCGCTGCTGCCCTGATTACACTGACACTTTACAGCACTGCATCTTGCAGCGCTCAGGGGGGTGTTTTTTCACACCCCTGAGTGCGAAAGTTGCAGCGCTGTAAAGTGCCAATGTAGCCAAGCACTGAGTGAAGAAGGGATGGAGACAGGAGGGAAGGCCTATGTCTATGAGGTTTGGAGAGGCTAGACCCAGGTATGGTATTTGGGGAGGGAAAGGTATACCCTTCCCTGTGTGGTTCTTTGAGGGTGGTGGAAAAGGGCAGGATGTTTGTGGTGGGCTGGGGGTGTAATAAGAGAATTGATTTGGTAGCTGATTCTGTTCCTGTTTGCAGGAAAAGGCTGCTGTCTCTCTCCAGCAATGGGAAGGGAGGAAAAAGGTCTGCCCCTTATGCCTAGTCTCTTACAAACAGCAAAGTGGAGGAGAACTGAGCCCCCCACCCCCCCCATCCTTTTGTGCTGATGCTTCTCATGTAAATCACATGTATCCAAAAATACTGCTCAAGATTGAGAGGGGGGAGTATAGGTTTTAAGTGATGGACAAAGTGATGATAAGCATCTGTTAAGGCAATTAATAATATACAAGATTTTCAGCCATTTTTTTGAGAACTGTGAGGATCTGACAGATAAATTAATAGGCTCAGTTAATTTTTAAAATGATTTTACATTTCAGTTAAATTGTTCTAACTCTTATTGTTACTTTGTTCTCCCACCCAGATTTGCTTATTTTCTCCATCTGTTCTGTCTTGTTATATATCTAGATTGTAAGCTCTTTGGGGCAAGGCTTGTCATCCTATTACTGGTTTGTACAGTGCTTGGCATTTTGAGACCATGATTCCTGAGAACTACTATAGTACAAATAATCCTGAATTTTATAGAAATGTTAGATATGAGAGTCTGTGGGGCACTGCTGTATAATTGAAGGAAATAAGGTAATGGAAAGCTGTATTTCAGAGGCAAATATTTCTAAAACTTAAAAATAAAATGTTTGGTTTAAAAAACAAACAAAAGCCACCAGCACAGGACAGGAGGGGATATAGCCAGTATAGGTGGATGAAAATTAGGAGATAAAGGAGACTGACAGAAAAAGCCTGTGGCACTTGTAGTGAGTAACTGGAATAGATAGGGATGATTAACAGAAGAATCTAGCTATGGCCGTTCCTTTAGTTTTTTAGTTTTTATTCCTTTTTTTAAGTGTGTGCGCGTGTGTATATACATTTTAAGGCCAACAAGTAGGGTTAGATGTGTGTGTGAGATATGCACACATCTGTTGGGTTTAAAATGTATTTAGAATATGTGTGCTTCAGATGTGTATGTTTAATTGTCTGCTCAGTTTAATCCCCCCCCCCCCCTTTGGTATGAAAGAAGTAAAGGGAACAGATAGAGGAAGATAACTGTTTTAAAAGAATTAGTGATGTGATGTCCTGTAAAGTTGTCGTGGATTTGGATATCTTGAAGAAAACTTCATGACATTTGTAAATGATGTATCTTGATAATCTCCTTGTAAATTACAGATTTGGGTGTGATTCTTCTCAGAATCTCTTCTAAGTTACACCTCACTACTTTTTGTAAGTAAACACAGTGGAAAACCACTGTGAATGATGTAAACATTGACAATTTACTCTGTAATGAAGTAAACTGTTTTGTGATTTTTTTTTTTTGTAAACTGAGTTCATTTTTCTTTATAATGCAAATATGAGACATACAAAATAGTTGTTTTGATGAGAGAGAAACAGATTGAGAGGGTGTCTTAACCCTTCAAGATCCCTACTTCTGTTACAAATAACACACACAATATTGGCATTTTCTGTTATACTTTTCTAACTTTACAGTGTGCCCTTTGCTTGAATTAGGGTGTGTGGAAGATTAACAAATCTCTTACTGCAGCATTCACGAGCTACACCTGTTGGATTCAATAATAGTCTCATAAAGGGAACACTATTTTGAGAGAGGTGTGGATGAGCTGTGTTCTCCGTGGTCCCTGTTGAAACTAAGAAGATCTTTCCCTTGGTCCCTTGATTTTGCTGTGTGACTCCTGCATTATTGTACTTCCACAAGTAGAAGATGCTGTGAGCCTTTTTGGAGTTCCAGTTCTGCTGCTTATTAGGTGGAGGTGTCACTGTTTTCTTACCACCTTCCAGAGGGCTGAGTGACACTTTTTTTTTTTTTTTGCAGCACATGCTGCCTGCCTCTGGAAATTAGAGTGGGATTTGAACCAGGGTCTCTTGAAAGACAATACAGAACCATGTTGTTTTACTTAATACCGTTTCTGTTTGCTTGGGATAAAAATGGCAAGATCACATTTAAAATGTCACTTTCCTTGGCTAGTTGGCTGAAGGTGTGGATGTAAAAGCCCTAAATGGTATGGGTCACAGCTACAAAATTGGAGACTGCCTCTTTCCTCATGTGATACCATGGTAGTTGAGGTGGTCTGGGGTGTTTGAATTATAAATGATACTTGCTTTAAGTGGGAAGTGGTTAATGGCAATGTATTTTCAGTTAAGGGTCCTCACTTCTGGAATGCCTTTTTTCCTTCTGGCTTGACAGAAGCTGGGTTTGCCTTCCAAGGCACACTATACAATGGTTATTGGTTTTCAGAGGCTTTTGTGTGGGGAACATGGGTTTGGAGTTTGTGTATGTGGGAGAATTTAGTTCCTGTGGGCTCAGAGGGCTTTATTAATGTTAATCCTATCTGAATTTGTTGACTATTTTATAAAACTGTTTTACTTTTGTGTAGGGCATCTGATAGGTACAATTTACTTATCTAAAATAAATGTGATTTAAGGTTTTGCTTTTATCTGCCTCTTCTTGTTTTACTACCTACTAGCTGTTTGCAGTGCTGGTATTGGTCTTTGGGTGCAGGATCTCCTTTAGCTGAAAACTATGCAAAGGAATTCTAACCACCCCAAAGCAGTGCTTGTAGAAGCTGTGGTGTTTTTTAATTGAGCTTTTTATGTTCTTCCAAGTTCTAAATTATCTCTGTGAATTAATAGTTTGAGGACCAAATTTAGTTGTTGAAAGGGTTGACAGTTAAACACTTTTGTTCCAGCTGTTAAGGGGTAAGTGATACAGCCTATATCCCAGGAGACTGGAAGCTACTTACTCTGTACACTGTGTGAGTCAGTGGTTATGTTCAAGTGTAGCTGCATGTAGAAACATATGTTACTGTGCTGCAAACAAGCTACTTATAGCTTTTTGATATTGATCACATAACATTTAGCAAGGATTCAGTGGTATACCGTTAACTTGGGGACTTCTTATAGAGCTGTAGTTGCCACATTGTGATCTATGGTGCAATTTGCCCAGGGAGTTGTTTGGTTATATGATATTGGTTGCTTATTTTTCACCTCCTAAATTGCAATTAAAATGCATTATTACATCCTAATGTTTTTTTCCCACGTAAGCAATTTCTGTAGCTGATACAGGGTGTCATTTAATTTGCAATTGGTGTGGGAGGAGGGAGACTACTGTATGTGGAAACTTAAAGTTTAACTGTCCAAAGTACACTTGTCAGTATAAAGTGTATGTACTTTATACTTGCTGTCGTTAAATCAATGGTGGGAGTGTGAGAGACTCTGCTGCTTTGCAACCATCTGAAGTGAATCCTCCCAGTCCAAATCTGGATTAAATGCAGTATTTCCATCTTGTAGATGAGCCTGTGCTTCAAGGTGGAACAGATATTGGTACACGGATGGCTTCTCTGCACTGCAAAGGGCATGTATGAGCTATTATAGCTCCTCACTTGTAGTGGCATTGGAGGCACTGACTGAGTGTGTGGGACTTTCAGTGTCCCTGTTGGTGACAATTCTTTTGGGACAGTTGGAAGATTTCATGGCCACTTGAAGTGGCTGCTAGTTCAGCTCATAGAGCTGGCCATACTCTTGTTTCAGTGGCTGGACTGAAATTGGAGATGGGGCAAGGGCTAGTAATACAAATTGCTGGCGATGGCAATTGAGATATTGTGAAGGTGTAACATCCTTCTGTTCTCTTGTTTCAGGAAAGCTGCTGATTTTATTCTTTTATAATTGTACTTTTAGTCATTTTAAAGGTTCCAGAATAGAGGACTTTGAAATTACTGGGAAATGGAAATAAATGCATGGAAGAGTTCCTTTCTGGATTCTTTCTGTTAGGCTTGTCTGAATGTTGAATTGTTAGTTTCTACATAGCGAACATAATTTTTTCATTTTTTTTTAAATAAAATGTTCACTTCTATTGTCCCTTGAGCAAACAAATGACATTCTTGGTGGGGGAGGTCACCCTAATGTATGATCTGTTCTTGAGAAAATTACCCATCTGGATAAATAGGATTTCTGTAACTATGTACATGTTAAAACGAACAGTGCTTTATCACGTTCAATGTGCACATGATATCATAAGCATTTTTGCAATATTTTTAAAGAGGAAATAATTAAAATATATTAAAATTTAGTTAATGTTGCTTCTGTAAAATCTTAGTTTTATTCCCTCCTCCATTTCTGTTGTGTTCTAATCCAGAATGCTAACATATATAGGTGTGACAAAAAAGTAGTGAAACTTACTACGCCATTGTTAAAGTGGATGATCTCATCTCCAGTTAAAAACAAAACAAATTAGTCTGGTTTTGCTGCTGGACACTGTTAGCTCCTTCATTATAACAGCTAGAAGAGTTTTCCATTACAGTGATCTGAGCAATATTATGTTGTGTAGCCCAGTGAATAGAGGGCTGGAGTAAGACTCTAGACCTGCCACTGGCCTGTTGGGTGGCCTTCGGCAAGTCACTTCCTCTGTTTCCCTGTCTGTAAAATGGACATAATGATACTGTTCTCCTTTGTAAAGTGTTTTGAGACCTATTGAGGATAAGTGCTACATAAGAGCTAGATAATTATTTATTTGCCACTGAAACTAGGCTTCTCCACAGTATTAATTTTACACTATTAATTTTCTTTACATGGTGTATATTAAGTATCACGGATCCTAGCAAGTGCCCTTTCATGGCCATCTGCTAGGATTGATGTGAGGGAAATCCAAACCTCTGTCCTATGGATTCCCAAGGGTGTTTTAAGATGATGGAGCCTAAATGGGGTCAAGCCATTGTCTCAATCTCAGCATCCCTAGGCACACTCTCAGGGCTCAGATCCCTTGTCTGGCACTCACTTTCCAAGTGTTGGAAACTGCTGTGCATTTGCCTAGCCCCTCTGGGTGCAAGCACTGCCCCTTCAGACTCCCCAGGTCTTAAACACACCTCTCTCCTGGAACTCTACCCCAAAAGATGTGAAACTTCTGGTTTACAGTTTAACTACCTCTGAGATATGAAGCAGTTGACAAGACACACATTTTGTTCAGACTATTACCTTTATGCTCTTTACTTAACAAATTATGTACAGGAGAGTACAAATCATAGTAAACAATAGAGCATCCTAAACATAATGTCGCTCACTAGCTCATCCTTCCTTTAGGAGTCCTTTGGTGGGGGGATCTATATTTGTTCTGTCAGAAAGGCAGGGTCCCTGCCTCCTTGCCTACCCTGCTCCTGCAACAGCCTCAGTCATCTTAGTCTGGTGCAAAATGGTTCTCCTGCCACTTTTGTAGATTCCTGCTGAGGTCTCCTGCTTCTTTTGTTCTGCCTTATGGTAATTTTCCATTACGCCCGAGCCCACCTACCTTCAGACAAGAGGAGAAAGTGTTTTCTCCCATGCAGAGCAAACATATTGTCCCAAGGTGTTTTACTCTGAATATATGATAATTGAGTCTGATTGCTCAGCACTCTCTGTGGCCTGACAGAGAGATGACACAATCTGGCTAGCTCATGGGGGGACTCGTATACGTATAGGCTTTCCATGACACAGTAATTTCATGATATAGTTTTATAAAATTATCCAAAATTCAGAAGTGGTACAGAAAATCCCACCAATACATCACATTTCTCCCCCTTCAAAAAAAAAAAAAAAAAAAAAAGTAGGGATATATAATAGGTACCCTAGTTATGTTCTGGAATCCCACTTCTAGGCAGAGCATCTGCTTTACTACTTATTAACTTGAACTTGATAGATTGTCAGTAAGCAATTCCAATTATCATACCAAAATACAGTTTAATGATATTATTATAAATAAGTTACCATGTTTGCATCCATTAAAGGAGAGGTTAGATGTGTCTTCTTCCCCAGTCTTCCTCAGGTTTAGTTACATTTCAGCAGACCACCCTGAAATCATAAAGTAAGGCCACGTCTACACTACGGGATATCATCGAATTAGCTAAAATCGGTTTTATAAAACTGATATTATAAATTCGATTTCATGCGGCCACACTAGGCACAGTAATTCGTGTTGTGCGTCCATGGTCCCGAGGCTAACGTCGATTTCTGAAGCGTTGCATTGTGGGTAGCTCTTCCGTAGCTATCCCATAGTTCCCACCGTCTCCCCCACCCCTAGGCAATTCTGGGTTGAATCATTATTGTCGAGGTGGTTCTGGGTAAATGTATCAGTCGTTCCTTCCTCCGGAAAACATCAGCTGGACAATCCTTTCGCGCCGTTTTTCCCTGGATTGCCCTGGCAGATGCAATAGCACGGCAACCATGGAGCCCGTTTTCTTTTTTTTTTTCCCGGCACCGATGTGTTACTGGATGCCGGCGGAGAGAGAGGCGATACTGCAGCGGCTACACAGTAGCATTCACTTGCTTTTGCAATGATAGCAGAGATGGTTACCGGTCGTTCTGTACCGTCTACTGCGGAGAAACTGGCAATGAGATGACGGTTATCTCTCTCCCTCTGTACTGTCCGCTGCTATCATGAGTGCCCTGCTGAAATCCCGGGGGCGCAACGCAAAAGCAAAACTGGGATTGACTCACTTGGGACTGAGTCAATCCTCCTTATGGTTTCTAAAAATAGTCAGTCCTGCCTAGAATAAGGGGCAAGTGTATTAGAGGACCAGTGGTATCAGAGCACAGCTGCTCGTGTCAGTATTCACGGGGGTGCCCCTGCAACAATCCCACCCGTTGCTTCCCTCCTCCCCCAACCTTCCTGGGCTACCATGGCAGTGTCCCCCCCATTTGTGTTATGAAGTTTATAAGAATGCAGGAATAAGAACAGAGTGTTAGTGAGATAAAATGAGGGGGAGGCAGCCTCCCGGGCTATGACAGTCAGGCAGTATAGGAATCTTTTTCTTACACAGGAAAGGGAGAGGGGAGCTGATGAAGTTCAGCCCCCAGTTGCCATGAAGTGTACCAGTCGTTACATTTTATGTGGTTCGTAAGTTGGGCCAAGCCAGTTTGTCCGTCGACGGGGTAGTACTGGGAGTCATTCCCATTTTTTCCAGGCGCCCCGGCCCAAGTCAGCCTGAGGCCAGCCAGGAGCACTCACGGAGGTGCTGATGACGACGACGGGTATCAGTCATATTGCCCGTTTTACCACCGGGAAGGGTGGAGGGGGAGTCGGGGAGGGAGCGAATCTGCTCCTTACTGGCTGCGGATCGGTTCTCAGCGCATTCAGTATGCACATAGGTGACATTTGAAAGAAGTCAGAATGATTTCTTCCTTTCTTTCACGTGGTGGTGGTGGTTGGGGGAGCTGAAGGAGCTTTCCCTGAACGCACGCCAGACATGTTGTTTGAAACTAACAACATTGGGAGCTCCAGCACGAAGATGCAAATACTTTTCAGAGCTGATGTGGATGTGGGATGTGGATTGTCCTCAGGGGCACCGCCTCCATCCACTGAGCGTCCATTTGAGTCTTGGCTTCCCCGTCGCGGTTGTCATGCAGCGCTGTTTATCCTGGAGATTTTTTTTCAAACGCTTGGTGGCATTTCGTGTTCTGTAACGGAGGCTTCGATACAACAGATTGTCCTCCCAGTCAGCGATCAGATCTAGTATCTTTCCCGTACGGGTCCAGCTTGGTGCTCTTTCTCGATTTAGACTGCTTCTCGCCAGCTGTGCTGATCAGAGCTCCACGCACTGGGGGCTAACGGAAATGTAATATTAAAAAGTCTGCGTGGGCTTTTCCTTGTTTTCCTGCCCGCTTGCATCCGAGTTGCAGATTGCTGTCCAGGCGGTCAGTGGTGCCTGTGGGATACCCGCGTGGGCCAACTAATCGATATTCCGTCCACACTAACTGTAATCCGATACGTTAATATCGAATTTAGCG
Source organism: Chelonoidis abingdonii (assembly GCF_003597395.2). Classification (NCBI taxonomy): domain Eukaryota; kingdom Metazoa; phylum Chordata; order Testudines; family Testudinidae; genus Chelonoidis; species Chelonoidis abingdonii. The sequence continues at coordinate 54,604,231 of NC_133772.1, forward strand.
CTACTCCTCTCGTCGGGGTGGAGTACAGAAATCGATTTAAAGAGCCCTTTATATCGATGTAAAGGGCGTTGTAGTGTGGACGGGTACAGCGTTAAATCGATTTAACGCTCTTTAAATCGATTTAAACGCGTAGTGTAGACCAGGCCTAAGGGGCACCATTTCCCATCCTTAACAGTTTCACTCCCCCCAGAAGTTGCTTCACATCCATTTGAGGCTTTTCCTACTCTCTGCCATGTATCATGAATTTGACAGCACTCTTAAGTACCCACTGTCTCCCTCATTCCAGGGGAGCTCTGACACATATCATCTTTGGCTGTACCTCTTGTTCCCTTTCCCTGCGGAGTCTTGAATCATCGCACCTGTTTCCTGTATCTCTGTTTCCTAACTCACAGTGGAGTTCTTTCCCCCCACATCTCCTCACTGTACTGGTGTCCTCGCTGTACTGGTATCTCACCACTCCCAGCAGCATTCTTGGCTATTCAGCACTGACTCATTTTCCCCACTGATGGTAGGCGGTAATCTTGCCCCCTCGTCTGTGGTAGCCTGGGACTTCCTGATGGTCTGTGAAGATGTAAAGGACCTTGAGCCAGGCAGGAGAAGGAATTCTGCTTACCTTGACTTATTATGTGGGGGACAAAAGGCAGTGGAGTGTATGTGGGGGGGTTAATACTCCTCCCTTAAAGAAGCCGAGGTTAGGCCATTGGAGTCCCTGGGCCCTGAACTCCAAGAGGGTGGAGCAGAAAAAGGAATTTGGCTTGGGGGAAGGATTGAAGTTTCCCTTGCTTGACTCTTCTGCTGTTTAAAAGCAGTCAGAGGTGCCTCACAGGGAAGCAGCCCTACCTTATTTCTCCCCTTTTTGCTCTGAAGAATTGGTGCTTATAGTATTTCCAGGATGTGTGGGGAAGCTCAACCCATTATGGGGGCAGCCAGTCCCTTGAAGGAGAAAGGTAAACCATACATATTTCCTAGAAGCTGGAGTGGGAGGACCAGGTCTCAGGTTTACATCCAAAGGTTTGGGGATAAGAAGGAGCGTGTGAGAGCTCAGCGCCATATTTTCCAAAGCTGTTCCACTTTGGATAAATAATGAGAGTGATTGATTGGACTAAGGAGGCTGGACCCACCTCCCATGTAAGTGTCCTAACCAACAGGCTATACGTGCATTTTCAGTCTGTCTCTCAGGCCCAATGACTATTTAATCATGTGTACAAAGTGGGATAGAGTCCTGGGGGCGATTAGGGATGGGGGTCTCTGGAGGAGGTGCTCAGGGAATGAGGAACGGGGGGGAACGGCAAAGCAAGTTTGATATAATGCGGTCTCACCTATAACGTGGTGAGATTTTTTTATCTCCTGAGGACTGCGTTATATTGAGGTAGAGGTGTATATAGAAAACTAAATCTAAGGTTACTGTGTCATCAGAAGTTAAATGTTTGTGCCATCCTGATCATGTTTTTTATCTGTTGTTAAAACGTCCCAAATTCTAAGAAACCAGCTTGGAATTCCTGGTGCAGATGTCTCCAGGCATAATCAAATGCATAATGTTTATCAACAAGTGAATTACTAATTTAGTGGTTTTTTTAACAAAGAGCTAAAAAAAAGTCTTCTGTTTTGTCTTGCTGCTCTTCTGAGAATTTTTCTAATTGAACATATGTGTGACTTAAAATTAAAATATTGCAGATGTAACAATGAGGGACTTTTTTCAACTATTAACTATAATAACAGATTGGAGAAGAAATATTCTTTATTTACTTGTGTATTTTAGCTACATTTAGTGTATAGCTACTTTCACTGCTCTCATTTGAATGAGTGGTCTTGTATAACAGGAGAAAAAATAATTTTTAAACGTAAGAAAAATTCTGGTAAAATAAGAATAAAAAAAAATTGGTAGGGGTCTACCAGAAACTACATTAAAATTAGTTTTTATCTAACAGAAAAATTTTCAAAACACTTAAGTGAGTTAGAAACTTAAGTAACTTGTAGCACTTTTTCAAAGTGACTTAAGTGCTTTGGAAAATTTTGCCCATGATCTCAAATTGACTGGCCTGTTAAAAAACTTAGGACTGGTAGATGTGCGATAGTTCATCTGAGTTAGAGGTTCCTTTGATTAATTGTAATTGCACATCCTGAACATCCAAACACCACCTCTGCGTCACTGTCTGAGTCACCACTTGTCAACAGGAGCCCTCTACTGAGGCGGAGGGAAAACGTTTATGCTGTATGCATGTGCACATTTAGCATTTATTTATCTTTGTGTCACTTAGAAATGTGTTTCAAAGCAGAGGCTTTGTTAAATAGCACGATAGGTTAAAAACAAACTGGGGGGATTCTGTACTAGCTAAATTAATAGATAGCTAGAAGTGGTTGGGGAGTGTGTGTGTATGTTTTATTTATTTATTTTGAGAACAGTGACAAAGCTAAATCTAGTTAAAATGAAAGATGAAATAGCAACTGCATTATCAAAAAATATTTTTAAAATTTCCTGGTCTATAATCCAGAACTATTGTAGTAATACTCTGTAGAATATCAAAGTATTTCCTCATAAATGTTCTTTCTTAAAAATATCTCTGCAGGATTTTCACTTCTGGGTACCAGGATTTAAGGGTATTTTGCCTTCTAAAGGTTGTAGTAGCGGGAGCACAAGCCACATCTTCTGCAGTGATTGTGCACTATCCCTAAGCTTAACTGCTGCTGTTTGAACATTCCAGTCAGTACCTTCTTGTCTGCTGTCATCAGTGAACCTCCGTACAGGAACAGCACAACTGCAGCTAGCTACTCCAGCTTGTCTTAACCTATGCTGGTAGGGCAGGATAATCTTTTATTTGTAGCTTTCCATGCTTTCTAGTCAGGTCTGTTTTCTTTTTTGTGGCTGCTAGAGCAGAAACACTGATGAATAACCAGCCTCCATGGACCTTGGAGAAACTTTGATTCCATGGTCAGTCTTCACGTATTTGTATTTTTGGGTCAGTGATTCAACACACTGTAGCTTCATAATCTGTCTCAGGGCCTCTTCCTATTAATTTCCAAGTTTCTTGATTTGCATAGTTTTCATGCTTTCTGCCCCCCACCCCAAATGTCTGTTTCCTGATTCTTCAGGCGGAAGAGAGACTACTCAGCTTTGAGCAATGTCAGCATGGCAGAAAGATGATAATGGAGGAGCATGTTCACTGCATCTGTAGCTGGAAGATGGGCACGCGGTGTGAGGGTGATATCTTATGCTTAGGCAACACCATAAGTGCAGTTACATCAGGGAAATATTTCCATTTCCATGTTGAGGCAAGCTTAGAGACGCCACTAAATCTTTTACATTTAGTGCAGCCTCATGCCAAATGAGAAATCTTTGAATTATAAGGCTGAGTCACCTTTGATCACTGAATGCTAGGACACTCTGGTACTGCCTACATTGGCACAGACCCAACTTCCCTCTAGGCCAGTGGGGTACCTTTATCACTGAAGTATTTTTGGTTGTATCCTTCCAGCACCCCTTTTGACTTCAGCTAAGCTGATGAGGCATTGTTTCCTTATAAGAAGCATCGAGGGTGAGCCTGCTGCTGACAAAGTAATCACATCAAAGTCTCACCACTCTACATTCAGGTCAATGAGACTGATCTTGGGAGACTTTGTGGTAGTATATATGTTCACAGATCTTGCCATGTCCGTCTTAGTCATCTCAGAGGCTGCAATATTGTCTTTGTTTACTTCAGGCCCTGTTTTGAAACCTGCTGGTGCTGTTTATACAGCTGGAGTGTTTTGCCCCAAGATCAAAACCTGTGCTCTGGCACTTTGCTTGGTTGGCTTTTGAGGCCAAGTGTGATACTATGGCTTTCAGATGGTACCCATTTGTGAATGTACCAGGGCCAAAATCAAGAGACCTCTAGGTCGGGAATCTTCATTCAATATCATTTCTGTGCACTTGAACTCTGTTTTTCTGTTGTCTAGCAATGGTGTGGCAAACACTTTACATAACTGCCTCTGCCTTTAACGTGGTCAAGAAAGTATACCCTTCTGAGGATGCCTTTCTGTCTCGCACCTCCAATATGGTGATTAAGGCAGTGATAACAAGAGAAAAGACTGGGCAAACAGTCTTTTCTTGCAGAACCACAAACTATTTGTGGCCATGATTTATTTGGATTAAGGGTACTATTTTGCGGCAGCAGCCCTTCAGTTTGAGGAGCAATAGGCTTTCATGGACGAAGAATCACTCAAACTCTTCTTTTGAGACCCTTTCCAAGGATAAATACTAAAAAAAATAGTGCATGATGTGGACATGTATGGTGCAAATAGGTCCCTTTATTTGTCTCACCCAAAAATAACTTGCTTGAATGTTAAAATAAAAAAATTAATGTCAGCTGGGTTCATTTGACATCTTTCAACTAGTCATGAAATAGACACAAGTCTCTGCAACCCCTTGTCATCAGATTCATGGGGAGCTTGATATTTTCAAAATCTGGGTTAAAAAGGCCCACATTCATATTAATATAGTCCTGACAAAACTTACAAAAACATCTTTTTAGCCAGGTCATATTGGTGGTGGAAATGAACAGCTCATAAAGTGTGACAGAAGTTTAAGCTCCCCTGTGACTGATCCACCTAATACCAAGTTTGACAAGGATAAGGTGGAGCTATGGTCTCATATCTGAGATTCTTATCCGGTACAGTGACAGTTCTACTTAATAAGCCTGCTATCTATGTTCTCACCTGAGTATGCATGTGGCTATGGAAAAGCCTTTCTCTGGTTTAAGAGGTCTTTGAAATGTTAGTTGGAGGAGACTAGAACTCTTGAAGTCTATCCATATCTTTGTTTCATTTGAAGACAATTTGCGGTGTAGCGTGATCACTAAAAGAGCCATGTTTAAGTGAGCCACTTCTGATGAGTGGTTTTGGTGGCTCACTCCTCTGCTGTTACTCTTGCCTGTAAGAGCCATAAAACCTTAAGGGCTTAGATATTGCCACCTGTTTTCTGCTAAGTTGCTCAGACCAGAAATGAGAATTCTGCAAGATATCTTATAGAAAAACAGAATAACAATTTAAGTAACTTCTTCCTTTTTGCATGATTTGGCAATCACTACTGTTCTTACTGGTCTGCTTTGAAAATAATAGCTATGGATTTCCTTCATTGTGGATGAGCAGTTTCACTTTTCCCCACTTCTGGTGCTTATGTACTAGCATGTGGCTGTAGTGTTTTGAGTTGCAAATATGTGAGAATGTTTACGTTAAGGTTTTTTATTTCTGTTTTTTTTAAATAGACTTATTAGGCTTTTGGAAAACTATTAAATTATTTAATGTGACCTAGGGGCTCAATTCTGCATAGTCACATATGCAAAATTGCTGTTAACTTCACTTGGGTGGATGTTTGAGATTCTAATTGCAGTATTGAACAATGAATCACTGAAATTTCTCTTCAGAATTACTTGGAAAAATAATTGGGAAAGACTTTTGCTGCATTACAGAGTAAACATGAAATACTTTTTACAAAATGATATATGCTGTACTGAGGATTAGAGCATTAAGAGAAATTTTAGATAAAACAAATTGTAAGACCTGTTTGTTTTACTCTACAAGAGCATTCTTGAAGTTTATATTTGAGTACCTTTTTTCATACAGTAAAATCTGTCTGTGGATTGGAAACTTTCATTTTGTAGCTTTATTAGACGATCCTTCTAAACTATTTTTGCATTACTTTGTAATCTGGTCTCCAAATATGCTGCTGTTCACCTACATACTGCTCTTCTTCCTGTTACCAAACTTGTCCAGTGTGGGCATAAATACACCCTCTTTGTTTATATTTACTTTTAGAAATCGGAGGTCATCAAATCCAGCCCCCTGCGCTGAGGTGGAGCCAAGTAAACTTCATCATCCCATGTTAGTCTCTGTCCAACCTGTTCCTAAAAACCTCCCAACAATTTTGTTGCATGAATTCAGTGCCCTGAAAGCTTCTTTTTTCTTTGTGACTATTAAAGAGCTTCAATATTTGCTGTCTTAATTTTATTTTAATTATGGAGTATTTTATAGAAGATAAATATACAGTATATTAAAGGTGTCTGGTTTAACTCTGTTTATACTTTGGCTTAAAAAGAAAAAGAAAAAATGTATTCCACTCAGGTGTGCACACACAGCACACCAAAGCTGGAGAAATTTGCCTCGCAATACCTGTAGGAGTGACGCTCACAGCATTTGCCTCATAGCCCCTCCGCTGGCTATCTAAGGGCAGCAGCACCCTGTCTGCCTCAGTTCCTTCTCACTGCTTGCTGCTACAGTTGCAGCACTCTTAATACAGCACTTCTTCACCTTGCCCCTTTTTTCTGTCTTTGAGAACTTCTTATAAATAGTTTAGTTGTTTGTTAGTAGTATCTTAGATTGGTTAGTTAGATTATTTAGCTGTAGTTTCCTGGTGGAATTTCTTCACCAGGATTTAAACATTGCACCACAAACATATACAATGGACAATTGTGAATAATGATACCCACACGTTTGTGCCTGTGAGAGGTGCATATTAAGGACAGATGCTCCTTCTGTAAGAAAAGGACACTGTTGGCAAGGGATTTGAGACTCGAGCAGCACCGATGGAGCAAGCTATGAGGCCTGTATCATCACCAAAGATGCTACAATTTCCTCAGCCACCATTGAAGCCACAGCAACTCAGGATTCAAAGCCTGCCTCTAACAGGCAGGGAGATCATTCCCCTTCCTTGAATCCACCAAGAAAAAGGACCCGTAAATTGGACCATAACCACTCCAGATCTTGAAGAGCGCTGTCGTCCTCCATGTTAATCTCTGCTGACAGGCACTGTGGCTCCTTGGGTACCAGTGAGAGAGCTGGGCCATTGACCCATTCCCTAGTACCAAGACAATATCGCAAATCTGTACCATTAACTCCGGCACCATGCATGAATCCATTACCAGTGATTTAGCTACCAGGGATGACCACGTCCCAAGCCTACGGGGCAATGTCAGACCTATTATCCCTCTCAATCCCAGATTCTCCAGTCACACAGGAACACTTAGCAGTCATGACTTCATCAGTAGTTACGGGACCGACGTTGTCCTCGGTATTGCTCTTGAGCCTGGCTACCCTAATAAGACTAGTGCCAGAACTGGTAATGACCTTAGAAGTGGAATCTTTCAGGGTTGGTGCCGAGTGAGAAGGTTGCTCTGGGCAACCCTTAGTGCATCAGCTTCTCTACCAACCTTGAGCTGATGCAGTCAACATATTGGCTCTCAGATGAGGCTGGACTGTGGTTGGCTCTGCTAGAAATTACCCCCTTCCATTGCTTCTGGATGACTTTGGGGGTTCATCTGGGTCGAGTTTGAGATCTTCATTTACTTTCCCTTCATCCCCTAGATGCTAGTCTATGGTTTGATCCGGATATATGTCTGTTACTGATCAGTACCAGGATCGGTACTGATCTCACAGTAGATATAGGGGCACTCGGCCCTCTACTTATTGGCCACTGATGCCATGGGACGTTCCCCATTCCTTTAGGTCCCAATCTTCAACCCACTCTAAGATAAGATGCAATCCCCGCTAGGGTATCCATGCTGCATAGTCCACTGGAGGATGCTACCTCTGAGCAAGTACAGCCTGACCTAGTTGGACAGGTACAGTACTGAACCAAGAGCATCCAGCTACTCTTCATCCTCGTTGTCACTGGATGATGCCATGGCACCAGACGTTTTCTTTCCAGCGCCGGAGGGATTCTGGGCACATCAAGACCTTCTTAGAAAGTTGACCTCAGTGTTGGGTATCCAGGCAGAATTTGTGCAGGAAAACATGCACAAATTAGTGGGCGTTCTCCAGTCCTCATCCTGGGGAGAGTAGCTCTCCTGGTGTACTTTACAAAACGTGTTACGTAACCCATTAAGTGTTGGTGAGGTGTAACTTTATAATTTTTAAAATACAGGTAAATAAGTTTAGGAGTCTTCATGTACAGTATAGTCTTATCTTTTTTTAAATGTTTAGAATTGATACTGGGATATCAAAGATAGCTTTTCTCTCAGATGCAGAATAGAATGCATGCAGTTTAATTCATGCTGCAGTATTTGAAAAATATAAACTCTCAGCTGCTAGGAAATATATGTATAATATATCCCAAATCAGTGCAGTTAAGAAACTAAGTGTGTGGTATTAAGCCTGAGTGACTTTAATCACAGAAATGTGTTGTATTTAGGAAATATGAGGAATTTTTTTAAAGTTTGTCTATTTCAACAGCAGTCCATCTCTAAGTAGTGTAGTTAATACCATGATCTGGATCGTAAGACCTAAGTGGCAGTTTTCCATGTCTCCATTGTATCAAGAAAAGGGGGCAGATCGGGACCTTTTGTTTACCTGGAGCGTCTGCAGGCGTGGAGCCCCTCAGCTCCCTGTAGCCATGGTTTGCTGTTCCCAGCCAATGGGAGCTGTGGGATTTAAGGAATTAGTTCGTTGTTAAGCTGAAACATTTCACCAAAAAAAGGCTTAAACTACCAGCATCATCTGATGTAGGTTTATAATATACATTTATCAGTATGACTTAAAAAAAACAACTTATCTATTTATTCAATTACTTATGCTATGTTTTCGAATCTTGTAGTATACAGTATCTTTTCTTGCACAAGTTGTGGTTAGGATTTTTGCGAACCAGTTCATAGTAACTGAAATTACTGCTGAAGAAAATATTCTAATCTGATATGAACCTATGTTAAATTAACTAATTTAATAATATATAAATGGAGTAATAAACTGAGTTAAAAGCGTATATTCTGATCTGGTTACTTGAACCAGTCGAGCAAAGTTGTTATCAGTGTCACTATATGAGATAAATACTTATTGTAAAAAGGCAAAATAACAAGTAGAATTACATTAATTTGAATTTATTTACAGAGGTGGATTATTTTAAACTGATATTTTTGCACTCAATATTTTTTTACTTTGTATAAATAATATATCACACTTATCAACACTTTCTGAATCCTATTTATTCTTTTAGTCTGTGAAGTTACACACCTTAAATGTAGAACCAAATTCTCTACCAGAGTTTGCCCTTTAAATTACAGTTGATTTGGAAGATTGAATTTTTTTAAATAAACTTTTAAGAAGATATGACTGATTATCAGCTTCTTATCACATCCACTTTGCGTACAAAATAAACTTCCTCTCTGCAAACAAAACATCTATACTTTTTTAAAGCATTATGATTTTGTTATTAATTTTGTTTTTATAGGATATGTTTTGGAGTTGCAGACAAAGTCTCTTTGATGAAATGAAGAAGAAATTTTCACAGGTGACAACTGAAGTCAAGTCAACTATTTAGAGTGATAACCAAGATACATCATAACAGCATGATACTCTAGCTTTTGTTTAACATGAGCATGAATTGCTTAAATTCTTTGCATGTTTTATGGATTTAAAAAAGTCATTACATGCAGTCCTAACAATAGAAGCTTTGATATATTTAGTTCCACTGTTTAATTGTATATTGTCCGTTATGAGTATTTAGCTTTTTTTGTGTTTTGTTTTTACCACCATCAAGAAATACGAGTATGTCTCTGATAGTTTGAAACAGTTTAATTGGATTGATTAAAATTTAAAAGCATGGGTTGTAAATACTGCCTCAATCACATAGGATCCTATATCTAACAATAAATTAGAGACTTGCGGCTCCGTATGCTTTATAACTTGTCCACAAACTTGAAGGAGAACTACGCTGTTTGCTCAACCCGGCCATCTAAAAGCGTGCAGCTTAAAGTAATAAGTACTTGTCGTCATGAATAGAATAGAATAGAATTTATTTTTATGCACCCTCAAACACCAATTTGGGATTGATGTGTTATACTCTGAACTCCCTGAGCCACCCGTAGTGCCCCCTGACTTGGGTCCTCTGCAAGAGAACCAACTGTGCTTTGCTAGTTGCTACTTTCAGTCTGCCAGTGAACCAAGTGTGGTGCCTCAGAGGTAGATAGTGTGGAAAGGGGCAAGTTGTGGGTTGGAGAATGGCCAGGAGCCTGTCCTGCGGGTTATTGTGGGGGGCACAGATGGGAGTAACAAGAAGACGACTCTCAGCTGGTGAACTGTAGAGTGGAATTAGTAGCTCTACTCCTGACACTCTGCCTGTGATTGGTCATCACTTTTAACCATGTGTTGCAACATACCCAAAGACATTAGCACAGAAATTACTGAAGCTCAGTTTGTTAGCCTATATTTTTCTAGTTGTTTAACACTATTAATACCACCAGCTGGCTCTTGATCTTCAGCTTTTCCTACAAGCGGGAGTTAATTGGATAACAGTGTGTGCTCTCTGTCCTATTCCATGGAGTTAGAACTCATAAATGTAAGCTGGGCTGCTTGTAGAACATCAGCTAAGGCCAAGGATGTCAGGGAGATGAGCTACTGAAGCAGGCTGCAAGCCTGCTCTCCTCCCTGTACACAGTGAGAGAAAGTTCTGTAACTGACAGCTTGGACATTGTGGCAGTCAAGGTTCAGAGTGTGGTGCTGGTGCTTAGAGAACATAGTGGATAAAACCCTTCCTAAAAACAATCACGACTGAAAATTATTAAATCTGAAGTCATTGTTTTCAAGGATGAACCTTGGGGAGAAGAGGAGGAATGGACGGTGAGGGTTTTTTTCATGGAATTAGATTAAATCAGTGCTGCTATACAGTTTGGTCCCGTGGTGCTCTGTGGTACATGGTAGCCTGTCACTGTCCCTTAGGGAAGTCACATGATCCCTTATGCCTCATACCACACTGAGCCTACCAGTTAGATGAATGTGGACCAGCTGATGCAGTGAAGTGAAGAGAGCTGTATCTCAGAGTAGCATAAATCAGTTGGATCGGGATTGTTCTCCAGAATAGCAATCCTGTTCTGTGTTCTGTTCTCCTGATATTGCTTTATCTCCCACAATCTGTGAAAAACTGGTATTCTGCTGAACTCCTTTACTATTTCTGTTGTGTGTAGTTTACATTCCAGTACAGTTGCAGTCTGCTTTCTCCTCCTCAGAGAGTTCAGTCCATAAGATTGGCATTTTCCAGAAAGGATGAAATGAATAAAGTATTGCAGATTTGCTGGAAAATATGCCTTCTGCCTCTGAAGAGCATGTTTTCCTGTGAAGTGTTCTGCATTGAAGAATGCGTCCGGCATGCCTACAGACTATGAGAAGCTTGATTTCTAATCTGAGAAAATTCACAATGGAAAGTGAGCCCACTTAATGTAGAAGTATTGCTTAGTCTTATTGCTTTATTTAAATGATTTAGATAGATGCCTTAAACATTTATTTGGAGAAGGCTACAAAAATCACTTCAGCATTTAAGGTCTCTAGTATTCATATTGGCATTGTGTGTTTTCAGGCACTCTGGCTGTTGCTACAAGCCTCCGTCCTTCGTATAAGGCTCAGTGGTATATATAGACCCTCTTCACAGAGAGGACAGCTGTGATATACTACATCAGTTGCTTCTGTGTTTCTCACTTTCATGTATTACAATGCTGTTTGTGTGGAAATAGAATTATTTATCAGGTCTTGCCTGTAGCTCTCCATCTGACAGGAGAGGACTGTTCTCTGGGAGATGATTTTAAGTCATAGATTATAAATTCAGCCTGAGTATGATTCTTGTTTACCTGCAAATCTTCATCCACCAAAATTGGCAATATTGCAGCATGAATCTGTTGGCCTTTGAGACCAATGTGCTTGTTCTGTAGTGGGCAGACATCTGGTCGTCTTGACATGAATTTGCAAGGTCTTGTGCTTTCCACTTTACAAATTCAGAAGACTGGTTACTTTAGAGATTCTTATCCTCTCCACACATCCCTGACTCTAGTATGGTCTGTATTTTTAAATATGATTTGTTCCTTAATACTCTGGAAGTCCAAAACTTAGAAATAATTTTTGAGGGGATTAATTTTAGTGTTTCAGTGGATCTTTGGCTTTCCACTTCTTATGCAGTAACTGTTATTGAAACACACAGGGCCAGTGCAAGGATACTTGGCGCCCTATGCAAAACTTCCACCATGTGCCCTCCACCCCTCCCCGTCCCCCCTGAGCATCGATTATAAAATTTCAAAAATGAATACTGCATAATATGGCATTGTTTGTTAGAATTAATACACATTCAACTTGAAAATGTATTAATTTCATTTAGTCTACATATTTAGTGAAAATAAATGAACAACCTGACAGAGTGTGGGGCTGGCTGGCTTCGGGCAGGAGGGTGCGGCAGGGGTTGGCTGGAGACAAGGGGATGGCAGGCCTGGCTGGAAGCAGGGGAAGAAGGTGTGGCAGGGGCTGGCTGTAGACAGAGGATGCAGGGCTGGAGGCAGGGCAGAGGGTGCAGCAGGGGCTGGCTGGAGACGGGGTGCGGGGCTGGCTATGGGCAGGGGGTGCAGCAGGGGCTGGCTGTGGGCAGGGTGGCGGGTATCAGGGCCGTCCCTAGATAATATGGGGCCTTATGCCCCACAGAGCGGGTGTGGTGCCCCTGGCCTCTGCAGGGGGAGAGTCCTTGCGGGGGAGGGGCTCTGGGAGAGGGCTGGCTGTGAGGGCAGAGGGGAACCACCCCCAGCACTCACCGGAAGCGCGGCTGGGTCTGGGTCTCTGCACTTCCCCGCCACCGGTGAGTGCAGGCCCGGCCCTGCTGCAGTGCTCAGGGAGTGGGGCCAAGGCGGGACTGAGCAGGGGCGGGGGCCTGGGGAAGAGCCAGAGCAGCAGGGAGCAGCGCAGCGCCTCCAGTGGCCAAAGGAGGAATAACATCACTTCCCAGCTGGCCGGAGCTGATCAGAGCCGTAGCACCGAGTGAGCATCCCAGACATTTTGGCGCCCTCAAATTTTGGCTCTCTAGGCAGCCGCCTATTTTTCCTAATGGTTGCACCGGCCCTGGAAACACAACATTGGAAAATGTCCTTTCCTTTGTACTTTGGGGCCTTTTTGACACCCCCCCCCCACTTCTCCGTTTAGTTTTCTTGCTCTTCTCTAGTTCAAGATTTGTTTTTTCTCCTGTTTTATCAGAGATAAAATGGTGCCTAGAGAAATATGTACTAATAGCTTTCTTTAGCCAAGATGATTTACTCAGGCAACTAACAGAAGTTACTAGATCACAGGCCCTGATTCTCTTAGGGGACTTCAGTCACCCCGATATCTGCTGGGAGAGCAATGCAGCAGTGCACAGACAATCTAGGAAGTTTTTGTAAAGTGTAGGGACAACTTTCTGGTGCAAATGCTGGAGGAACCAACTAGGGGCAGACCTCTTCTTGACCTGCTGCTCACAAATAGGGAAGATTATAGTAGGGGAAGCAAAAGTGGATGGGAACTTGGGACGCAGTGACCATGAGATGATTGAGTTCAGGATCTTGACACAAGGAAGAAAGGAGAGCAGCAAAATATGGACCCTGGACTTCAGAAAAGCAGACTTTGACTCCCTCAGGGAACTAATAGGCAGGATCCCCTGGGAGAATAACATGAGGGGGAAAGGAGTCAGGAGAGCTGGCTGTATTTTAAAGAATCCTTATTGAGGTTGCAGGAACAAACCACCTTGATGTGTAGAAAGAATAGTAAATATGACAGGCGACCAGCTTGGCTTAACAGTGAAATCCTTGCTGATTTTAAACATAGAAAAGAAGCTTGCAAGAAGTGGAAGCTTGGACAAATGACCAGGGAGGAGTATAAAAATATTGCTCAGGCATGCAGGAGTGAAATCAGGAAGGCCAAATCACACTTGGAGTTGCAGCTATCAAGGGATGTTAAGAGTAACAAGAAGGGTTTCTACAGTTATGTTGGCAACAAGGAGGTGGTCAGGGAAAGTGTGGGCCCTTTACTGAATGGGAGAGACAACTTAGTGACAGAGGATGTGGAAAAAGCTAATGTATTCAATGCTTTTTTTGCCTCTGTCTTCACGAACAAGGTCAGCTTCTAGACTACTGCACTGGGCAGCACAGTATGGGGAGGAGGTGACCAACCCTCTGTGGAGAAAGAAGTGGTTCAGGACTATTTAGAAAAGCTGAATAAGCACAAGTCCATGGAGCCGGATGCACTGCATCTGAGGGTGCTAAAGGAGTGAGTTGGCAGATATGTGATTGCAGAGCCATTGCCATTATTCTTTGAAAACTCATGGTGATCAGAGGCAGGTCCCGGATTGACTGGAAAAGGCTAATGTAGTGCCCATCTTTAAAAAAAGGGAAGGAGGAGATCTGGGGAACTACAGGCCAGTCAGGCCTCTTCCTTCAGTCCTGGAAAAACATCATGGGAGTAGGTCCTCAAGGAATCAATTCTGAGCACTTTGAGAAGAGCGAAAGTGATCAGGACAGTCAGGCATGGATTCACCAAGGGCAAGTCATGCCTGGAACTAACCTAATTGCCTTCTAACAATGAGATAACTGTACTCTGTGGATGAGGGAAAGCAGTGGATGTGTTTATTCCTTGACTTTAGCAAAGCTTTTTGATACTGTCTCCCACCAGTTATTCTTGCCAGCAAGTTAAAAGAGAGTATGGGCTGGATGAATGGACTATAAGGTGGATAGAAAGCTGGCTAGATCCCGTCAGTTGGGCTCAAGGAGTGCCACAAGTGATCAATGGCTCCATGTCTAGTTGGCAGCTGGTCATCAAGTGGGAGTGCCCTCAAGGGTCGGTCCTGGGGCCAAGTTAGGGATGATCAATATCTTCATTAATGATCTGGAGGGATGGATGCATGGACAGGGGGAGGGTGCTCAGGGTGAGCACCCTTCAGCAAGTTTGCAGCATGACATCTAAACTGGGAGGAGTGGTAAAGCATAGGCCTGCTGGAGGGTAGGAGGATAGGGTACAGACGGGACCTAGACAAATTAGAGGATTGGGCCAAAAGAAATCTGAATGAGGTTCAAACAAGGACAAGTGCAGAGTCCTGCACTTAGGATGAGGAAGAACCCATCGCACTGCTACAGACTAGGGACCAAATGGCTAGCAGCAGTTCTGCAGAAAAGGACCTAGGGTTACAGTGGATTCTGAGAAGCTGGATATGAGTCAACAGTGTGCCCTTGTTGCCAAGAAGGCTAACGGCATTTTGGGCTGTATAAGTAGGGGCATTGCCAGCAGATCAAGGACGTGGATCAGTCCCCTCTATTCAACATTGGTGAGGCCTTATCTGGAGTACTTGTATCGCAGTTTTGGGCCCCACACTACAAGAAGGGATGTGGAAAAATTGGAGAAGAGTCCAGCTCGGAGGACAAACAAAAATGAACTTAGGGGGCATGGAGCAAGCGTGGACTTATATGAGGAGAGGCATGAGGGGTACTGGATTATATAGTCTGCAGAAGAGAAGAATGAGGTGGAATTTGATAGCTGCTTTCAGCTACCTGAAAGGGGATTCCAAAGAGGATGGAGCTAGGTTGTTCTCAGTGGTGGCAGATGACAGAACAAGGAGTAATGGTCTCAAGTTGTAGTGGGGGAGGTTTAGGTTGGATATTAGGAAAAACTTTTTCACTAGATGGGTGGTGAAGTTCTGGAATGGGTTACCTAGGGAGGTGGTGGAATCTCTTTCCTTAGAGATTTTTAAGATCAGGCTTGACAAAGCCCTGGCCAGGATGATTTAGTTGGGAATTGGTCGTGCTTTGAGCCGGGTGTTGGACTAGGGGACCTCCTGAGGTCCCTTCAAGTCATTCAGCATATAATTCCTGTCCAAACTCATTTTATAGTGAGTTTTACAAAAGAATGATTCTCTTGAAGGTTCAGAAGTTTTAAAGCCAGCCCTCAAGATTGTTGCAGATCTTCTGTTTTACTATCTTAAGAATCAATAAGGTGGTGAGCCACTTGTCTCATGGCTAGAACTTCGGGATGGCTCTGTTAGGCAATTATTTCTCTACCCTCTGACTCCCCAGAAACAGGCAAACAAACAAAACGTTCTCATTCCCTGTTAACAAGATTTCTGCTATCTAGATTCTCTAAAGCAAGTTTAGTATAAAAGAAAGAGAGCACAATTGTGAAGCCAATTATGTGGATCATTTACTACTAAATCTGTGTGTATATGTATTTATTTATTTTATTTAAAAATGAAAGATCAAGACAGTTGCAGATACAAGTTTGTCTATGATGGTTGAGTCCCAATTTTTCTCTTATTTCATTTTAATAATAGAAAAATGTCGGAATGTGTTTTGTAAATTGCAGAACTTAATTATGCAGGGACAAATAGACCTGAACTATAACCTTGATAACTTTCGTTTTGCTACTGAATACATCTGATAATTTACATACATTTTTCAGCGAAGGTTTAGTAGAATTGTTGAGTTCTCATATTCCTTCATTATTTTTACAAAACATACTATGTAAAATTACTATGCTCTGATGTTAGTAAGTTTAAACCTAAACTACACTGATTAAGTGAGCAAGGTACACTTGACCCAGTATCCTTGCTTTTATTATTTGCTTTCTAATTGTAAAGTTCAGTAATTTTTCTTAAACATACCTAATTTTTAGTACTTTAGAACTCTGATTTTTGTTTGTGTTTCTAATGACTGACTGTCTAATATATGTAAAAAATACATGCATAACTGTGAAAAGACTAGTTAGGATATCGGTAGGAGTTTCTAGCACACAAAAGCTCTACCATAATTTAGCTAGCATGAGAACTGAAATTACAGAAGAACCTTAGCTAGCACGTGCTGTGGCATTTAACATTGACTTTATATTTTCCATGCTTCTAAAATAAAAATTGTAGATTTTAAATTAGCTAAATGTATTTGTTGTAGTTGGAGTGTTGTTACTTTACCGATATAGGAATTGTTTTTAAAAAACCTCTCCTTTTAACCTCAAGAATAAGTTGTTTGCTCTGATTTCAGATAGAAAGTGCTGCTGATGAACCTAGAGTGCTGTGTATAATACAGGATACTACCAATTCTAAGACTGTGCATGAACGTATCACTTTAAACCTGCCAGCTTCCACTCCATTAAGAAGGCTGTTTGAGGATGTGGCCTCCAAAGTGGGCTATGTTAATGGAACTTTTGATTTAGTTTGGGGAAATGGAATCAATGTCACAGATATGGTAATGCAAGAATTTATTTATTTATTTATTTATTTATTTATTTATTATTTTTAAGGAAAAAAATTTAGGCGATAAAATGAACATTTGTAGAAGTTTGTTTTGAAGAACAGTACTTACATAATGTTTTCAGTATTGTCCGATGTTTTCAAATCTTCCCCTTGCTTCTAGTTCCTATAGTGACCTAAGACCTGGAAAAATTTGTAATCAAACACAGCCAAGCTAGTTAATGATGTTACTAGACTTAAATCTGAATTTCTTTTTGTTTTTGTTGATTTAGTTTAGACTATTTTGTAGTGTCAGCTGTATTCTAGAAGGAACACTTACTGAACAACTAATTGACAAGTTTTTAACATGATCATCTGAATCGCACACTTGCACTTATTCTCCAGATGTATTGTTTTTGTTTAAATAAAAGAAACATCAACAACTAAATCAAGGGATAGCTCGGTGGTTTGAGCATTGGCCTGCTAACCTCAAGGCTGTGAGTTCAGTCCTTGAAGGGGCCACTTAGGGACCTGGGGCAAAAATCTGTCTGGGGATTGGTCCTGGTTTGAGCAAGGAGTTGGACTAGATGACCTCCTGAGGTCCCTTCCAACCCTGATATTCTATGACTAGTGGTTCAGCTCCTGAATAAACTGACCAATTTGCAAATATTTATTAAATATTTTGATTAAGATTTGATTTATTCACTGGTTTCTCTTGGTGGTAGTTCTTTCTGAACTCCTCTAAGTTTGATACTAAAAAGCTGCTTATTTTGTAGATGGCAAGGCTATTTTCTTTTTCACTGTAGTATAAGTTATTTGAAGCAATATATTTAGAAGAAAACTTACTGAACTGGTTCAGAAAAACTTTGATTACATATAAATGTGTCTGACGTTTTGTTCTTAGACTCCTTTGGATCAAACCAGTGATAAATCTATTCTTGATGCTCGTTTTGAGGTAGGGAAGAAAAATTTTCTACGTTTGACAGATAAAGATGGTGAACAGCCTCATATAATGTCGGTAAGCCAAAATTTGATATATTCACCACATTTATATTCCTTTCAAGCTTTACCAGAGATAAAATGTGTTTATGCCTTTATTCCTGTGACAAGATTACATTATTGTTGTTTTTCTAGCCCTGTTTGTCATACTGTCTCTCAAAAAAACTTCGTCAATGCAACTCAATTACATGTATTACCTGTTTGTGTCCCTGAAGTAAAAATACCAGTGATAAAAATAGGATGTTATTTTCTGTTACTGATTGATGATACTTGTCAAATTATGTTCAATATTATATAATCAACTAAACTTTGATTGTATAGAAACAGGTCTTAACAGTACGGACTCAGTCCCAGCCGAGTGTAAGATAATTCTGCATACAAAGTAGGATCTTTAGCAGCAAAGGTGTAGCTACATCTTCAGTTTTGTAGGCTTGCATTTTTATTTATTCTGTAAAAAACAGATTAAACACAATAAAGATTGTTACAGTCACTTGTGGACTGCCACAAAAAAATGTTTGAAAGTTCCTGCTGAGTGAATTTTAGAATCCAAGGAAGTGAAAATAGCAATGGTTTATATGAGCCAGGCATTGAGTAGGCTAGCTACATAAAAGATTTAGTGTGCTGCTCTGTCAGTGTTTCCTTATCCTGACCTGCTGAGGCTTTCTTAAGCAGATTGTTTTTTGTGCCAAATTGGTTTTACAGTATGAAAATATGTTCAGGATAAGACCCTCAAACTCATTTCTTTGTGACCAAAGTCAGAATTTGAATCCAAACTGGACAATTTTTTTTGGAGGAAAATGGGATAGCGGACTGTCCGGCAAATTGCTGTTTCTTAAAAATTGTTTTTGTGTTTTAAGTATACATGTGCCCAAAATGTTGGATTGGTGCATTTAAAAAACAGGAATACAAATTGTACAAAGACTTATTAAACTAAAGGGTTACCAACAGCTACATATAATAACTTCCCATGATTTGAGTTTCTTAACAGTTAAACCACAGAAATGGAATGTAACTTAAACCATCGCCATACAGATAGTTAAGAGCTCTTACTGGTTGTCATCCTTATTCAACCTTGAGCCTAGGTTATGACGGGGATCTCTGAATAGGGAGAACTGGTAGCCTATATTTAAGTTGGCCAACACTGTCTACTATACTTCTTTTTTTCAGAAGCTCTGATGTCTCTGTTTCCAACTAGCTTTTGAAATTTGGCATGGGGAAAGACCTCTGGCTAGGGCCTTGTTTCACATGAAATTTTGTTTTGTTTTTTTGTTGAGACAAACTGTTAAAAATAAACATTTCCCTACTGTCATTTGTATTCATCAGGAAAATTTCTGGCAGAATGTTGGAATAAAAAAACTTTACTTTGGGGGCTCCATACATGGAACAGGATCCAGTCTCAAAACTCCCATGGTAGAAGAGTTTGCTGTGGTACTACAGGTTCAGGGTTCACACCTTACTGATAACAGGGGAATTGTTACAGTTGTGCATAATAGAATTTGTTTAGTTCTTTCCTTAAAAAACCAAAGTAACAAAATCCACATATCTAACCCTGGCAATTGCATACAAAAATGTAGTAACACTTTTTGTTTGCAAAACTGCTTTAGTTGGCAAAATCAAACACTTGTATGTTAGGAAATGCCTGATTAACAGTTACTTGTGCAACCTTAATTTTTTCCCCTCATATGCGTATGCATTACAATAATCTTTAACTAGAGAGTCATATACTGTTGTTTCCACAGGATACTTGCCTTAGTAAGTGCACAGGATAGACTCACAAGGGAGCAGAAATAAGGTTACAAGAGCAACTGTAAATCAGGCATTTCATAAATTTTGAGTGTTTGACTTTACAACCTAACTGATCTTTTAACATGGGTTCTTTTGTGTGAGATATATATTAGGTGAGTTTTAACTTCTTTTGTAAAAGTTAATTAAGTAAATTAATTTTTACATAAAAATCAATTTATTCATATTTTAGGAGGAATCAGGTACAACAGATGATGGTAATCAAGAGAGGTTTATAGGCCCTCTGCCAAGAGAAGGCTCTGTTGGTTGTACCAATGATTATGTCTGTCAAAACTACTCATACTCTTCTATCCTGAGTAAATCAGAGACAGGTATGGTGTTTTGTCCCACTTTGTTTTAAGCTGTTTAATAAAGCGAGACTAGGTGTTAATTATTTTAAAATAATATTAAAATTCTTCTTAAGTAAGCAGGATCTTAATTTATTTTGAAGAGGAAAGAGCCATTTATTTTAAATCCATTAAAATGTTTTTATCTACTGTTGATAGTTCTTGCCAGATCTGTCTTTGGTAAAAGGAGAAAAGTATCTCCTTCTTGGTTTATAATAAGATTGCAATGTATGTGAAGACATGTTCCTTCAAAGGCAGGGTGGTTGTTTTTTTTGGTGGATGGTTGGGGAGGGGTTGCTTGGTGCCAGTGTGCTTTTAAAGTTTAAATCCACAATTGTTGTTGAATTTCTTGTTCCTCCCAACACTCCACCTTCCCTAGACCCCAATTTATAATTTGGTTTTGACAGTACTGTTTGTGAGATTACAGTACATCTGTTCCCTCTTATGCATCTGTGTGTTCAGCTGGTAGTGTAAATCATGCTGTAAAGGTAAATGGTGGTAATATGTTGTCCTTTTATAGGTTATATTTGAAACTTTTCTTGACTTGTGACTGAACAGATCTTCTTTTCTCATTAGTAGTTGGAATTTAGGCCTGTTACTGACCTCTGGTGTTGAATACCACAACACTGATAGGATGTAAACATTCATGTTATGGCAGTCCTGCTGGTCCATGTTGTTTTTTTTATGTGGGGGCAAGAAATTGTGCTAACTGAAGACAAAGGTCTTTTTATCCAAATACAGTTTTGGTAGATAAATAATCTACAGTAAGAGCACAAATACAATATAATGCTTATATTCCAATTTTGAACTCTTTTCACAAAAACTCCCGTTCATTGCAAAGGGTGGTTGCTTTTTGTATTATGAAAAGGGAACTGTACCTAAGTATTCCTTTTCACTTAAAGCTGCAGAATACAGAATTAAATGTCATAAAAGCAAATGTCCAAATTAATTTCAATGTCACTGTATGCAGCAATATATTGAATTTTTACTTTGTCCCATACATGCTACGTGGTTTGGAGAGAACTGGCCTTAATGCCGCTTCAGATAGGTTTTTAATTTAGGCAAATGTTTCACTCCCGATCTCTCTTGAAACTAATTAAACTTGTTACTGAATTTAGTAGTAGTTTGTTGCTATTTTTTTATGGGGGGAGCAGGAGGGGGTGAGTAACGTTTAAACATCTTAGAGAGAGACAGACAATAAAGGCTGTTGATTTTGTTATTAATCAGCACAAAGTGCTTTACAGATGATGGCTTAGGGAGTCATTACAACAGTTAAAATTGCTATTTTGCTTTTAATTACACCAAACTGTGGATTTTTTTCAGTCTCAAGTGTAAATTACCTTCTTGATGTAAATCATTTAAAAAAAATTAGGTTATAGCTTCACTTGTGCCCATGTTAGTACTACCTAGTAAACCTGGAACGTTTAGTTTAATATTAATGAATTATCTTTTACAATATCATTAAAATATACTCATGTGGTTCAAGGAAATTTTGAGAGGTTGAATGCCAAGTGACTTTTTTTAACTGTACATCTTTAATGCTGTCCCAGATTGAGCAATAATTAGGACAACAATTCTTGTCATGTCTTCACTTTTTTATAGTGAAAAATGTGTTGTTTTAATGACATACCTGCATGTGGTCATTTTAATGTTGCTTCTATAATCATTCTTTCTTGTGAGTTACATATTAGTTTTCTTCTGTCAGGTGTGGAAACTACCTTGTGTTTCCAACTCACTCTTATTTGTGTTTTTTTTTTAGGCTATGTGGGATTAGTAAATCAAGCTATGACTTGCTATTTGAACAGCCTATTGCAAACACTTTTCATGACTCCTGAATTTAGAAATGCATTATACAAGTAAGTATTTGTTTTATATAAACAAGATTGTATCATTAATATTGTCATCTTAGAAAACTTACCTAATAGGCTTCTATCCTGCGATAGATATGCAGGCATGGCATGTGAATTTCTTTCATGTTACCTCTCCTGTTTGGAAATACAAATGCATCTAAACTGCAGTGGCAATTTTGGGTGTACAGGGTGTGCAGTTGTTTCCAAGGTGGGTAAACATAAGGAAAACAAGGATGGGGCTTGCCTCAAGAACAAATTTCTTTTCTTCTTTTCCTTTTTCTATTCTAGATCAGGTTCAGTTACCTGTCTACCTAGAGTTTTAACCATGAGCTGAACCTACAGCAGTTCTCTGTTCACACTTGGTGTAATCTCTCCAGGCACGAAAAGCCAACAACGCATTTTTTTTAAGTTATGTCTACAATCGCCTTATTTCCAAATAAAACCCCTTGCTCTTTTAAGTAGTGATTTTCGTGCCCAGGAGGAAGCTTTCTTGGCATCTGGCCTATAACTGTGGAATGTGGCTCAATAAGAAATCAGAGTGACGAAGAACCTCTACATCTTCAAGTCAAAATAAAATAGAAAGTCTTCAGCTTCCTTCCAAAACTTGAGCAATATCACATTTAAGAACAAATACCCCAATCAAACCAAGAAGCCCTAAAGTCACTTTAAAATTCTGAGGAAATGAGAGCAACGCAGGGATCTTCTCATGTCACTTTAATTTGTAAAGTGTTTGGATACCATGATGATGGCTGCAGTATAAGATCCTATATAGATAATGCATAAACATTTTTGCCATTAAATAACACTTAAAATGTTTCTTTGTGGTGGGTAATTTTGACGTAAGCATCCATCTGTGGCACAGTAAAGTGTGTTTTATGATCATGCTTTCCCCCTTAAACTGAATGAATGGTTTCTTTGTATGGGATCCCCTGGCATATTATGTACTACAAGATGAGCCATGGGCTAGGATAGTTCTGTGCTGTGGTTAATGGACATCAATGGTACAATACAATTTCCCCAAATATAGATGGAAAAACCTATTAGATAACAATATCAGGTCTTGTCTAAAGGTCTAGTACACCTATATCCAAATCAGGCATGCCTAAGTCTAATGTCTAGTTTTTACTGTAGGGTAGATGAGTCCTAAGCATAAAAGTACATAGAATTGAGATTGTAAAGTTGTCATTCATCTGCTTCTTGCAAAATGGATTTTTAGCTGTCTTCTAAACTTGTATATCTATCATCATTTATATTGAAATCTATTTAAAACATTGAAATTACCAATATTTGATAACATCAAAATGTCTGATAGCGAATGTTAAGATCTTTTAAAAAGAATTTATGAATGTGCAATCATTACATTCATAATACAGGCTTTTTAAAAAAATGACCTGAGTACCATAAATGTTAAATTCACACTTCATTTGGCTTGACAGTTTCAAAAACTGAAACACTTGTATGTTGTTTAAAAAGAATAAATATGTAAAAGATGGACTACTGCATGGCCCTTGAGCATTTCAGATCAAAAGTAACTGTTTTGGAGTCATATTTAGTTTAGTATTAAAAAGCAATCATGATAGTGTCACAGAGGACAGATTATTGAGCAAATGTGCAAAAGTTTTTGTAAAGCAGAGATATGTACATTATAATTTGAGTATATGCTATATCTGATGTGCTTGGCAAGTTTAAAGTAGGGGTACATCTACACTAACCACCAGATTGGCGGGTAGCGATTGTTCTTCTTCGAGTGCTTGCTCATATCCATTCCAGTAGGTGTATGCGCCACGCGTGCACGTTCGTCGGAGAACTTTTACCCTAGCAACTCCAGTGGGTACTAATGCAACTCCAGTGGGTCGGGCTCAGGTCCCCCTAGAGAAGCCATGCCGAAATGGCGGGTGATATCTACCCTGCCGGGCCCGCCCGCTCCTACAGTTCCTCTTCTACTGCCGTTGTCGTTGTGGAACTGTGGAGCGATGGCAGTAGCTGACCTCCACGTCCCTAGCTCTCTTGTTTCATCGTTAGAGTTCTAGTGTTTAGTTGTTGTAGTTACTTTAATTAGTATATGTAGTTTAGTAGTTATAGTTCTTGGTCGTGTAATATAATAGTTAGTTTAGTTAGCGGGTGCGGGGCTACTAAGCCTCCTCCCGTGCCGGCGCCGGGCTGATGCCGTGGTTTGCCGGGATTCAAAGCGTGGCTCGACTTGTAAAAAGCCGATTGCACCAGTGATCCCCAAAGGCGCCTGCTTAAAGTGCTGGGGAATCAAACACGTCTCGGAGAAGTGCCGCATCTGCAAAGCCTTCCGGCGCGACTAAGAGAGCGAGACCCAGCGCCTCCGGACGCTCCTTGAGAGCGGCACTTCACCCCTGCGCCTCGCACGAGCGCGGCTCCGGCACCGGATCTTCGGCACCGCGAAAACGCAGCGGCACCACCCTTGCTCCGGCACCGGCTCCTGGGAAGGAGGCCCTCGTCATCCTCTACCCCGGCTAAGCAGCCTGGAAGGAGCACCTGATGCGAACGCCGGCCGCGCTGGCCATGCCAGGGGCTTCGTTGACTCTGGGCCCGGCGGTCCGTCGGTCGATCCCTCTTAGCTCCCGCAAGATTGGGGTAGAGCTCATAGGTCCGTCCACGCCCGAGACAGTTCTCGTCAGCAAGGGACCTATTGCCTTGATGGAGGCCTGGCTGTCCAACCCCCGCACCGAACGGTGCGGGTGTACTTTCCAAGGCCCGCAATGCAGAGCCGTCCCCCGAATGGCGAGCACCGTCCCCAGGATTTCCGGTCGCACGATCCCGGTCACGGATTACACCGGATCCCGATCCCCAGAGAGGTCTGGTGCAAGGCGCCTGCTCGCAGTCCCTGGCACCACGCTCTCCCCCCGGGCACCGTCGTACTCGCGGCGCCGATCGTCGCCACGTGGTCCCGATACTCCCGGCACCGCTCGGCTCAGCCAAACCGCTAGCGGCATTCCGCGACTCGAGGAGCCAATCACGGCACCGAAGGTCCAAGATCCGGTGACCTCAGCCGGCACCCCGCGTGGCGCTGGTGGCAGGTCCAGTCCAGATCCCGCACCAGGTACAGCTCACGGCACCTAGCTCCCCGGCACGAGGGCGGGGGCGTCACATCAAGGGGCGCTGGACTCGCACTACTCGTGTTTCCGCCGCCCCGTGGCCTCTTCGCAGGGTTCAGTCTCTTACATGGGCAGACAGTGTCTACTGGACGTTGACAGGCCGCCGCCTCTTTCCTGAGGGTCACCAGGAAACATGGTCCGCAACAGTGGGCTTCTGAACACCCTGGGCATATCAGCAAGCCAGGGGCCTCAGCAATTTCCACCAACGTCCGTCTGGCTCAGACGCCGTGGGCTCTGGAGGCTACTGTTTCGCCCCCCATCACTGCCAGAGGAAACAGTCGTCCACCGCCGAGACTGAACCCCCGCAGGGTGCCAGGACACGCCGTCCATCCTGACCGCCATCTGACCCACTTTCTGCCAGGTCTCCTCGTCATCCTCGCAGATGAAGCGCGTGGCGGGACGACAACCACCTGGTCCCCCCCCCGCCGCTTAGAAAATCTCAGGGCACACCAGGATCTCCTCATCAGGCGCGTTGCACAAAAACAACAAAAAAAAAAAAAAAAAAAAAAAATGAAAAAAGCATCAAAGCTGAGGAGGTCTCGAGGTTGCAGACCGGTCGTCATGAGACTCTCGGGCAGATGCGCCCACTCGTGTTCGCCGCTCCCTTCAAAGCCCATAGCAACTGCACGTCACTGACATCTGCAGTCGACCGGCTTCCGTTCCCCGCTGCCGGGGTGTGGAGCGCAAATATATGGGTCCTCGGAAGGGATACGAATCTGTGTATGTGCATCGCAGCCATGTTCCCTCGTCGTTCATCTGTGGAATGAGAGGGAACGGCATGGGCAAGAAGCTCGGCCCAAGTTAGGGAGGCGTGACGTAGGGGACTGCTCGCCGTAGGTCTACTGCGCAGTGGAGGAGCGTTTCACAGCTGCGGGTTCTAGACCAACAACCCTGCTCAGCTGCTACTCATTAACCACACTGGAGGTGCGGCGATGATGAAATTTAGGAGCTTTCTCCCAACAAGATGCTCGACAAGAGTTTCAGTGCCTACTGGACGAAGGCAGAAGGAGTCGCGGCGCACTTTCGCTGCAGGCGTCTTTGGACGCAGCAGACTCAGCTGCCAGGACTCTCGCCTCCAGAGTCCACTATGCGCCGCATCCTGGCTACAGGGTCTTCTGGTCTTCCTCCGGACTCCATACACATACAGGGCCTTTCGTTTGAGGGCCAGGGCCTGTTTCTGACAAGAGACAAGACCCATCGCCTACAAAGTCTTTCACGGACAATAGGTCATTAATGCGTGCCTAGGGCATGCACACGCCAGTACACAGCGTCGACCGTTCAGGCCGCAACGACAAGGCAGGCTTCCGGCAACCAAGGCAAAGGCAGACTTTGCCAGGAGATGCAACAGAATGGCAGGCGCAGACAATCTGCAACCAAGGGGCAAAATCAAGGTCCTCCAAGCCGTCTCGGGTCCGAACCGTCCTTTTGAAGGTGCGGGCCGGGGGCGTGTGTACCAGTTCTTTCGTGGATATCTCCTCTCCCTTTTCCAACCGTCTCTCGCGTTTCTTCCCGGCAATGGGCCTCGCATATCTACAAAGATCGTTGGGGTCCTCCGCACGCTGCGGCTTGGGTACCACACTGCAGTTTGCTTCGTTCCGCCTCCTGCCCCCCTTCCTCGTCCCTCTTCAGGGACCTCTCACGAGCAAATCTCCTCCAAGAGTTGCCAATGCTCCTCGACAAGGGGACCAGTAGAGGAGGTGCCGGGGACGAGACAGGCAGGGTTCTTACTCCCGTTACTTTTCTGATCCCAAAGCCCAAGGGAGGTCTCCGACCCATCCTAGACCTCCGCGAACTCAACAGATACCTCACTCAAGTTGAAGTTCCGCATGGTTTCCCTGGGGACCCATTATTCCTTCCCTGGATCCCCGAGACTGGTACGGCGCTCCCTCGACATGCAGGACGCCTATTTTTCATATATCCATCTTTCACCCCATCGAAGGTTCCTTCGCTTCATTGTCGGGCGCGCCAGCACTATCAATTCACGGTCTTCCGTGTTCGGACTCCATGGCCCGGAGAGTGTTCACCAAATGCATGGCTGTAGTCGTCGCCTTTCTTCGTCGCAGTCGGGTACACGTGTTCCCCTACCTCAAACGACTGGCTTCCGGGGGACCTTCCAGGATCGAGTCCGGGAGCACGTCAGAGTGTCAGCTGCCTTTTCTCCAATCTCGGGCTGTTGCTCAATGCGGAGAAGTCCACTATCCCCTACTTCAGAGGATAGAGTTTATTGGAACCGTTCTAAACTCTACTATAGCCAGGGCGGTCCTTCTTCGCACGGTTCCATATGCTGGTCAGCCATCAAGCCGCAGGCTACAGTCAGCACCTCTGACCTCCCTGCGCACTTGCCTGACGTGTTGGGCCACTGGCCGAGCCTGCACTTTCGTCACAGCGCACGCCCGACTCCGCCTCCGGCCCTGCAATCCTGGCTCATTCCCTCAGCCTCCGTCCGGCCAGGCACCCGTTGGACACGGTGGGTCACGATGGCCCCAAGTCGTCGTCCTCTCTCTCCAAGGTGGCCTAGATCAGTTGTCGTATGTGCGGGGCTTCCATTTCACTCAAGCCCAGCGCCTCGTGTTCCTGACGATGGATGCATCAGACTTGGGATGGGGGCTCACCTAGGGGACCCTCAGGACCAGGGTCACTGGTCTCTCCCTGAGGCTCGCCCTCATATCAACATCCGGGAGTTGAGAGCGTCCGCCTGGCTTGTCTCGCGTTCCATCGTCTCAGATCCCAGGGCCACTGTGTTTCAGTCTTTATCGACAACACAAACGGCGGTATACTACACTGAACAAGCAAGCGGAACGAAATCTCCTCTTCTTTGTCAGGAAGCAATGAAACTGTGGGACTTTTGCATAGCCCACTCGGTTCACCGATGATCGCTTCCTACTTGGCTGGGGTGGCTCGAAAATACCCTGGCGGATCGTTCTCAGCCGGTCCTTCAAAGCTCCCACAAATGGTCCCTTCGCCGAAGCGTCGCCCTTGCTCTCTCTTCGCAACGGTGGGGGCATCCCCATGTGGACCTCTTTGCACACGCAGGAACAGGAAGTGCTGATGGTTCTGCTCTTCCAGGGCCGCGAGCGGGGGCTCTAATAGCAGACGCCTTTCTAAATTCCCTGGGAAGCGCATCTCTTCTATGCGTTCCCCCCGTTCCCGTTATGTCCACAGAGGTCCTTTCTGAAGGCGCGCAGGGACAGGGCCCGCTTGATTCTGATCGCTCCGGCATGGGCCCGTCAGCATTGGTAACTCTCTATTGCTGGACCTGTCGTAGTCGAACCCGGTTCCCCTGCTTCTTCAGCTGGACCCTGATCACGCAGGACCACGGCCACCTCTGCACCCGGACCTCCATCGCTGCTCCTCTCAGCTGGCTTCTGAGTGGGACTAACCCGTAACGAGTTACATTGCTCTTCCCCAGTGAGGCAGGTAACTTCTGGGAAGTAGAAAAACCATCTACAAGAGCGACATACGTAGCCAAATGGAAACGTTTTACGTGCTGATGCGCGGGAGCGTTCCATCCACCGATGTTTCATCCCAGTGGTTTTAGATTACCTTTGGTCGCTCAGGAACAAGGCCTGGCACTGTCCTCTCTCCCGCGTTCACTTAGCGGCCATCTCCACCTTCCACCCAGGGTTAGTGGACGGAGCCGCTCGGTCTTCTCGCACCCATGGTGTCTAGATTCCTCAAGGGGCCCTGGAAGCGCCTTTACCCTCCCAGGTCCGCACCGCAGCCCCTCTCCGGGAATCTCAACTGGTGCTGTCCCCATCTCATGTCCCCCCGTTTGAGCCGCTGGCTACGTGTTCCTCCTCTACTTGTCCTGGAAGACGACACATTCCTTGGTGGCGATCACTTTCCGCTCGGCGCATATCAGAGCTGCCGCCCCTCGTCGTAGGTCCCCCGTATAACGGTGTTCCATCGGGACAAGGTGGCAACTGAGGCCGCACCCGCATTTCTTCCCGCAGGTCGTCTCGGCTTTTCATGTCAACCAGGACATATTCCTACCTGTCTTCTTCCAAAAACGCACTTGTCTCGCAGGGCAACAGTTACATCCTTAGACGTGCACAGAGCGCTCGCCTTTCCTATAGAGCGAACCAACCATTCCGTAAGTCCACCCAGCTCTTTTGTCGCCGTCGCTGAGCGAGTTAGAGGGTTACCAAGTCTCTCTCAGAGGATTTCTCAATGGGTGACTCCTGTTACGGACCTGTTTGCTGGCCTATCTCCCTCGGGCAGAGTAATGGCGCACTCTACCAGAGCCCAGGCTTCATCGACGGCGTTCCTCCGCCGAGTACCCATCCAGGAGATCTGCAGGGCAGCGACCTGGTCTCCGTGCACCACCTTCTACCCATTATGCCTAGTCCAGCAGTCCAGGGATGATGCTGCCTTCGGCTCATGCTGTGTTACGCACTGTGACCTCTCGCTCCGTCACCCCACGCCTAGGTAAGGCTTTGGGAATCACCTACTGGAATGGATATGAGCAAGCACCTCGAAGCAGAAAACACGGTTACTCACCTTTGTAACAGTTGTTTCTTCGAGATGTTGTTGCTCATATCCATTCCACACCCACCCTCCTTCCCCTGTCAGAGTAGCGGCAAGAAGGAACTGAGGAGCGGGTGGGCCGGCAGGGTAATATATCTCACCCACCATGGCGGCGCCACTTTAGGGTTGCAGACCTGCCGGCCCACTGGAGTTGCTAGGGTAAAAGTTCTCCGACGAACGTGCACGCGCGGCGCGTACACCTACTGGAATGGATATGAGTAACACATCTCGAAGAACAACAGTTACAAAGGTGAGTAACCGAGTTATCTTTCGGGAATTGATTTATTGTGTGTAGTGTAGACATGATAAATTGATCGCTCTCCCGTCGACTGCTGGCCTCCAGCTCGGCAAGAGGTGGAAGCAAAGTCAACGGGGGAGCGGCGGCCATCGATCCCACGCTGCGAGGACGTGAAGTAAGTGATTGTAAGTTGATCTAAGATACATCGACTTCAGCTACGCTATTCTTGTAGCTGAAATTGCGTATCTTAAATTCACACTCTTTCTCTCACACTCATATACATGCACACCAGTGTAGACCAGGCCTCTATGAATACCCAGGTGCATTGCTTACAAACTGTGTGGCAAAGATTTCCAACAAAGTTGACACATCCAAAGATCACAGAATCATAGAAATGTGTGGCTGGAAAGTCATCAAGGTCCATTCCACTCTCCAACCCCCTTTTCTCCCCCAAATCTCTTGAGCTCATCAATCCATCCCCCTGTGCTGAGGCAGGGCCAAGTATACCTAGACCATCCCTGATGGTGTTTGTCTAACCTGTTCCTAAAAGCCTCCGCAAACATTGATTTCCCAACCTCCCTTAGTAACCTGTTTAAGTACTTAACTATCCTTATAATTTGAAAATTTGTCTAGTATCTAACATAAATCTTTCTTGTTGCAAATTAGATCAATTACTTCCTATCCTACCTTCAGTTGACACTGAGAACAAACAATCTCCATCCTCTTTAATACAGCCCTTAACGTATCCTTTTCTGCGCTACTGCTGCCCAACCAGCTATTCCCCATTTTGTATTTGTGCATTTGCTTTTTCCTTCCTGAGTGTATTGCAGTTGTCTTTAAAGAGCTTCATCGTGTAGATTTTAGGTCAGTTCTCCAATTAATCAAGGTCATTTTGAATTCTAATCCTATCCTCCAGCATGCTTGCCACACCTCCCAATTTGGTGTTATCTGCTGATTTTATAAGCATACTCGTCACTCTAATGTCCAAGTGAATAGTTATAGATCCTTGCAGGACCCACTAGATATATCCTCCTAGTCTGACAGCAAACAATTGATAACTACTCTTTGAGTATGGTTTTTCAGCCAATTGTGCACCCACTTTATAATTTCCTTTAGACCACATTTTCCTGGTTTGTTTTCAAGAAGGTCATGTGGGACTGTCAAAAATTTTACTAAAATGAAGATAAATCATATCTACTACTTCCCCCTATCCATGAGGCCAGTAACCCTGTCAAAGGAGGAAATTAGGTTGTTTTTGCATGATTTGTTCTTGAAAAATCCACGTTGTTATTACTTTATCACTCAATTATCGTCTAGGAGCTTGCAAATTGAATATAATCATCAAGCTTTTTAAAAAAACAATAACCCAACCTTATGTTGAATATTATCTATAAAAATTGTGTGCTTAAGTGTTGCTTGTGTCCATAATAGCAGCAGTTAAATCAGAGATTCTGAAATGAGTGACATCTTTTATTTTGATACAGTTGCAAAGTGTGGTTAGTGTTGTTTGACTGCTGAGAGTGGTTTATGAAACCTGGAGAAAATTTTGATTTTCACTAAGCTAAGTCAAATGGAGCATCAGTTAACTCCTACAATTTAGTAAACGATTAAAGACAAGATGATTTCTCCTAACGTAAATGCTATTTTTTGAAATGAATAGCTTTAGAAGTATTACTCAAATATTTTATTTGTTAATAGATGGGAATTTGAAGAATCTGAAGAAGATGCAGTGATGAGCATCCCTTACCAGCTTCAAAGACTGTTTGTTTTATTGCAGACCAGCAAAAAGAGAGCAATTGAAACAACAGATGTTACACGGAGCTTTGGATGGGATAGTAGTGAGGGTAATATTTGATATTGGATTTTATTATGTGGAAAATTTAGAATAATTGTAATACCGGTGGTTGTTTTCTGGCTAGTGCTCATTCAAAGGACACTCATAAGGGCACTAAACTGATATTGGTGGTGTAAAAAACTGATATTGGTGGTGTAAAAATTTTAAAGAACCTAACACTAAGTTCCAAAAGAGTAGTTTAAATAGACACTTCTTTTCTAAAACTGCTTTTTGTTTTGTAGTGTGAGGCCAATGAATGAAAATTCATCTTAGATTTTTTGAATTTTGATGGTCAGAGTCCACAAAGTGAATTCAAAGTTATTTACAAGTATTTGAGATCACTGGAAAGATAATGTTACAGTTTTGCCTAGAAGCTTCACATTTTTCATTTTTATGTAGAGTTTAAAAATAATTTAGGGAAAAATCAATCTTAAACTTTTTTTTCACACAGCTAGAAATTAAGTATATATTTCTGTCACAAATCTTT
This sequence comes from Chelonoidis abingdonii, assembly GCF_003597395.2. Classification (NCBI taxonomy): domain Eukaryota; kingdom Metazoa; phylum Chordata; order Testudines; family Testudinidae; genus Chelonoidis; species Chelonoidis abingdonii. Next base: position 54,636,368 of record NC_133772.1, read on the forward strand.
AAGTTGGAATTAAAGTTGTAAATATAAGTTATTTAAAGGAAATCCCCTTTAAAAAGATGATGTAGCTCTCTCAGAAAACATAAATCAACCTAGAAATGCAAAGGTTACACTTAAACAGAAAATAAAACAGAAAATTCCAAACACATTAAATTTGGGGATGCACAGTTGGTCACTTGGACAATGTAATTCTGCCCTATGCTCTGCTGATCTTCTACACTTTGCATGTGTCCCACCATGATATGAGATGAGTTTATTTGCCTTAAACTTTCTGGGAAAAAGCACAGGTGGATTTGTTTTAGTTTTGGGGAAGTGTGGGTGAGGTGTCAGAATTAGGTTCATAATGGAAGATTATCTTAAACTGTAACTATGCGGACAAACACCTCCATATTGTTTGCATGTATATTCATACATGTATATTCATGAACATATGCTCAAAACGTGTCCTTATATATATACACACACACATTTATACAAGATGTATGCTAACTTTCCTCATTTTATGATTTTAGAATAACTTAAGCTCTACAGGGAAAGTTTACAGTAAATCATAACTTAGGCATAGAACTTTGACAGTACCCTCAAAACTAAGTGGTTTATTTTAAACTATATATCTATAACTGTGCTATAGAAAATATTAGAAGGGTGTGAATGATTTTTTTTTCTTGTTTTCACTGAATGAGATTAATTTTACTTTATACCAGCATGGCAGCAGCATGATGTACAGGAGCTTTGTAGAGTCATGTTTGATGCTTTGGAACAGAAGTGGAAGCAAACAGAGCAGGTAATATACCATAAAACTTCATCTCTCAGGGAAAGAATGTTGGAGGAATGTTGTTTAACTCTGTCTTCTAAATGTAGTCATGTGGTAATTGTTTTGCAAGACAATTGAAAATCTGCCACTGTCTTTTGTCTGAGGCAGTGGTTGACTTACTGCATGCTTGAGTGTGATTTATTTTTTGAGATTGATTTACAGGTTTTATTCTTTTAATTAAAGATTGTGTGTGTGTGTGTGTGTGGGTCTAAGTCCTGGTCAAAGTGAGCTGGATCCTCAGTTTTGATGCGCACTGCAGAAGGCCAGCATAACTGACCAATTGAGGGTTGGAAAATTCGTAGGTACGCTTTAGCAAGCATAGATGACTCTGTGCAGCTTCCCTTTCCCTGTCCTAGATAAAACAGGAATGGCCATGGCCAGAGCATTGCTGCGTACTATGGATATCTAGATGGTGTAATTACCCCTTTGGGACAATCATTAGTGGGGAGTTGCAGATGATTCCTTTTGTAGTACATTCCCCTGACCGGCCACCAGCATTTTTTTGAACACAGATGAGGACTGAAATTATATAATTGTGATTAAGAAATAATATTATTTTACAACACTGTTTACTTTAGAGCACTGCCTTATATGTAGAAGGCAGGACCCACCATGATGATAAGAGTTCTCTAAAATAAACATAAGGTAGAAAACAGGAACCATTAGGACATTTTATTGCCCAGTAGCATGTGCTCTGAAGTGTTCATTTGTGATTATAAAATGTATATTTTTCACATGTTTAATATATAACTATGATCTCTCCCTCTTCAATTAAGTGTAAGGAAAAAGAGATGCCAGTGTAAAACTAAATAAAAGGAATACTTTGTTTTAACCTTTTTTAGATGTTGTTTCAAACTATGCCAAAATAAATCTCTCCATTTGTTTTAGGCTGATCTCATAAATCAACTGTATCAAGGCAAGCTGAAGGACTATGTAAGATGTCTAGAATGTGGCTATGAGGGCTGGAGAATTGACACTTACCTGGATATTCCATTGGTCATCAGACCTTATGGCTCCAACCAGGCATTTGCTAGCGTGGTGTGTACTCTTATGCTGACAGCTAGTACATCCATACACACATAGAATACATAGTGCGACAGTGGTATAATTTCTTACATGGTAAGTATCATCCTAGATACTCCATCTTGGGGTGTTCGTCTTTGTGCAGCGAACCAGCTAGCAAGTTCTAGAAGATTTTTTTTTTAACCCTTCAATGAGTCCTACTGGTGCATGTATAAGGGGAGGGGAAATGCAACTATTCTGCCTTAAGGTTACAATAATTTATTATTTTCTTTCTGATAGAATTTTCAGTATTTGCCATAGGTATCTCTTGTGAAAACACTGATGTTCTTTTGACTGACTGGTGTTTTTTTTTACTAGCACTTCTATTAGCTTTTGTTAGCACTGTTGGAAGGTTTAGTGAAAGAACAGGACAGCTACCTACTGAAATTTGGTTACTAGTTTAATCTCTCTGTGTTGGTTTTTATAATTTGAGTTTAAAAATAACATGTCCCTTATTCATTTGGCAAGTATTCTGTAATTCTAATGTTAAAAATTCCATTATGCCTCTATTTTCTTTATTAACACTTTTGCACTGGCATTAGTGATATTGGCAAATGTATAAAATGTAGGGAATAACTTTTAATCAGTTGCTTTCCACAAGAAAAGTAATCTGAACACTGTTTCGTACCACTATTGTGGTTTTAAAAATACTTGATGGAATTATTAAAAATAATGGGAGATAAGTCAAAGATTTTTTCCCCCAGAAAATATTAAATATTTTAATGCAATGTAAATATTAGTTATAAATTGCTTCATATTTATTTTATTAAATTTATTTTTAAATGTTAATGTTCACCCTTGTATTTAGAGAGTTGGCACTGTTGTAAAACGTTAACATAATTCTTTCACTTTCTTAACAAAAGAACTGTTATCTCCAGGTTAGCTACCAGTGTACCTTCAGTTACATTAGGGCACTTGATATTTTAAAGCTTTGGATGCTAATCTTCAGGGTAATAACAAGAATAAGAGACATTCATCATATAACTTTAAAAAAAGGATGAGAGTAAAGAAAATTTTCTGAGTGCCTCTCAACATTTTGTTCCAAATTTTGTGGAACTTCTTACACCTAACTGGCAGTGCATTTGAAATTGCAGTTTCAAGATGTTGCAGACATTGGTGTGTTAAATGGCTCTCTCTTTCATTGTTTTTTAAACTGTATTTCAGGAAATTTTCAATAATATAACACACAAGAAAGTTTGTCTTTTTTGCATTTTTACTGATTCAGTGAATAGAGACTTCATATCTATACTATATATATCTACACACACACACACTTACTTTTTAATAATTCCATTAATCACTGACTCTTCTTTTGAGTGGCATTCTTATGTCTCAAATTATTTAGTTGGGGATTGAGCAGGGGGTTGAACTATATGACCTCCTGAGGTCCCCTCCAACCCTGATATTTTCTGATTCTATGATATTCTGGAATTTTCTTTGATAGGGAAGAAGTCTGCTACAGAATATTATGGAAAATTAAAATATTTCTGTCTTTATATATAAAAACAAATATACAGGAAGCTTCAACACTGAAGTGCTTAATGATAAATATTCAGGTTAGTTTAAATTACAGTTGATATTTCACAGCATTTGCTGAATATCTATCAATTTAGGTGATGAAACAAACTAGTTTTAAGCTTTTGTGTTGAGGTAGTTACATGGTTGCAGTTTGTGTTTACGCTCCATTTATTTGAGCTATTTTATAATTATGTGTACTTTGACTATGCAGTTGATTCTCCTCCCTGTATTTGTCTTGTCTGTAGCAGATGTTTTAGCTTTGTAGTCTTCAGCAGTGGGGAGATATGGAGGATACTGGCTTTTGGAGAAGGGAAAAATCGCCTGTTTCTAAATGGAATTCTCTGAAGGTAGTATCCTCCATTGATCCACAGATGATGATGGTTCAGTAGGTTTAGGTAAAAAGGCAATGAGAGAGATATAAAAAGGTTCACACATGCGCTAATAGGGCTTGTGGAAGGGAATGTAAAACTTTTTAGACCTTGCTAGTCAGCTCCTGAGGGAACTTGCAGCAGGCGACACTACCCAAGATAGGGGATCTAAGGAGGATACTACCTTCAAAGAACTCTAGTTAGAGGTAAGTGATTTTCCATTACTTTTGAAAGAGAGAGATAATGGATGTACAAGATATAAGTAAGGTTATTATATAGTATGTCAAGTAAAGTTTATTATGCCACTGTTTGCTATTGTATACTACATAAAAAATTTAAACATGACATTTTGTGTGTTTAAATTTTTGTGAAACAGAATATTGGAGAACTTCCAAGAGTTACAAATAATTACACTTCCTTTTTGCCTTCTTTTCTAATCAAAGTAGAACTTAAAACTATTCTAAATTTTCTGTCTTCAATTTGATATTGTCCTTAAGGTTTGCAGTTTGAAGAAACCTTATTTACTTTTCTGATTTATTTTTTCTTTCTTTGGTTCATTTCATGTAGTATAGCTTTACATTATTAATGCATGTCCAGGGGGCTAGGGCTTTGTTAGCATACGCTCCAAGGCCATCTAAATCAATTTAATAACTTTTGCTTTGTTAAAGGGGTTAATTTTAGAAAATTTATAAGGAATTGACATAGATTTGAGACCTCAGTAACTAGTTGTGTTGCGATATAGGCCTGATGGTTAAATAACTTGTGATTTTAGATCATGAAAAAAATTATAGACAGTGGAAAACAAAGTCTCCTGTATTAGAATATTCAACTTTAGAAGTATATTTTCTGTTGATGCAAATGGCTATATGGACAATAGCACTAGTAAGTGAAATTATCTGGCTATCAATAGAACAGTATAGAGCTGTGTTTCGCAACCTGGGGCCTGCAGGATGGGTTTAAGGGGGGTCGCAAGCAGGGTTGGCGTTAAAGGCTAGGAAGCAGGGCAGTTGCCTGGGGCCCCATGCCACAGGGGTCCCCTGCAAAGCTAATTTACATGTTTCAGCCTCGAAACCTCCCGCTTAAGATAGGGGGTCAGAATTTTTTGTAGTGGGTGTGTGCGTGTCACAATTGTTTTAAGTCCAAAGGGAGTTGCCAGTACAAAAAGGTTGAGAAACACTGGTATAGAGGAGCCAAAAGAAGATTTGGTATTGAGGCTGAACTATTCTCTCCACCCTAGAGGTGGCACACTAGGAGTAGGGCTTTAGATAAAGATTCTCCATACTGCTTTCCCAGCAGACCTAGTCCTGAGAGATATTGAGCATTCTTAGATTTTAGTGGGAGTTGTAGGTGTTGAGCACTTTTGGATCGTGACTCCTCTTTAGAGACTGCAAACAACGATACAGTGATGTCAGCATCTGTCTAAAGATGTATTCAGACCATCATCTCATTTTATATAAGCATAAACAGCTATTCAGTTTTAATAACATTGCCATTACTGACCTGGTTTGGATTTTAAGCAATGATAAATAAAAGGATAAGTATTCCATTACCCATCCTCAGAGCTTTACAGTTTGCTTTCAATTATATCTTTAGGTTAGCAAACTCTTGTTCTTTTTAGTTGCTAGTGTAATTTGGGACATTAATTAGCCAAATGGAATTTGTATTGATTTTTAGATTAATGAAATCATACCTATATACACTGACTGGCTTTCCCCTCAGATTTATATTTGTAGCTCATTTAACTGTTTATAAAAATTCTACTTCTCATATTCATAGAGCTAAACAAATATTTACAGTAATCTCAAATCAGTGGCTATCAGGTGCAGTAGATATACCATAATGACATTTTATGAAAAATGGAAGCTCATTCAAAGTGCCTTTCTATCTCAGGCAATGATGAGATTGGACGATTTATTACAATATGTTAATGTGTAAAGTACTATGATATTCAGCACCATAAAAGAACAAACAATGATAGCTTGGGATAAAATAGACTACTTGAAAACTTTAAAATATTTTGGTTTTCTTGATAATTGACTTATGATGTGTATGGTGTCAATTTTTTTTAAATGTTTAAAATGTAATAGCTACCAGGTTAGATAATATTTCCTCACAGATAAATTGTCTAGCTCTAAAAGTACAGTTACTGAAAGTAGGGGTAATATGATGCCATTCGTGCGGTGAAGCGCACAGAAACAAAGTTATACCAATAGTTAATTTTGTTGAGTGTGAATTATAACTGAATAAGAGAGGAGACTGGTCATTACAATAATAATTGGAGTAGAGAAGTTTTATGCTAATGATCAGAGGTAATTTTGATATAAAAACTATGTAGTGGAAAATAAGAGGAGAGATGGAAAACTTAGTATATTATACATACAGTACATCAATAGTGCTTACATATATGATACAAGTTGGAAACATGATATATATAATAGTGAAATTATTCAATAATTTCAGTAAACCATAGGTCAGAGTGAATCTCACTATCTATTCCTGTGGTAAGCAATGAAATCATTAACAAGAATACATTACCGTTCATGATATTTCATTCAACTTTTGGAGGTCCATAGGAGCATTACCTGTTTTCTCCATAACACAAATATATTCTAGTATGGTTCCTTGTTGACTTGCACATCATATCGACTCTACATAAACTTTACGTAACCACTTATGTCCTTCATTCACGCATCATTCGTTTGTGGAGGAATGAATTGCAACATTTTTCTTTTATATTGTGAATATATTTTTATAGAGACTGTTGCTTGTCTCCTACATAACAGAAATTATTGGAATAAAATAATTATTACCATGGAGAAAATTGGTAAGGTTCCTGGCTGGCATTTATTCCAGAAGCAGTACCTCCATAGGCCATGCTTTTGTTGTCTTCTAAGTTTGGTATTCGACATGCTGGCTGTTGACTTGTTTTGCTTTCGTTTAATTTGTTTTGAATTGTTAAATGGTTAGCCAGTCCAAAAACCCCACTGTCAAAACACAGCAATCCCTTTTTAAATGAAGACTTACAATTTATTTACCACCTGCTTATTAAGTAAATATATAGACAGTTTACTTTGGGCTCACTAAAAAGTTTTGACATGTTTAAGGAGCCTTCCTGCTTCAGAGTTGTGATTATCTTTTAGGGTTGTTAAGAAGTGATTTATTTTTTTCCTTTTTCTATTTGGGTACAAAAACAGTGAAGGATGGTGATAACTAATTTTATCTGTGCAATCTCTTTGTGAAATTTGGCACATTTCTAATTTGTGAGACCTGGTCTGGAGAACAGTCCTTTTGTAAAGAGTCTCTCATCTCTTACAGTAATAACACAACTTTTGTTCGTATGGAAAAAGCAGGGCTATAAAACCTTTGTTTTGTTATTTGTTCTTAGTGCTTCCCTGAGTTCTCAGAAAAGAAATGGAGGGAGAAGGGATGAATTGGAGGCTTTTTGAAGACCTTCCTATATCCTTGATCTCTTCCCAAAATGGGATCCATCAAACAACATGGTTTAGATAGTAGTCTTATAAGCTCTGTTCCAGCCAGTTTGCAGTTGGTGAGTGTGTTCTGCCCAGCTAAGCCCCCTCTTATTTATTCGGACTTCAGGGAACAACTATGTTCCATCATGAGACAATGATTTTCAAGGCATCATTTTGATTTTTATTTGATCTTCTTCTCTTTAAAGTAAGCACCATCAGCATGCCAGTGGTATTTGTTTTAGATTGCAGATATCTGTAGGTGAGCAGATAACTCAGGAGTATCATCAGTAATTATTAGCTAATTATGTTTTAACTTCCCAGCTATACTGAGAAGCTAGATGGAAATCACTGTAACTTGTATTTAAAGGAGGATTAGAAACATTTCCCTTGTAGCTATTGGAGGTGACTCATGTCTATTTTTGGTTTACAGCCATATATGGTTTGTGCTAATAAGCAGAATGTATCCCTGGAAGATGGCAATTGTGTTTCTCATTGCACTGGGAGTAGAGATTCAATATATGTTTTAGATGGGAGGAAAAAATGACTGACTTATTCTGAAGCAGCAGTAGTGTCCCCTGGCAGATTGAGAGACAGCCACCTATGTACATTGAGGAACTAAATAATTGCTCTCTTTCTTCTGTTTGTGCTTGGAATTATGTGACGTGTGATGGGAGAAAGTAGTGTCCCTGAAGGGAAAGAGACATTTGTTAATTGTGGAATAAAGGTGTGGGGCTGATGGCTAACCAAAGTAAGGAATAAGATCAATTATGCAACAACTGATTGAACAGAAGTGACTACATGTGATGTGCAAGATAACAGGGATATATTTCATTGTAGATTGTATGCAAAACCAGGACATGATGGACCCATCAAATGGCTGAATGAAATATAATTAATAGTCATGTATTGTCGTTCATGATTTGACTGCTTACCCTGGGGCAGGGCAGAAAGGTTGGCTTCACTTGATGTTTTTCTGATCTTTGTTTCTGTGGGTTCTTTAATCATTCTTCTAGACTTCTACAATTCAAATTGCTTTTGAATGCGTGAATACTTTATATTGCAGCCATTGTATTCTGTATTTGCAATCTAAGCATAAATATAATGTTCTAAATCACGTACATGAAAGTAAACATTCTTAAAAAGCAGGTAACATCTTTTTTTATTAGGAAGAAGCATTGCATGCATTTATTCAGCCTGAGATCCTTGATGGCCCTAATCAGTATTTCTGTGAACGCTGCAAGAAGAAATGTGATGCAAGGAAGGTAAATAAGTACCATTTGTGTAACATTATATTGGTTAGTGTTTTTATCCGTAACATAATCTTGCCCATTGGTTATTGTGTTTTTGTTTAGGGCCTGCGGTTTTTGCATTTTCCATATCTGCTGACTTTACAATTGAAGAGGTTTGACTTTGATTACACCACTATGCACAGGATTAAACTTAATGATCGCATGACTTTTCCTGAAGAGCTAGACATGAGCACGTTCATTGATGTTGAAGATGAGGTAAAGACCAGTGTGTAGTCTCTTTTTTAGAACCATCTTTCTCTAGCATCTCTTAAAATCTAGTGTCACTAGGGGAGTGGTTTTCAACCTGTGGTTCGTGGACCCCTGGGTGTCCGCAGACTATGCCTAAGATTTCCAAAGGGGTCCGCACTTCCATTCAAAAATTTGTAGGGAGTCTACAAATGAAAAAAGATTAAACCATTGCATTAGGGAGAACATCATGGCCAACATTTTGAAAACACGTACCTGTTAGGGTTCCTAAATGCTTATTAAGACATCAGAAAAAAGTTGCCTGATTTTCAGAAGTTCTGAATACCAGCAGCCCACCTTAACTTCAATTGAAATTACTGAGTGCTCAACACTTTTGAAAACCAAACCACTTTTTTGGGTACCTTAATCAGGATTTAGGAACAACTTTGGACACTTAGTGTCAAAAATCTCATCCTATATTTCTTTGTTTCTGTGGAGGTTTGGAGTTAAAATTAATTTTACAAGAAGGGGCTTCTGATAGTGCTCTACACTGTTATGTAAGGTGTCTGGGTTTAATTTCCAGTGCTGGTATATTTTTTTCCTCCATCTTGTTAGAAGCTGAGACCAGTGAACTGACATTGAGTGTAATTCATTCTCTGGAAAGTGAGTGGTGTATTTCTAAACAGTAAGAATTCGGTTTGGTGGTTATGAAAACCACCTCCTCCTTCCCTAGAAAGATGGTGGCTTTGATACATGGCCTTTGGGCTGGGAGAAAAGTACAGAAAAGGGCCTCTTCAGAGGCACTTTGCTTGGGCATGTGAGTGCTGATTATCTTGGATATTTCTCAGAATATCTGTTCTCTTCTCACTTCTTGACCCATATTTTTACAGAGTAAGCTGGCTGTAAAGTGCTTAAAGTTAATTTTAAAAGAGGACAGAATTTGAAATTGGTTTCATTGCACCCACTGTGAAGGACACCCAGGCTTAATTTTCACTAGTAAAAAGGGTAAAATGTTGCATATTGGAATCTTGAAAAGCAAAACTAATGTGTCTAAACTTAAGGATTGCTTTGTGAGAACAATGACTTTGAGATCAAAAGACTGTTGCTGTCAGCTTGTGAAGTATGGGGAATAGCTGAGGACGTGTTAAACTCTATGAATTGAACTTGCCTTCTCTAGATGCAAACTTTTGGAAGAGGGTCCTTCAGTGAAAAGCTGAGCACTCAGAAAATTTGAAAGCAGATTGTTCCTGCTTATGTATCTGGGTATATTTTCTTTTGGAGATATGGGTTTAGTTGGTATTGAAGTCACCGCCAGTTTTTATTACTGTTCTCACTGTTAATTATGTTCCCTTTTTGAGGATTAGCAGGCATGCTTCACTGGAAAAACAAGCAGGACAAACTTTCCATTTATATGTATTTATTTAATTTTGTTTTAAGTATTACAGAACTCTCAAGAACCTACATACTGTATCTTTTTGACTTTGGTTCAAGAAAAAGTAGCTCCATGGACGTAATCCTCAAATAGACGTGTTGGGGATATCTAGCTAATTTAATTTTAATATCAAAAGAGAAATACATTTTGGGAGACTTTTTCCTGGAATGTTGTTGGTATCCTACATCTACATAACTTAGTTAGCAGTCAGAAGATTCATAAAAAGTTACATTTGTTTCAGTCTTCAAAACTTAACATCTTCCTCAGATTTGCCATGTGCAAAATATAGATAATACTGTACCCTACTTCACAGAGGATTATTTATAAAACGATTTGAAATTTGCAGGTAGAAGGCAGTATGGAATTGCACAATATTTATTTATTTTGAGAATTCATTGTCTCCTGTTACATGTATGTGTACTATCATTTTTATCTACTTTATAAACTAACATTTGTGGTTTATTTTTAAGAAGTCTCCCCAAACTGAGAGTTGCACTGATAGTGGAGCAGAGAATGAAGGCAGCTGTCACAGTGATCAGATGAGCAATGATTTTTCTAATGATGATGGTGTTGATGAAGGAATCTGCCTTGAAAGCAATAGTGGTGCTGAAAGGATTTCAAAAGTTGGCATTGAAAAGGTACTTTAAAAAAACCCGAAACATATGGGTACAACTTTAGTATGTTGTCCAGATAAATGTTTTTTTTTTTTTTTTTTTTTAAGTCATATTTCTTTGCTCTTGTTCTAATATTTAAGCCTGCAGCATTGCAAAAAACACAAAAGGTTTGGGGAATTTCTCCATTTTGAGGGAATACTCACCTGGCCATATCCTATGGATTTCCTGCTTTGTTCTGGTAGAAATTTTTTTTTTTTTATTTCTGGGCAGCACTTCCATGATGAGGTTAGACTGTCCAATCCCTTGACACTATGCAAATATTTTGCAATTTAACAGAAAGGGCTAGAGAGTTTTGATCAGTCTGTGGCAGATTCCACTCTGTGCAAGTCAGCACCTTCAGACTTTTGGAGCAGAAAATGATTATAGCTATTTTGTTCTGCCCCATATATTTCAGCATAAAATATATTGTCGTATCCTGGGAGAATAAATTCATGAAGAGGCTGTCTTCCACCTGTAGCATATAGGAGCTTGGAAACAGCCACATATATGAATGCTTAAAATGGCTGACTAGTTTTCAGCTGACTGCAAGCATGTTTTTCATGGAGGCTTGTTTTAATAAAGTATCATTAAGACAAAGAGCTACTAAAATAGTGGTTTTCCCCAAGCTTGCCCCTTGTTCACGGCACTATCTTGAGGAGCTACATGGACTCTTCTATCTAGCGAAGTACCATTAATATTGAGTTTGTCTGACAGGGAATCTGAGATCCTTTGTCTGGTATCAAAAGCATAATAGTGGAAAACACTGGCCGCCTTTTGAAATGTTTTGTGATCCGTTAGGACGTTAGACCAAGACAGAATGTGGAGGGTCAATGTGTCTCTGAATTAATCGTGATGATAAAACTTTTTTTAATCTCTGCCATGAATTTGAGAAAATGGAGACCTTGTGTCAAAGTAGCTAAGATAGGTGAGTCAGGCCCATTAAGGGCTTGACATAATCAGGCGCTTCCATGCCTCCTGAAGATATTGAGTGCCTTCCAGGATGCACAATCGGAGTGTACGTTTGCTCATTTGTCTGTATCAGCTACACCTACTTTGCGCACATATCATGTGACGTATGTATGAAGCGTGGACTTGACCTAATTACAAGCCTTCTGTTTGGTCACTTGCATCTTGAATTGTGCCCAGAACCAACTAATAAGCCAGTACAAGTGTTAATGTGCTCCTAGCAAACCACCTCACTCTGTCTAGGTACTACATCGCTGGAGTAGGCAGGATGCTTCAGTTATTTTATTAAAAATATAAAGGTAGCACTAAATGATCCAATTAAAGATTGAAGCCTTTGTGCCTAGGGTCTTAACATATGCATAATAAAGTCTAAAGAGCTCACAGTATTAGAATGTGATAGCACCTGGATCAACAGGAAGTGGGAAGAACAAGACAAGTAAAATTATTCCTGTTGTATAATGAGCAGTAGTTACACCACACTAGCTAATAGTCTGGCTTCTTTATTAGCTAGTAGTCTAGCCGTTCTCTAATGTTTTTGTAGTTATCCAAGCAGAGGTGAATTTAAGGAGGTGTTTAATGAGAGTAATGTAGTGGCTTTACATATTTTTTTGAGCTCTTCTGACCCATTTTTGGGGCGGGGGTTGAAGCAAGAATGTGCTTGAGAAAAAAATTCAGCTAATGGACAAGGAAGACAGATGTATCTGGCAGAGCACAGATCAAGACAAGTAGCATGCATTTCATGCAGTGAAAGGGGAGCGAAAGGAGGGATGTGAAGAAGGGGTTCATGTCAGCAACAAGTCAAGATGATTTTCTTAGTAGCGGTTTTGAATAGACTTGAGGGAGGCAAGATTACATTTGTCAAAGCCAAGTTGTAGTAATCAAGATATGAGATGATTAGGGCTAGAATTTATTGAAGGCCATCCCATGATGGGTACATTATGGTAGGCAGTGTGTTGGTGACGCAGACTTTGACATTGACATCATCTGAAAGGAAAAGTCAGTTTTTTGGTCAGCCATAATTGAAAGAGAGCATTATGGGCCACCACTACAATCTGTTTTTGTAGAAGTACGACAGTACCACCATGAGGTTGCTTACTTGGGGAAAGGTGACAAATGAAGATGAAAGTTCAACTCCCCTTCATTCTTGTAGGTGAAACCTCGACCCACAAGTATTGGATATCTCTACCTTGTCTGAGTAGTCAGATTTCACCATTCAGAAAAATTGGAAAAGATAGCTTTTTTGTCTTAAATTTTCATTGCTGTATGATTGCTTAACTTTTTTCTTTCATCAGACTCACAAATTTGTGATGAAAATCCTGTTTTTTTGAGTTGCTAAGAGTTGAAAAGCTTGAGGAAAATACAGTAATAGTACAGATCTCTGAAAATAGCTATCCATTTCTTGGCCTGCAGAAATGACCATGTAGAAAAGGAGAGGGTATTAGGAGCATTTAATATGCTATTTAATATCTTGAATTAATGGTCACAAAATACATTTTACAATGGCAACTCATTCCATGGTAGCAGTGCCCCCTTTCTGTTGTTTAGTGATTACCAAGGACTCTAATATGGAAAACTTAAGTGCCTTTTACTGGTATAAGTCTTCTCTGAAATCTTTGGAAAAGTTGTCACTAATACTTCTAGGATAGGCTTCCCTGACCTTATTCAGTGAACTAATCTGAAACATGGCTTGCAGTGTTCCCTCTAATTTTTTATATCGGTGTGCGGAATGAAGTTTGTTATGTGCACCAATATGAAGGTGATGTGTGGTGGAGGTGGGGCTGAGGGGTTTGGAGTATGGGAGGGGGCTCAGGGCTGGTGCAGAGGGTTGGAGTGCCAGGGAGAGGGTGAGGGCTCTGACTGGGCATGTGGTGTCTGGAGTGGAGCCGGGGATGAGGGGTTTGGGATGCAGGCTGCTGCAGGAGCAGAGGACTGCTTCTCCCCTCCCCCGCCCTTTCCCTGCCGGCAGCAGCCCTGGGGCTGGGCCCAGAGGGACCCTCCCCAGCCCTCTCTCGGCTGGCAGCGGGCCTGGGGCTGAAGCACCTCTCCCTTTTGGCAGTAGCCCTAGGGCTGGAGCTGAGGCCCGCGGCAGCCCTGCACACCCCAACTTGCTCCCCTCCAGGCCCCTGTGACAGTGCACCTCCCTTTATAGCCTGCTGCGTGGCTGTGCATCTTAGAGGGAACTTAGATGGCCTGTAGCTCGTATTTGTCTAGAACCATTAGGAAGCCATGGATTGGTTGGAAATGAACCTTTATAAACACTTTAAAGACTGTTTTTAATAGTGTAATATCTACATTCTGGCCCTATACTAAATTTCACATTGGAGTTCTAATGTTCAGGCTCAGTCTTGTTAAATGTGGTATTGGGAATCCTGTAAATCTCTCTTGAGAAATAGGAGCCTGTTAACAGTCACTTGATTAGAGCAGGGAGTGAAAGTCAGAATACCTGTAATCCAGTGCTAGATTTGACAACGACTCTGCATTTTGACCAAGTAATTTAATCTTTCTGTGCCTCTGTGTTCCCATATGTAAAATGGAGAGGTTTACCCTACCTCAGCAGGAAGTTGGGGATTAATGAATTCATATTTGTGAAAAGAAAGCCTTGAATGGAAAATGCTACATAAATTCTTTCTACTTCAGACTCTTGAGCCTTCGGACTAATAACGAAGTTAAATCAGATACTTTTGTTTCTGGTGCTATAGAGGTCCCCACTCTTTTTTCTCCCCATGCCCCAGTCCAAATTTTAGAACACAGATTTACGTTTTAAAGACACACACACACACACACACACACACACGCGCGCGCGAAATTACTTTTTGGCCTTCGTTACACATTGGTTGAAAGTGTACAGAGAAGAATGGCAGTGTAATGGTCTAATCCTCAGTACTTTAATCCCTGCTCTGCCATAGTTCGTTACTGTGAGACAAATAGGTATGGTGACTTGCCTAATTTCCCCAGGTATAAAATGTGGATACTAACTACCTGACATAAGAAAAGTGGTTTGAACAGTAATGCCTCACAAGCGTATTATGAGAATTAAAGTTTATTAATTATATTGAAGATAAGTGCCTTGTCTATGCTAAATATTAGAGAGATGACAGTTGCTTCCATAGTTAAGGTGAAATAAGCCTGCAGAGTTAAAGCTGTTGAGTCAACTTAACTGTCAATGCTTGTACGTTCAGATGTTTGTGAAGTTTATAAATTTAATTTGCGCTTAACTTCCTGGGTTGGCGCTATTCACATTTTTAAAACTGTACCGTATTATTTTTTTTCTTCGAGTTAGTGAAACTTTCCCATCCTTAACATCAGATAGTTTTTTTGTCTGAAAAATATTTTTATTAATTTTTAATGCCAGGTTCATACTCTACAGCAGGCTTTCTCTGTTTTCTTTGGATAAGGAGAATATTGTAAGTAAGATGGGGATGACATTTAGTATTTTATATCTGCGTTCATATTTGGCATCTGTATAAGAAGGAAGGGTGGTCCAGTGGACTGGGACTTGGAAGACCTGGCTCTGTGACCTTGGACAAGTCACTCATTTTTCAGTTCCTCTCTTCCCCATTAGTAAAATGAAGATAATACTTCCTTTGTCTTACCTGTTTTTTAGATAGAGTCCCCACCCTCAAAGAGCCACTCTCTTAACTGTGTGTTTTTTACAGTGCCTAGCACAATGGGGCTCTGATCTTGGTTGGGGCCTCTGGAGCTACTGTAATTCTACTAATGATGCAGAATAGTACTTGTAGAGAGCTCTATGCACAATTGTTTCATGTTATTTTTCATGTAGCTATACACAATTGAGAATCTTTTTTTGAATAACACAGGTGCAGTTTGTCAGAACGAGGTAATACAAGTTTTGTTCCTTACTTGGATTTTTTTTCCTCTTCCCTAGAATTCTTTACTGTATGAACTCTTTTCTGTAATGGTCCATTCAGGAAGTGCTGCTGGTGGCCATTACTATGCCTGCATAAAATCTTTTAATGATGAGCAGTGGTATAGCTTCAATGATCAACACGTCAGCAAGGTAAAGTAATATTTTGCTTCTTTGTTTTCCCCATAAATGAAACAATGAGCTTGTATTATTGTTCATGACTCTCACTTGTAGTATTTGAAGTAACATGCATATTTTTGAAATTACAGTGCACAGACTTTGAATTTAGTTTATATCATTTTTTCAGCTTATCATCTAGTCTCAGCTTGTTCATGTATATATAATTCATTACTTAATTTGAATGTTAAATGCTTATGCAAAATCTTTTCATATGAAGAATGTTACATGTGATTCTTTTTTATTTTAATTTTTCATATATTAAGCCTTGTCATATTTCCAGCCACCATCAGTGCATGATTTAGCTTGTCTGGATCTGTGAGGACCTAAGAGATTACTCTTTGAGGGAAGAATGCCTTCAGAATGTGGTTTTTTTGAGCCCCTCCCCCCCTTTTGCCTTTTGTATCACTATTGGATCAAGAAATGGAAGTAGCAATGCAAACCAACGAGCTAGGAAATAATGGTGCACTCTTTGTGGTAGCATCTGCAAGTCTTCATTGTAGGCTCATTCTACAGTACTTGCTGTCATGGTACCCCACCCCAGGGCAGTTTGTTTGCTCCTCTGAGCAAGTCTTCTGCCTGCAGCATGATCTGTCATCAGTCACCGTCTATTCAATATAGCAAATTCATTGGGTGTTTAATCCTCAAGAAATATGAGAGATTTCCAGGTATAGGAAGAGGCAAGGCTACCTGCTTCAGTTGATCAGGACATATTTGGCTTCTCCATGCTACTTTATCCTGTTTAATAGAAATCTTTGTGTTTTAGGCTAATTTTGCTCCCTTTATTTACTGTCCCCCTTCTTTCACACTACCTCTGTACAGAAGAAAACACAACATATTATTTCTGGCTAAAGATTTTGAGAAGTCTAACATTCCCATCTTTCTTCCCTTAAGGAATTGTTCCCTGACCCTAGGAGAAAAGTTCATGGTCCTGGCACCGTCTTCCTATAAAGACTTTGAGGATGGTTCTGGTGAACTTCCATAAGGCATTCTGATGATTGAGAGAGGGAAAGTCTTATAGGAGTAGAAGTCTCCTATTAAATGTGAAAGCTGTATCAGCTTTAGTCTTATGCCTTCCCCTTTAAAATACACAAGGGCAACTTCCTGCTTGCTTAAAGAGTTAATATGATAGTTCTGCCATAATTCAAAGGTAGTGGAGTTAATCCTGTCCTGCTCCAAAGCTTTATATATCTTTACCTTATAAAGCTTTTGATACTGTCTCCATGACCTTCTCATAAGCAAACTAGGGAAATGCAACCTAGATGGCGCTACTGTAAGATGAGTGCAAAACTGGTTGGAAAAATGTTCCCTAAGAGTAGTTTTCAATAGTTCAGTCATGCTGGAAAGGGCATAACAAGTGGGATCCCCCAGGGATCGGTTCTGAGTCTGGTTCAGTTCAGTATCTTCATCAATGATTTAGATAATGGCATAAAGAGTACACTTATAAAGTTTGCGAACAATACCAAATTGGGAGGGGTTACAAGTGCTTTGGGGGATAGGATTAAAATTCAAAATGATCTGGACCAACTGAAGAAATGGACTGAAGTAAATACAATGAAATTCATGAGGGACAAATGTAAAGTACTCAGTTTAGGAAAGAACAATCAGTTGCACACATACAAAATGGGAAATGATTACCTAGGAAGGAGTACTGTGAAAAGGGATCTGGGGATCATAGTGGACAACAAACTAAATGAGTTAACAGTGTAACACTATTGCAGAAAAAAAAAACCACGAACATATTCTGGGATGTATTAGCAGGAATGTTGTAAGCAAGACATGAGAAGTAATTCTTCTGCTCTACTATGTGCTGATTAGGCCTCAGCTGGAGTGTTGTGTCCAGTTCTGGGTGCCACATTTCAACGAAGATGTGGAGAAATTGGAAAAAGTCCAGAGAAGAGCAGCAAAAATGATTAAAGGTCTAGAAAAATATGATCTTGGAGGGAAGATTGAAAAAATTGGGTATGTTTAGTCTGAAAAAGAGAAGACAGAGAGGGGACAGAACCATTTTCAGGTACATAAAAGATTGTTACAAGGAGGAGTGAAAAGAATTGTTCTTAATCTCTGAGGATAGGACAAGAATAGGGCTATAAGGTGGATAGAAAGCTGACTAGATCGGCAGGTTCCAAGTGGTAGTGATCAACAGCTGGGGCTGGTAGTGATCAATCATCCTGGGGCTGATTTTGTTCAGTAATGTTTTGTTTTTATTAATTTGTTCATTGACATCTTCATTAATGATCTGAATGATGGGAAGGATTGCACCCTCAGCAAGTTTGCAGATGATAGTAAGCTGGGGGGAGAGGTAGATATGCTGAAGGGTAGGGATAGGGTTCAGAATGACCTAGGCAAATAGGAGGATTGGGCTAAAAGAAATCTGAGGTTCAACAAGGACAAGTGCAGAGTCCCGCACTGAGGACGGAAGAATCCCATGCACTGCTACAGGTTGGGGATGACTCGCTAAGCAGGAGTTCTGCAGAAAAGGACCTGGGAATTACAGTGGACAAGAAGCTGAATATGAGTCAACAGTGTGCCCTTGTTGCCAAGAAGGCTAATGGCATATTGAACTGCATTAGTAGGAGCATTGCCAGCAGATTGAGGGAAGTGATTATTCCCTCTATTCAGCACTGATGAGGCCACATCTGGAGTATTGCATCCAGTTTTGACCCCCCCCAGTACAGAAAGTGGTGGACAAACTGGAGAGAGTCCAGGGGAGGGCATCGAAAATTATTAGGGGGCTGGGGCACATGACTTATGAGGAGAGGCTGAGGGAACTGGGCTTGTTTAGTCTACAGAAGAGTAAGGGGGGAGGGGATTTGATAGAAGCCTTCAGCTACCTGAAGGGTTTCAGAGAGGATGGAGCTGGGCTGTGCTCAGTGGTACCAGATGACAGAACAAGAAGCAATGGTCTCAGGTTGCAGTGGGGGAGGTCTAGGTTGGATATTAGGAAAAACTCTTTCTCTAAGAGGTGGTGAAACACTTGAATGGATTACCTAGGGAGGTGGTGGAATCTCAATCCTTAGGTTTTTAAGGCCCTGGTTGGGATGATTTAGTTGGGGATTGGTTATGCTTTGAGCAGGGGGTTGGACTAGATGACTTCCTGAGGTCCCTTCCAACCCTAATCTTTTATTATTCTTGTATGATTCTAAGACACAATGGGCTTAAATTGCAGCAAGGGAGGTTTAGGTTGGACATTAGGAAAAACTTTCTAACTGTCAGGGTGGTTAAGCACTGGAATAAATTGCCTAGGAAGGTTGTGGAGTCTCCATCATTGGAGATTTTTAAGAGCAGGTTAGACTAACACCTGTCAGGAATAGTCTAGATAATACTTAATCCTGCCATGAGTGCATAGGATTGGACTAGATGGTCCCTTCCAGTCTTATGTTTCTATGCTAAATGTAACTATAAATCTACGTTATTGTTTGACTGACAAGAGCTTCATTTGAAGTCAATGGCAAAATTCCCATTGAGTCAAGATTTTATCTTAGATTTGTCCCAAAAAATAATTTAGTAGCCTTACTCCCAAAACACTTAAAGTTGTGATGGTGATGCTAGTGGATGCTCTCAGGGCTGACTAAGTCTCTGTGTGTGTGTGTGTGTGTGTGTGTGTGTGTGTACACACATACAATATTGAATTTGAGGTGTAGCTTAAGCAAAGCCATACTGTTGCTGTACCATTTTAAATTAGGCAAATCCATTGCTTGTAGTTATTAGGGTTTCTTTGATAACTGACCCAAAGTGTTTTAAGAGAGCTTTCAACTTGCTTTTCTTTATTTTTCCAGTTGGGACTTGTTTTTGTTTTGTTTTGAAGTATGACCTTCTTTGAACTCTTATCTGACAGGAAATGTGCCTTCTGGGATTTTCTACACTGAGTGTATTTACTTGAATTTTTAAACTATGCTATAGAAGTAACTTTTGAAATTCATATGGAAGTTGAGAGACTGTATTTGCTGTCATGTTTCTCGTAATACATATTAACATTTGTCTAAAACTCACACTTCAAAAATATTAAGGATATTTATTTTCAACCTGAAAGGGAGACCTAATCACTTCTAGACACGCAACTTTTATTTTCTTGTGCATTTAGAAAGTAAAAAGAAACAAATGTAAAATAGTGATGACTTCAGTGTGATCTGAGTTCACATTGACTAGATTCAGTTTTTCCAATACTAATAAATGCTCATTTACTATTGTTACTTGACAAAAAATGAACTTTAAAAAAACAAACTGGTTTTGCTTCTAGATTACCCAAGAAGATATTAAAAAAACATATGGTGGGTCCTCTGGAAGCAGAGGCTATTATTCCAGTGCTTTTGCTAGGTTAGTATATCTCTAATATTCTTTCTGTTTTAATATTGGTATAGTCCAACCAAACTGTTTGCATGCCACAGTATGGTAAAAATGGTATTATACATTTATGTAAAATAATTCTAAAAATTGATGACAATTTCAAATATTTTAGCAATAGTATGAATTTCATGTTTACAAACAATATTTGTGATTATTGAATTAATACACAGTATTACAATTGCCATATACAACTATTTGTAATATTAATAACTTTAATTATATGATTTTGTTTTGGCTTCCAAGTCAGATACTGATATTCTTAAAAATATTTCCCTATTAGCTCCACAAATGCATATATGCTTATATACAGACTGAAGGATCCAACAAGAAATGCAAGTAAGTGTATGGGTTTTTTTACAGATTTCAACTAAAAATGTTAAATTTCAGTGTAGGAAGGCTTTTCAGAGTGTATATGGGGTTCTAATTGCTTTGTTTTAAACTTGATTTTTTTATAATGAGCTTAAGTAACTTTCATACATGAGGCAAAGTAGTGCAATTTATTTTTGTAGTTATTCTTTACCCTTTAAAATAATTTGCTCACTTGCCAGTGTGATATTTCATGGTATCAGGATAGGAGTGTCTGTTTGGTAGGTTTCACTGAAAGTTTTCTTCTCTTTGTCTTGTTGATATAACCAGTATCCATAGGCCTTCAGGAGCAATTTCTTTTCTGTGTAGACATTTTTCAAATATTTTAAATAAAGATAATAAAAAAGCAAATAAGGAAGCTTAATATTTTCCCATTTAGATTCCATTCAACACTAGAACACTGGGGAGTGGGAAACGGGTGCGACTAGGTGATGCAGCAGGGTCAAAGCTCTGTAAAGTACAGTAGAAGCTTGTTTTCAAAATATCAAATTGTGGAAAGAACCAGTATATTAAGATTAGTCCATGTTTTTTTCCCTTTCCTTTTATAATCCAGGGAGATATGGTCAGTTGTGGAAATGTACCCAAAACAACAGTAATGGCTAGGCAAAATATCCTACCACCTAATCAGTCAGAATAGAGTGGTTTTTTTGGAATAAGAATCAATGGAATTACTTACAGAGATGAACTTGGCTTGTGATTTCAAAGCTATAGTTTTAAAAAAGTAAAGATCTAGTGTAACCCCAGTCCATTGCCACAAATGGATTGCTTTTCCAGTACCAGCAGATTAGAAACCTTTCCACCTCACGTAGACCTCTTCAATTCTCAACACCCTCCCTGCCATAAATTCCTAGTGGATAGGATGGGCCTGCCGATTAACAGATTTGGGCTCTCGTGAACCAGAGTAAGTAAAATCCAGAAGCCGTGATCCCTTATGGGGAGAGCGCTCTCAGTTGCCTACTTCCATTTATTTCAATTGTGCTAGCACGTAGATGGCCCCTTTAAGGATTGTTTGCATAGTTTATAATGAAGGGTTAGACCCAATAACAAGGGAGCTTTATCTTAAGCATCTCTGATCTCAGGAGGAGCAGTATGGCATTGGGAGAGAGGTGGTCTTGGGGGAACCATCTCGCAAACCATTTAGGTTTTTGTATGTTAAAATCAACACTGTGAATTTCACCAAGAAACTTATTTGCCAGTCAGTATAGATTCCAAAGCACTGGTGTGATAGTCTTCTGGCTCAGAATTATACTTAATAGTGCAGAATATAATTGCCTGATTAACTTCAGTTTCTTAATGGTGTCAATGTCAATGTGAATAACTGCACTAAGGTCTTCATCAGAGAGAAGAAGTTGCATTTTTCTCTCCAGGTGCACGCTGAAAAAGTGTTCTTGGCCGTACTCGCTATGTGGTTGCTAAACAGGCCAGTATATCTTAACGTGTGCGTCTGTGTTACAGATTGCAGTCCCATCTATTTGTAGATGAGTGGCTGTCACCTGCATATGCAGTTGATGAATTCCATCACCTCACATACGGGTGATATAGTATTCAGCACTCAGTTGTGTGTGCATGCAAAGTTGTGCATATGTGTGTGGGGAATGGATTGAAAATCTGGCTTATGTAATAACATTCTGCCACTGTAATGTATTAGAAGGAAAGTTAGACAATCATCAGTTTCCCTTAACCCTTTCCTGCTGGGTGAAATTTTAAACTGTATAAAATGGACCAGAAAATCAATCAATTAGAACAGCCATGAGCAAGATTATGTAGTCAAGGAAATTAGCAGCAAACATTGTGAAGACAACAGCAAAATATCCGTTTGAATTGACACCTTGGAATTTAATTAAAAGAACTTACATTGATGGTTTAGAAATATTTTGGACTTGCATGGTCCAAATTTTGAGCCTTCTGTTATATTTTTAAACAAAGGCCATTTTGCAACTTCAGAATTGTACCTTTCCTTGCTTGCTTATTAGTCTGGCTGCTTCAGTACCAGTTGTTTCAATGGCAACTATGAGAATATCCTTTTTTTTTTTTTTTGTTCCTCAAGTCCAAGCTTGATTTAACACAAATCATATTTGTTGTCAGTTAAAAAGCAAAGAATTTTCTTCCAGCTTGCATATATACATTTTGGACAGGATACCACTGGTGGTTCTTTGTATGCTGGTCCCTGTATGTATTCCACTGTGGGATATACATGTGTTCCATGTGCCTGGAGTCGGAGAATTTTGAAAGCTGTGTCCGTTAGCCTGCATGTGTGCCCTTGCTTTCCTTGTGCCTCCAACCGAGGAGATAAGGGTGAGGCAGACCGACCACCTCTCCAGTTTCTTCTTATTGCAACATGCCTTTGTTGGAACCTCCAGTGTTTGGAGCTCTCCTTCAGATTCTTCTTTCTGTACATATTGAACAGTGCCTTTGTTATTATAGTTTAGTTTTTAATAGCTTTTAGTAAAGTATTTGTAGTTATGTAGATTTTCCACCTCCTGCCCCACCTTCCCAATACGCTGTTACATGTATCATGCCCAGGACTCTGAGCTTCAAGAATTGTGTCCTGCCCCTGTTCCTTCTCACACAGTGATGACTATCTGCTCTGCTTACGCTGTCTCAGAGAGGCACACATCGTAGTTAGGTGTAATATCTGCCAGTCTTTCCCTAGCCATACCTGTGAGCCATGGGAATTTTGACTTAGAATAGGAGAAGACCAAGAGGCTGCAGTCAGACCCAAGCTGTAGAATCCCTTCCTGTCTCCCATACATTGGCCTGCATCTACATGGAGTGCATCCCTTGCCACGAGGTCCAGCTCTGCTACAGGAGAGTCTGTATCCACCGAGCCCCCATCAGGGTCTCATCAGGACCTACTCTGTCAGCCTCCAAGAACTTAAGATATACGGTGTCCTGGGGACAGCACTCTGAAGCCCATCCTGTGAGGGCTCTTTCCATACTGGACCCTGTTCTGATCAGTCAGAGCTTCCTCCTGATCCCGCTGAAGACGAGGACTGTGAACCAGTTCCGCCAATATCAACAAGTTTGCAGCCTTTGTCTCCCTATGAAGCAGTCACCCTGGCATCTCTGTCCCCTCTGGATGACCATAAACACTCAGTAGTTATTGCACAAGGTGGCAGAAGCACTCCAGATCTTTCTTGGGAAGAGGCTAGGATCACTAGCACAAGCTCCTGGATATTCTGCAAACCACCAGATTCAGCCAAATAATACTTCCAGTCAACAAAGTTATTCTTGAACCTGCTAGAACAGTCTGGGAATACACCAGCAACATAAGCCCCTGCCCCTGAGAGAAACTATATTATTTCCCATCCGAGGGAGCAGAATTCCTTTTTATCCACCTGGCTCTGATCCAAGGAGAGATGTGGACAACACATTAAATCTGCAACTTCTGACAAGAAAGCTGAATGTCTGGACTTACTGTGAAGAAAGATATTTACATCTTGTAGCCTTCAGTTTTGTATAGCAAACTGCCAAGCACTGTTGGCTAAGTACAATTATTTCAACTGCTCAAAATTCATGGATTTTGGACACAAGCGACCACAACAAGAGAGAGCTCATTTTCAGGCTCTTATTGATGAAGGCAAGCCGGTGGCCAGAACTGCACTTCAGTCAGCAGTTGATACAGCAGAGACATCATCTATGTCGATGGCAATAGTCGTTGTAATTGGTTGTGAGTCATGGTTACACACCTCAGGATTTCCCAGGGAGGTACAAGACACCATGGAGGACTTGCCCTTTGGTGAAGGCAGACTTTTCATTGAAAGGACAGATGAAAGACACCCTTTTCAGTGAAAGTCCTTACACATTTCAAAGGACTCTAGAGCCACTCTCCACTCCCTGGTAATGTATACAGCTACCCCAAAAAGGAAATAGCACAGGCAGCCTTACAGACCAAGACCAGCATCTCTGTTTTATCACCAGGGATCTTCTGTACTCTCTGCCTCTTATGAGAAGGGTCATAATTCTTGTTTCCTTGCATCCTCACATCTACAGTACCATCTCAATCCCATTCTCTGATGAAAATAAATTTTTGACTGGAATTTGAGAGCTGCACACCATTAACAATGTCACCACCCAACCCCCACATACCATTTGGTGGTTGTTTAGCACTGTATTTCCACATCTGGAGTGCCAGGACTATGGACAAGTGGGTATTAGATGTATAGATTTGTATAGCCAATTTGGCTATATGATTGTTTACTTCCCTATCTCCTCCAAAAACCCCCATCCCGTTCCTCTTCAGGGGCTACTCTCATGAGGGGATTCTCAAGACAGGAAGTGGAGTCCCTCGTCCAGTAAGGACCAGTAGAACTCATACCTGTTCAGTACCAAGAGAAAAAGGGTTTTACTCTACATACTCCCTAATCCTCCAAAAGAAGGGAGTTTGGAATTGTCCATTAGCTGAAGTTTTGCATGGTCAGTGTGGCATTTAAAATCTCATTCCTGGAAAAAGACATATGGTTTAGCACTCCTGATATGAAGAATACTTGCTTTCATGTGGATATTCACCAGATACACAGACGTTTTCTCAGACCACTGCAAATACAGAATGCTCCCATTCAGCCTTATCACTGCTTCCCAAGTCTTTGCCAAGGTATTCCTGGTACTAACAGCTCATTTTACATAGGAGAAAACTATGAAGTTATTCCTTCTCAACAGTTTGCTTCTTGCTGCCAGGACTTGTCAGGAAGCCCACAAGATAACCTAATTTATGCATCAGCTAATTTCTTCTCTAGGAGTTAAAGGCAACTTGGAAAAGTCTGTTCTTCTCTGAGTTCTTGCTCATGTTGATTCCATTCAAGGTGTGTGCAGGCCCACGTGCACAGTCATCAGAGATTTTTGCCTTAGGGTCGGCTAAGGCTATCCATAGGGTCAGCTGTGGTGCCCACTCAGGTGCCGCGCTCATTCGTCAGTATATGAAGTGCCGCTGGCCCTACGCCCTCAGTTCCTTCTTACTGCCCATGATGATTGGTCGAAGTGCCTTGTCTTGCATAGCAAGAGCGCTCGTGGTTCTTAACAGCCCATTGTTGTTTCCTTTCTGTATAGTTTATAAGTACTTAATTAGCATTTTAAGTAAGTGTGTGGTGTTTGTTTAGTGGTTAGAGTCCTGGTTGGGACTTTGCCCTGGAGCTGGGCATGCCCCGTTTCCCGGGCTTTAAGACATGTTCTTCGTGCAACAGGCCAGTTTCTATTAGTGACCCTCATAGCAGCTGTTCTCCCCATATAAAGGAGAAGTGCAGGATTTGCAAAAATTTTCATCACAGAACCCAAAAGGAGATGGACCGCTTGAGAGCCCTCCTGATTTAGGCCGCATTGTGCCCAGTATCAGAGCCCTCCTGATGGGATTCCGGTCCTAGCACCTCTGCATCGGTGCAGAGCGCCCAACCAGCACTGGGATTCTCCCAGAACCGTTCCCCCTCGCCAGTGCCCAAGAAGCTTCCAAAGAAAGTAGTCTCCACAGCACCATCCAAGGAGGGGAAGTGGGCTTTGGGCAAAGGACCTAGTTCAGGACGCGTGCCCACCCCGGAGCTACAGGGGAGTACCACTAAGGTCGGACCCCTAGCCCAAACAAGAATCTGCCTCCAACTTCTGGGAGCGGTAGGGGATCTTGGCTTCTACAGGAGCCTTTGTCATCTGAGATGGCCCATGCAGGCAAAGAACTGATGGGCCTACCGGTCCGCAGATGCCATGCCAGGTGCCAGAAGGGGCTAAGACTCTGCAGCCCAAAGGCAAGCCATAGGACCTCCCCAAAGGGCAGGGGAGCACCATCGGTCCCCGGATCGCAGGCGTTCGTCCTTGTCCCCATGGCCTAGGATACTGGTCCTGCAACCCTGGTCGCTGGCTAGAAGGCCCAGGTCCCCAGCGCCACATTCTTCTTCCATGAGGCCTGGATTACTGGAACGAGGCACCGATCCTCACTCTCTCAGTACTGACCAGCCTCTCAAGATTACCTGTGCGCAGGTCTTTCTGTCACCCAGGCAGTCTTCTAGGCTCTGGTCGCCGCCTCTGCAGGACCATTAGTCATCGCAGAACCAATCTCCGCTGCCTCGGTACCACTTCAGGGACAGGCGGCAATCCCTGCCGTCTGGACACCAGTCTCTGAGAGTTAGTCGGCATACGCAGGCCTCCACAGCCCCACCATGGTCACCGGAAGGGGATTGGTCTAAGTGGGAGCCAGGGTTCAGCCTATTGCCAAGTGGGTACAAATCCCTGTTGGCCAGTGAGACCAGTACAGTATCAGCAGCATGACAGCAGGGACAGTGGCCTGGTCAATGGCCATGTTGGAACCCTTGGGGGATACTGGTGATGAGTTGTTTCCATGGTGGAAGTATGGGACCAACAACAGGCATCAACACCCAAGGAGCTGTCTCTGGGAAGGAGAACTCCCCCTTCCCCTGGTGATGCCCTTGTTTTTGTCGCCAGCTGAAGCAGTGGCTGTGCCCTCCTGGATTGGCTGTCCCCCCAACGACGTTAAGAAGCACCAAGCTCTCCTTAAGGGTGGCTGCCGACTTAAACTTTGAAATCGAAGAGCTGGAGGAGCAATCAGACAACTTGTTCAATGTTGTCATCTTCCACGCTGGCTTGCATTGCACTACCTGTCGACTCGGGTCCTGAAGTAGTATTTCGTCCCAACCAAGGGATTTGACTGTCTCTATAAACACCTATCAGTAGGGTTGCTGGTCGTGTCTGCAGTTAACAGGAGGAACAGATGAGCTGCACACCAAAAAATAAAGATGTCAAACGACTAGACCTCTTTGGCAGAAAGATTTATTCGATGGCCAGCTTACATTTCCGGGTATCCAATCACCAAGCCCTGTTGGGAAGGTACAATTTTAATTTATGGAACTCCCTTATCAAGTTCAGGGAGGCCCTTCCACAGGACCTGGCCCTTGAGTTTGCCACAATCCTGGAAGGTGGCAAAGGGCACCCTCCATATGTTGTGAGATGCTACAGACTTGGCCACTAGGGTGATTGCTTAGGTGGTGGCCATGAGGCGCAGCTCTTGGCTACCATCTTTGCGGTTATCCCAAGAGAAGCAGGCCACAATCCAGGACCTCCTGTTTGATGGTGTGAGGCTCTTCCCTGAGCTCACTGACGCAAGGCTGCATGGTCTTAAAGACTCCCTGGGACACCCTGCAGTCACTGGGCCTCCACACTCTGCAGTGGGCCAGAAAGCCATTCCGGCCTTCTCCACGTCAGTCCTGGGGGCTTTCGTGGCAGGAGACCTACAGGAGAAAGGACAAAGACAGGGTTTAAGTGACACCACCCTTCGTTCTCTCGATCGCCCGGCCCTTCGAAACACCACGGGGGCCAGAGACAGGTGTTTTGGACCACATAGCGGTCTTCACTTACGTCGTTTGGCGCACACAGCTCCATCTCACACCCTTCCAGATGTGGCTCGTGTCAGTTTTCACCCCCAACAGACACAACATAAACTGGGTATTGAAGATTCTGGACCACGTACTGCCATTGCTCACTTGGTAGTTGGACCCCACATTGGGGTTGAAGGGAGTCCCCTTTGCAGCCCTGTCCCTGTCAATCAACCTGGTCTCTGATGCTTTAGCTCTGGGACGGGGAGCCGATCTGGGCAATCTCTGCATGTAAGGTGGTTGGTTGAGTCGTGGTTGCTCCTTACACATAAATGTCAGTTTGCTCAGAGTGGTACGCTTAGCCTGTCCAGCTTTCCTGCCTCCTATAAAGGACAGAGTGGTTCAGGTCCTAACTAACGATACCGCTGCTGTGTTCTACATCAGCAGGCAAGGGGGAACCTGGTCTTCAGCCTTTTGCCAAGAAGTCCTCAGGCTCTGGAACTTCTGTGTTCAGCAACCAGAAACACTTTGGCAGATCACCTCAGCAGGACCTTCTCGTCTCCCCATGAGTGGTCTCTCCATCCAGAGGAGGTGGTCATCCTTTTCTACAGGTGAGGGACTCCCCAGGTGAACTTGTTTGCATCCAGGCAAAACAGAAAGTGCCACACTTTCTGTTGGATTTAGGGGGCAGACAGAGGGTCCCTGTCAGAGGCTTTCCTGTTCCCGTGGTCGGGGGCTCTGATGTGCACCTTCTCTACCGTGCCATTAATCCACAGAGTCCCCATGAAAATCAAGCAGGACAGAGCAAAAAGTAATCCTCATAACACCGACTTGGCCGTGCCAGCAGTGGTTTGGGATGGTGTTAGACCTCTCGGTGGCTGCCCCGTTATAGCTACTGCTCCAGCTGGATCTATTCTGTCAGAACCATAGCAAACTCTTGCATTCAAACCTGATGGCCTGGCTGCTGCATTGTTGAATGCAGACGAGCAGCTCTGGTGTCCAATAAGTCCTGCAGGACAGCAGAAAGCCCTCTAGCAGAGCAACCTACTGGGGGAAATAGAAACTGTTTACATGCTGGTCTTCGGATAAAGGTATTCGACCTGAGAGAGGCTTACTACAGTTAATCCTGGATTACCTCCTGCATTTTAAGATCTAGGGTCTTTCTCTTTCATCTGTTAAAGTCCACTTGGCCGCTATATTGGCCTTTCATCCTCCGCTTGAGGTTAGGTTGTTTTTCACTCGCAACATTTCTGCCAGGGTCCTCTAAGGTTTAGGGTGCCTACACTCCAACATCAGGGACTCTGTTCCTTTATGGACCAAAATCTTGTGCTGTCGCGACTCATGGGAGCCCCCTTTGAGCTTCTGGCATCCTGCTCCCTCCTCCTCCTTTCCTGGAAGGTTGCTTTCTTGGTGGCAATAACATCTGCCCACAGGTTCTCTGAGATTAGGGCACTTGCCTTGGAGCTGCCCTATACAGTGTTTTACAAGGACAAGGTCCAACTGCAATCTCATCCGGCCTTCCTACTCGCTGTTGTTTCACAGTTTTATCTGACTCAGGACATAGTCTTACCTGTCGTCTTCCCAAAACCTCATAAGTCAGAGGAAGAGCGCAGGTTGCGTTCTCTGGATGTCTGAACGGCACTAGCCTTCTACATTGAGAGGACCAAGCCTTTTCGTAAGTCGCCACAGTTAGTCATTGCAGTGGCCGACAGGATGAAAAGTCATCCAGTGTTGGCCCAGAGAATCTCCTCTTGGATTACTGCCTATATTCACTACTGCTATGACTGGGCCAAGGTGCCCCCTCTGGCGATTGTAACCGCCCATTCAACCAGGGCACAAGCCTCTTCGGCAGCTTTCCTAGCCCAAATGCCGATCCAGGATATCTGCAAAGCTGCCACCTGGTCGTCCGTCCGCACGTTTACATGGATAATGCTTGTGAGTCACCTAGGATGGAATTGACATGAGCAAGCCCCTAAGAAGAAAAAACAGCTTCACGCATTTAAATTACCCCTTTTGCCAGACTCCGCCTACATTACCTTCAGGCATGACTCTACACTGTGTATTCACCAAACATGAACACTATGGTAACAGTTCCTTCCAGAGTAACAGCTTCTCTAACATGGTGGAAGGACTCTCATCAGGTCTTTGTGGACATCCCCTTCCTACCATCTTCTCTTTTTAGCTGGGCAGTGCAAATGGACAGCCATATGTCTCAAGACACTTGTGCATCCTGGCTTCTCAAGGCATCTATCAGCCTTCCTGAATTTTGGGCAGTTCAAGAAGCTTGCAAAGTTTTTCTGAAATTCATAGTGTCCCACCATGTCCTCATAATGTTAGACAATATGGCAACCATCTTTTTACATCAAGAAACAAGGAGGTGTGAGCTCAATCCACCTGTATGTAGAAGCAGTCACCCTATAGAACTGATGTATCAAGAATCAAATCACACACCACTGGCATCTTACCTTCCAGAGACTCACCATGTGCTGGCAGATGCCCTCAAGCAGGCATTTTGCCATCTATCATGAGTGAGAATTGCACAAGTCAGTAGTAAATGACATTTTCACTCAGTTCTGTTCACCTCCCAAATGAAGAAATGCAAGACACATTGCTCCAGAGGTGCTCTAGGGCTATACTCTCAAGGTGGCGCTCTCCTTCTTTCATGATTGGATCATCTGAGCTACACTGTTCCTGCTTTACTGCTCCTACCTTGAGAAAATTCATCAAGACAGGGCAAGAGTCATCCTCATTGACCCATATTGGTCCAGGTAGTTTTGGTTCCCATACTTCAGTGGCTGTTATCCTGCTAGCACTAATCATTTTCTGACCTCTTGACCCAGGAGAGTGGCAGAATCAAGTATCCCAACCCCAATATGCTTCATCCTACAGGTTGTTTTTTAGATGGCCATCAACACTAGAACCTTCTTGGTTGGAATACCTACAAACTGTCCTTAACAGCAGAAAGCTTCACTAGGAAATCCTGTTTGACTAAGTGGAAGGGTTTCTCCGTCAGGGCATGTCAGAAGCACATATCACCCAAGTAAGAAGATATTCCTTCAATTTTGGATTGTCGTCTTTTTCTCAAAAGGGATGGCCTTTCCCTGAGTTTTTACGAGTCCACCTGGCAGCAGGCAGTATGTGCCTATCTGATGGTTACTTGGTTTTCACTCACCTGTTGACTAGACTATCAGATTCTTAAAGGACTTAAGTAGCATCTTTCCACCAGAAAGGAAGCCTACCCCTCATTTCAGCATTGTGCTGTAAGTTCTGTCAACTTCCCTTCAATCTATTAGCTACATGTTCCACTTCTCATTTATCCATGAAAGTTGCATTCCTTGTGGCTATCACATCAGCCAAGAAGGTAGGTCAGTTGGGAGCCCTGTTGATCCCAACCTTCTATGTACAAAAGACACAATTGATTAAAAAATCTCCTAGACTTTCTCTTTCTCTGTGAGGGAAAGAGTCCGAGATCAAGCTATCTCCTCTCAGAGGATCATGAAGGGGATCTCTGGTTGTATCTTACTTTCAATTTTCTCATCTTCCTCCACTGCAAGCGTAGAATGAGCCCTCAAACCCAAGAGCAAAAGCAACATCTACAGCATTGCTTTAGGAAGTGCATCTGGTTGACATTTGTAAAGCAGCGACATGGACTCCCATACATATGTTTTGTGAGATATTATGCTCTTATAGTGCTCTGCTGCTGATGGATCTTTTGGGACAACAGTCCTTCAAATTACTCTGCTTCCTGTGACCTTGTCCTTTCCTCCTCCTTGAGTATTGCTTGTGAGTCACTCATAGTGGAATACACATAGGGACCAGCACTTGAGGAGGTTATTTGTGATGTGTGGTCCCTGTCCTTCCCTATGCTTCAGACCTTATTTCGATTTGTGGTAAAGAAGGAACTGGAGAGGCGGTTGGCCGAAATGCCCTTTCATTGGAGGCATGAGGGTAAGGGCACTGGGTGCATGCCAACAGACACTGCTTCCAGAGTTCTCTGACTCTGCGCCTTGTTTATCCCACATGGGAATACAGATAAGGGAACACACATCTCAAAGAACCTCCAGTTACCATAAGACAAGTAATCTCCTTATCTCTGTCCCATGCCAGTATATTTCTCCATACAGTGAATAATGGTATACCTCTAGCTTCAAAGGAAATACAACATTTTGTGTGTAATAGGGGAAAAAATTACAAGAGAACAGCTATAGGCTAAGTACCAGGTTCAGTGATTTCTGAGAAGTTGGGTGGCTTTAGGTATCTAGTAGCTATAAAGAAATACTATATGCTTTAGTGGAGACAAAGATATGAGTTAAAGACCATTAAAGAATCCTCCAACTTGCAATAGGTTGGTGATACAATGCCATCAGCCAAAGGATTTTTACAAAATATATGGCTAAAATAGAATATCTAAGGAAGGAGAACATAGAATTGAGTGATGCAGCATTTGAATGACTGAACTAATATTGGTCATTCCCAGCAAGAGCCAGTAATTTCCATATGCTGTTTACTCTGAAGTTCCACAAAATCTGTAACTTTAATCAGCTGTCAAGCATGTTTTCACAAAGATGCATTGGATAGTATTTTCTCAAGAAATCGAGTGAGGATTCTCAGTTTTCAGCATCATCGGTGTCTGACATTTATGATATTATTTTCATATCATCAATTGCCTAACTGTGGCCAGCCCACATCTTCTACAAAGAAAGTGATAGCCTAAACTACTTTTTAAACTTGAGAAGGAATGTGTCCAATTCCACAGGGCGTATGTGACACTTGAAGGCTAAAAGACAGCTTCATTTGCAGGTGTTAACTTGTTTCTCCTTTAACTTTTTGAGAAATGTCACAGATTCTACATTTCTCCCTTCGTAGCAGAGAATCTTACCTAGTGCATTGCTCTATATTAAAAAAAAACAAACAAAACCCTCCCCACATTTATTTTATCATTATATTGATGATATAAGTTGGAATGTTGTCCTGTTCCTAGAAGGTGAGTGAGTTGATTGTAATAAACTTCTCTTTTAGAATGTAGTCTTCAGTCTTGACTCCCTTGATATACAGCAAAACTCCTTGCTGACTCTGCATTATTATCTAACACTATACTTTGTGGGATTCTAATCTCTTTGATAAAGTATAACTGAAGAAATAAAATCAAGTTGACCTCAACTCCCCTTGAAACACAGGCAAAAACAGTCAATAGCTTAACTACAAAGAGTAAAGTAGGAGGGGAGAAATTTGTCAGGTTGCACAGAGGATATTGCAAATAGTGAAGAATTCTACAGGAAAAAGTGCCATTTAAAAAGGAGTCTTCGTTTTAATCAGCATTTAATTTGTGTGTTTTTATTTATAGAATTTCTTGATGTGAGTGAATATCCAGAGCATATTAAACAATTGGTACAGAAAGAAAAAGAGTTAGAAGAGCAAGAAAAGAAGCAGCGTGAAATTGAGCGCAATACTTGCAAGGTTAGAATTCCAGGTTGCTTAACATTGACTCTACACTTCTATGAAGAACAGTTTAAATATATTGTAAATGATTACTACAATACCATGAGTCTTTTATAGTGTGTGAAGTATTTACATCGGTAGCTCAATAAAAACTAAGGTGCTACATATCTGAATGTCCTACAAAGAGGAGGGCAGGGCTATCATCTGTAGTCAGCTAGATCCCCGAATTTTAAACCATTAAGTAAACAAAAGTGCTATATTTTAGTGGTCTCTGACGCTCAAAATCTTTCTATATACCATTGTGGACCCTAGAAGTTTCCTTCAGAAATGCGATTCCTTGTCTGGTTTTTAAATGTAATTTTCTGGTTGGAAAAATATAACAAGCAAAAAGTGTGGCAGCTGTGATCATGCAGCTCTTAGGGTAAATTTCAGTCAGTCCACTTTAGGAGCAGATGGTGGTTTTCAGTGACAGCACTGTACAGCCTTAAAAATTACATTAACACGAAACTGTACTTTCACATCCCTTGTTGGTAGAATTTGAAAGAGGATGCATTTTAATATAAAATTTATTTCTTTATACTGAACATTGACCAAATAGTAGACAATCTCTATAGTTTTGGATCTGGCACTTTGTGACTTGTAATTTTAAACCTTTTGTTCAGCAAATACTGCTATTCAGTTTCTGTTCCACTTTCACCCCAGTGTTGCCTTTTAAAGTGTTTTCAACTGGTTGAAATAAGGCAAAAGCTGCAGTACTGCTCCAGCTGTGTTTTGTTTGGTTAATTCAAGATGTGGCTGTCCATTCAAACATAGTTTTACAGTAAAAGACATTACAGTATGCTCCACTTATCCGAATGGCTAGGAAGGCACCCAAAACTTTCAGATATCCAGGCATTCGGATAAAAGGAAGTTCTATTTTGAGCAGCAGTTTCAGTGCATGTAGCCGTATGTTAGTGAATCATCTGCTAATACTTTCTCAGTTAGCCTCTTAGCACCTGTAAGAGCTAATCAATGGCTTTGTTGTGTTAATGATTAACGCTTGGTACTTTGTTAAAGACATGAAAAACAATTTTACTGAAAATAAATTCTAACTCTTTAATAAAGTACAGACTATAAAGCATTAAAAGAGCAAAGCTGTTGATTAGCATTAATAGGTTCTAAATGGCTCACTGACAACTTATTAGCGGGTGATTATTATAGGGCTAATTGGGGTCACACTGGAATCAGATTTTCTGGTAATAGGATTTTGAATAAATGGCAGTGTACTGTATTTGCAAATGCATTTGTGACAGATTACGTTTATTCATTCTATTGATGTTTTTATAGATAAAATTGTTCTGCATGCATCCTGTGAAACAAATAATGATGGAGAATAAATTAGAAGTTCATAAGGACAAGACACTGAAGGAAGCTGTAAAAATAGCTTACAAGGTACGGCATCAGGAATGGCAATATCGCAAAACTGGCTGATGTAGTTTGACTGCATAATAGTTGTCCATAGTATGTTTTTATATTTTCATTTTACCATCTTTGACTGCTCTCTTTTATATAGAAAAGCAGCACAAGGCATTCTATTTTGATACTACTGACAAAGTTATTCCATTGATAGATGAGGTTTTTGTACAATTGGTGTGGCACCAACCTTTCCTTTAAAAAACCAGTTTAGCTTCACATACCCATATTCTGAAACCTCAATGCCATCTTCGTGGTTGGTTTATCACAAGTGATTTTTTTCTTCTACCAGTGATTTAACTCTAATCTCCATATTTTGAGGAAGTATGACAATTTATAGTAGGATTGCAGTAACAGTGTGAAAATAAATATAGGCAAAAGATAATTGTCATGAAGGTTTCTGAACACTTGATCCAATGACATTTATTCCTAATTCTAGAGGGCCAATGGATGACTCTTTTCAGATAGACTAAAAGAAGCATGAGTTGTAGATGCTCATATTTCTAAAGACATCTAACTGTAAAGGACGTCCATGCCAGGGACAGATTAAGACAGTCCAGGACCCTAGGCGTACCACAACTCCTGTGTACTGTAATGGTGGCAGGGGAACCTGGGTGCAGCCGCAATGGGCTTCCATTTCCTTCCTGGCTGCCAGCCTCATCTCCCAACCCCTCTCCCCACGCTCACAAAAAAGTAGTGGTAACATGGGGCCCTTCAGTGCTAATCTCAGCACCTGGGAGGTATCTGCTTGGGTGGATGGGTTGGACCTGCTGCATTTTTTCGTTCCTGCCTCACTCCATGTTCTCTGCCAGAGTGGCGTTAGCATGGCCCCTCCAGATCAGGGGGTCTTGGGGTGAAAACCCCATTTGAGATGTTTGGGCAATTCATCCCTCTTAGAGCTATTGTTTCAGGCTATGTGCAAATGCTGTGGCATCAGTTACTTTTACATCATATTTTCAAGCTTTTGTTTGCAATCATGGAATAGGAGCTTAGTTTTTTAAGCTGAAAGTTCACATTGTGATGTGATGACATGACTCTGTTAATTGGGGCTAACAGTATTATGCCATGGCCCTGAAGTCACTACTTTTAGTCAATATGCAACCTTATCTGCTGTCCAGACATTTTCCTTGGATTGTGTCTTCAGGTGCTCAGGGTCCCTGTTTCCACAATCACCTCTACTAGCTACTCTTGGTTTCACTTGTAGTCTTCTCTTCTCCCTAGTCATATTTGCTTTGGGAAGGACAAATTTGTCTTCTGCCACTCTGTCTAATTTGAAAAACAAACATCAAACATTGTTCTGTTGGCCTCCTGATAAAAGAAGTAGCATAAGGTTCTGAACACAGCAGCTCTTTCACTTTTATTAGTGATTGTTTGGCATGCAAAGCCATAATCGAAGTGGCATTACCAGTTAAATACTGTGTGTGCCAAGAGATGTGTGGGAGATAGGATAGTGGTAGTAGGACCTTGGCAAGGTCAGGTTTCATGTGAGAACTTAATGCAGCCAAGAAGAACCATGCCTGGATTCTCAAAGGGCTATTGTTGAAAGGGAGAGAAATGCATTGTGTTAAAGAAAAAATATATATACATTATTGTGAAATAGTATTTAATTTCACTTCTGCATTTATGTTCTAGATAATGGATATAGAAGAAGCAGTTCCTCTGGACTGCTGTCGTCTTGTTAAATATGATGAGTTCCACGATTACTTGGAGCGATCATTTGAAGAGGAGGAGGAGGATATACCAATGGGACTCTTACTTGGAGGAGTCAAATCAACATACATGTTTGACTTACTTTTGGAAACAAGAACACCTGACCAGGTTTTCCAGTGTTATAAACCTGGAGGTAAGAAATATAGTTCCATAAATCCAAAATCAGCTTAAAGTTTATAATGTATGGTGTGATGATGATAAATACAAACTCTGCAATGTGAAACAAAAATGCTTGAGTGTGAATGAATGAGATTTTTTTCTTGAATTAGATTCTAGTAAAACTTGCAGCATTCAAAAATGTTAACTAGTCTAATTGTTTTTATGTAGCAGATGCTGCCAGTGTTCTAATTAAAGCAGTGCTAGAAAGCATTGCTATAATTAGATGATATATTGAATAACATTTTTATCTAGTTGGCATTAGATTAGTTGCTTATCTTACTGCCTGAAAGAAGAATGCTGTGATCGTGACTGCTAGTGGAGTGAGTTAAAACTCATGTATATTTAATGATAATCTTTAAATGGTATACTGTAAAAACATCACATTTCTTTTGTGTTTTTTTTTAACTGAATCATTCTCGTACTGTATTTTCTCTTTGCTACAGAGGTTATGGTGAAGGTTCATGTAGTAGACCTAAAGACTGAATCTGTTGCTCCTTCTATCAGTGTGCGAGCTTATTTGAATCAGACAGTTACAGAATTCAAGCAACTCATTTCAAAGGTAATTTATAGTTTTTAATTCAATCTACATATGAAAACGTAGTATGATTTAAATACCATGGGTGAGAACCTCATGCTGCTCCCAGGCCTTCAGACTACAGTAACTCCTCACTTAAATTCAACCTGGTTAACGTTGTTTCGTTGTTACGTTGCTGATCAGTTAGAGAACGTGCTTGTTTAAAGTTGTGCAGTGCTCCCTTATAACGTTGTTTGTCAGCTGCCCTACTTTGTTCACTGCTTGCAGAAAGAGCAGCCCATTGGAGCTAGCTGGTGGGGGCTTGGAATCAAGGTGGACCGGCAGCCCCTCATCAGCTCCCCAATCCCCTAAGTTTCCTGTGCGGCAGTTCAGCTGTCCCTCCCCCCACTGCCATGTGCTGCTCCTGCCCTCTGGCTTAGAGCTGCCCCTGGGAGCTTTCTGCTTGCTGGGTGGAGGTGGGGAAGGGGAGACCTAATGTCAGGCTGTTCCCCTGCTCCTGCCCCCCTTACCCCATCTCCATGGTGGGGTGGGGAAAGGGGGGACACAACAGGGCTCAGGACAGAGGGAGCTTGTTGGCAGCAGCTGCTGTCTCAACTTGCTGATCTACTTAAAAAGGCAATGTACTTAAAGTGAGGTCAGTGTACTTAATTAAAGAGGCAACGCACATCTCTCACATAGGGTGTGTCTCTCTGACTCTGACTACCATGCTGTTTCTGTCTCCATTTGTGTTGCCTTGTAGAGTGTGAGGCTACATTAATAGCAATATGTTAACCCTTGAGGGCTCAGCCAAGTACTAGTTCATCATTTAGCAGTAAGGTATTCCCTGGGAAATGTCCCACCCTCTGACTTCACCACCTCAACCAAGCTTCACAATCATCATTGCTGTGTACAGTATTAAATTGTTTAAAACTTATACTCTGTGTGTGTGTTTGTTTATATATATATATAGTCTTTTGTCTGGTGAAAAAAATTTCCTTGGAACCTAACTCCCCCATTTACATTAATTCTTATGGGGAAATTGGATTCACTTAACATAGTTTCACTTAAAGTCGCATTTTTCAGGAGCATAACTACAACATTAAGCGAGGAGTTACTGTACATAGAAGTGCCCTGACAGCCCGTATCCAGCCAGGAGAAGATTCCTGACAGACACAGCAGAAGACGTGTACAGTTGCATGCAAAGACTCCCTCGCAAGCCCCTGGTATAGGCAGCATGCTAGTGGTGGTGTAACAACATGTAGCGTTGCAGTCCTCTCATTCCCTGAGAACAACCAAGAATCAGGATAAGTCCCTTTGTCTGCAGAGCTGAAAGTTCTATGCTGCCCTTCAGAGGCTCAGCAGGGAATCTCAAGCTCAGTGTTAATATGAATGAATAACAATATCTCTACCCTGATATAACACTGTCCTCGGGAGCCAAAAAATCTTACCGCATTATAGGTGAAACTGCATTATATCGAACTTGCTTTGATCCACCAGAGTGCGCAGCCTGCCCCCCCCCCCCCCTTTCCCGGAGCGCTGCGTTACCACGTTATATCCGAATTCGTGTTTTATCGGGATAGAGGTATGTATATATGGCTCAAATTCCAGGGTCATCCTGAAATCTGAATTTCAGCTTCTAAATAGATGAGGTAGAATTTGTTATATTCTGGGATCACTGTATTTTACTGCTCTTGCAGGATACCACTTTTGACAGCTTTTATGGCATAGGATGCTTTCATTTGGGGGCTGATTTGCCATGGTTGCAGTGGTATAAGACTACAATAACTCCACTGTCACTGTTAGAATTACACTAGAATAAAACTGGTCTTAGTCAGTCCTTATGTAACTTCCCATATAACTTTTTCCTAATATGAAATATCACTGGAAAAATGAAAGAAAAAATCTTCCACAAAATTCAAAATTTTGAAGATGTTTCTATTTCAAAGGGTTTGAAACCTATCCTGTTTGTGTTTACTTTCAAAAAATTTTCATTCAATTTATTTTATCAAAACGCTTATAGAAGATGGCTGACCAGTGGGCAATACTTGATGCTTCAGAAGATTTACTTTCTTACCTTCTCAGATTGGCTTCTTCACACTATCTTCTTAACTTGCATAGCTACAAATATTTAGCCATTTGAAGATGTAACCAGCTGCCTTAAAAACATTTGTTTGTTACTCTGATCTCCTGCAGAAGTGAATTTCAAAATTTGACTGCATATCAGTTAAAGCAGTATTTTTTTTTTGTTCTGAATTTATTGCCTTCTAATTTCAATGAAACTGGTTTTCACTGTTTCCTTCAAACTTTTTAAACAGTTTAATCAGGCTGATTTAATCTCTTTATTTTACGTATTCTAATAATAACCAAACTTTCTCCTCCCATGTGGTAGTTTTTAGAAATCAAGTTAAAATATTTATGAAAGGATATGCTGTTTTTCTTAAACTGCATTATGGTGTTGTAGGCTGTACGTCTGCCTGCTGAAACAATGCGGGTAGTACTGGAACGTTGCTACAATGACTTGCGTCTTCTCAATGTGGGCAACAAAACACTGAAAGCTGAAGGCTTTTTTAGAAGTAATAAGGTAAGATCTCTCTCTTTTTCTTTTAAATCATTCTTTTTTAATATAGTTATAACCATTACTTAGATTTTTCTAACTTTTACAATACTTATGTAGAACAGCTGGATATATTATTTTCTTCATTTTTTTTTCTTCAGTTCAAAATCCCCTCTCAGTTTAAGAGAACCTCACAAATTTTGTACTGTTAAGAGAGCTAGCGTAAGAGTTATCTGAAGCCAGATGGCTAAGGCCTGGTCTACGCTACGTGTTTAAATCGATTTAAAGAGCGTTAAATCGATTTAATGCTGTACCCGTCCACACTACAACGCCCTTTATATCGATATAAAGGGCTCTTTAAATCAATTTCTGTACTCCATCCCGACGAGAGAAGTAGCGCTAAATTCGGTATTAACATATCGGATTACAGTTAGTGTGGACGGAAATCGATGTTATTGGCCTCCGGGTGGTATCCCACAGTGCACCACTGACCGCTCTGGACAGCAATCTGAACTTGGATGCAGCGGGCAGGTAAACAGGAAAAGCCCCGCGAACTCTTGAATTCATTTCCTGTTTGCCCCAGCGTGGAGCTCTGATCAGCATGGGTGGCGATGCAGTCTCAAATCCAAAAAGAGCTCCAGCATGGACCGTACGGGAGATACTAGATCTGATCGCTGTATGGGGAGACAAATCTGTTGTATCAGAGCTCCGTTACAGAAGCACGAAATGCCAAAGCGTTGAAAAAAAATCTCCAGGATACACAGCGCTGCATGACAAGCGTAACGGGAAGCCAGAGACTCAAATGGACGCTCATGGATGGAGGGGTACTGAGGACTCCAGCTATCCCACAGTCCACAGCAGTCTCTGAAAAGTATTTGCATTCTTGGCTGAGCTCCCAATGTCTGTAGGTTCAAACACAGTGTCTGGCGTGGTTCAGGAATAGCTCCTCAGTTTCTTCCCCCACCCCACCACGTGAAAGAAAAGGGAAAGAAATCATTTCTTGACTTCTTTCAATGTCACCCTATGTGTACTGAATGCTGCTGGTAGACGCGATGCTGCAGCAGTGAAGAGCAGTTATCCGCTCCTCTCCCTCTCCCGGTGGTAGACGGTGCAATATAGGACTAGTAACCGTCCTCATGAATATCTAGCATGAGTGCATCCCCACTGGCCAACAGGTTGAGGTTACTGGCAGGGCATAGGAAAAATGGAATAATCCCAGTTCAGTACTCCAGTAGATGGTACAGAACGGCTGTAACCTGTTCATCATAGCAACTGGGGGCTGAGCTTCATCAGCAAGCCCCTCCCTTTCACCTGTGTAAAGAAAAGATTCCATACTGCCTGGACTGTCATAGCCCCGGAAGGCTGCCTCCCCCTCATTTTATGTCACTAACAAGTCTCTGTTTCTTATTCCTGCATTCTTTATTACTTCATGACACAAATGGGGGGGACACTGCCACGGTAGCCCAGGAAGGTTGGGGGAGGAGGGAAGCAACGGGTGGGGTTGTTGCAGGGGCACCCCCTGTGAATACTGACACGGAGCAGCTGTGCTCTGATACACTGGTCTCTAATACACTTGCCCCTTATTCTAGGCAGGACTGACTCTATTTTTAGAAACCATAAGGGAGGGATTGACTCAGTCCCAAGTGAGTCAATCCCAATTTTGCTTTTGCGTTGCGCGCCCGGCCGATTTCAGCCAGGGGCACTCATGATAGCAGCGGACAGTACAGAGGGGAGAGATAACCGTCATCTCATTGCCAGTTTTCTCCGGCAGTAGACGGTACAGAATGACCGGTAACCATCTCTGCTATCATTGCAAAAGCAAGTGAATGCTGCTGTGTAGCGCTGGAGTATCGCCTCTCTCTCCGCGGCATCCAGTACACATACGGTGCCGGAAAAAAAAAAAAGCTGAACGGGCTCCATGGTTGCCGTGCTATGGCGTCTGCCAGGGCAATCCAGGGAAAAACGGCGCGAAAGGATTGTCAGTGATGTTTTCCCGAGGAAGGAATGACTGACGACATTTACCAGAACCCCCGCGACAATAATGATTCAACCAGAATTCCAAGGGGCGGGGGAGACTGCGGGAACTATGGGATAGCTACGAAGTGCTACCCACAATGCAACGCTTCAGAAATCAACGTTAGCCTCGGACTACTATGGACGCACAACGCCGAATTACTGTGCCTAGTGTGGTGTGCGCATGAAATCGAAATTTTATAATTTTAGCTAATTCGATATTATCCTATAATGTAGACATGGCCTAAGACAAGGTTGAGCTGTTTCCAACATTCTGCAATCTGACTGATCTCTGAAGTTCAATAGCATAAGATTCTAGTACTAATGAATGGAGCAGGGGCAATGTATTGCTCACAGACTGGTATAATTTGTATTTCAAGGCCTTGGACCATTACATCTGCTCTTGGAATGGGAGTTCCTTCAGAACTTAAACACAAACAAACAAAAAACCTATTCTTACAATCTGCTAGCTTTGACCAAAGTATTTATAGTAAATATTTCCAACACTAGCTTCATAGTGCAAGTGAGAACTTAAATAATTTTGTACTTTTGGCATATATAGCTTTGTGGTGGTTTATCTGGTCCCATGGGACATTTCTTCCATTAATTATCTTCTGGCTTTGAGGTTTGGGTTCAAGAGTGGTTTGGTATCAGAATATGTTGCTACATAGGAATATTGTGTCTGGATCCAGCAGGGTTTTGTGAGGGCTTTGTATTGCTCTGTAGCTGATAGACTCCATAATGACCTTGCATCAAAGCCTTTTCATCGGAGGAAACCTCAATAAAGCATGGCAACCTTTGAGGAAGGGAAAACAGGAATTCACCTTCCACCAAAACAGCCCTTTGAATCCTAAGATCCAAATAGCCTATGGTTCTGCATCAACCATGCATTTATTTAAGCAATATCATAAATTCAAATAAGAGACTTACGGTCCCTCTTCCAAAAGGGACTTTACCTTGACTCCATCACAAAAATACAAGTGCATATGTGCTAACACTTATCAATTGTATGTTAGGTGGTGCAACTTACTCTGTATGCATACTACCCTTCTGGTTCTAGGAAAGTGTTTTTTGTTCTTAAAATTTTGCCTACAGTATTGTAGTTGTCCAGTAGTGCTGGTAGGAGCCCTGTCCACCTATTTACAACTTACTTGTAATCTGCCTAGTGTGATTATTTAATATATGTAAAACTAAATTATTTAGCTCTCAGAATAATTAATAAGATGGGTATTCTTTATTAAGTCTCCTCTAAAACTGGGATTTAAAAATAGATTAATTTTTATATTGTCATTTTTCCAATACATTCTGAATACTGGTATATATTGTATGTTGCTGCCTATACTATTAAGTAACATAGCTATGTAGTATAATTGTATGATTTTATGTTTAGGTATTCGTTGAAAGTTCAGAGTCTTTGGATCGCCAGATGGCATATACAGACTCCCATTTGTGGAAACTTTTGGATCGTCATGCAAACACAATCAGGCTATATGTTTCATTGCCAGAACAATCTCCTGGGTCTCAATTTAAAAGGACAGTCAATCAAAAAGCGAGTGGAGATTCAGGCAATTTGGATGAAGCCTGTGCAAGAGTGAAAGGACCTCTAGGTAATATGAGATCTGTAGAGGCTATCCTGGAAGAAAGCACTGAAAAACTCAAAAGCTTATCGCTCCAGCAAGAGCAGGAAGGAGATAATGCAGACAGTAGCAAGAGCACAGAAGCAAGTGACTTTGAAAGCATCGAATCACCTTTGAATGAGGTAGACTCTTTAGCATCAGCAGAAAACAGAGAACTTGAAAACCAAATTCAGATTTCTGATCCAGAAAATTTCCAGTCAGAGGAGCGGTCAGATTCTGATGTGAATAATGACAGAAGCACAAGTTCAGTGGACAGTGATATTCTTAGTTCCAGTCACAGCAGTGACACTTTGTGCAACGTGGACAGTGCCCCGATCCCCTTGGCTAATGGACTTGATTCTCATAGCATCACAAGTAGTAGGAGATCTAAAGCAAATGAAGGGAAAAAAGAAACCTGGGACACAGCGGAAGAAGATTCTGGAACTGACAGTGAATATGATGAAAGTGGCAAGAGTACAGGAGAAGCACAATACATGTACTTCAAAGCAGA
Organism: Chelonoidis abingdonii; assembly: GCF_003597395.2. Taxonomy (NCBI): domain Eukaryota; kingdom Metazoa; phylum Chordata; order Testudines; family Testudinidae; genus Chelonoidis; species Chelonoidis abingdonii. Next base: position 54,680,156 of record NC_133772.1, read on the forward strand.
GCCCTATGCTTCAGATGAAGGTTCAGGAGAAGGACAGAAATGTATGTATTTATTCTATTTTATTAAAAGTACTTTTTAATCCATCTAGCTTTTAACATGGAGAAATACAGTCTGAAAAAACACAAGTATTAAAATTTAACTGGACCACTGTTTTTTCAAACTGGGCTCCGCAGACCCCGGGGGGTCCCCAGGCCATTCTGATCAACTCCTCCCCCTCACTCCTAGCACCTCCCAGAGTGGGCTCTCTCTCCCAGAGGCTACTGAAGCCAAACGGGGAGATTTTAGGGGCTAAAAGTCTTGGAGCGCAGCAGGGGTAAGGCAGGCTCCCTGCCTGCCTTGGCTCTGTGCTGCTCCCAGAACTCCCATACTCAAACTCCCTCCCAGAGCCTTCACCCCACACACCCTCCTGCACCCCAACCCCAGTCTGATGAAAGTGAGTGAGGGTGTGGAAGAGCAAGCGACAGAAGTGGGGGGATGGAGTGAGCGGGGGACAGGAAGAGATGCGGTGGGGTAAGGCCTTGGGGGAAGGGGTAAAGTGGGAGTGGCGTCTGGGGCTGAGTAGGGACTTGAGGATGCCCAAAAAATTTTAAATCGGAAATAGGGGTCCTTGAGTTGCTTAAATTTTTGAGAACTGCTTTGAACTAGACCATTGAAGCACTCCGTTTTAATGCATTTTTTTCAGAATGCTTAGCAATATGTCAACAATATATTTTCATGTTCACTTGTTAAGCCATGTTATAACACTTTGTAAGAAAAGTGTGAAGTTTCCCAGTGAACAATAGAATGACAGTCATAATTCTTCATGTTCTTGGAAATAGCACCTTGTATATATATTTATGGGGAAAAAATGGCTAGAGGGTAGGTACAGTATAGCTTTTCTGACACTGACTTCGTACAGTGTCATACAATGTGTTTGCTTGTAGCTCAAAGAGCAAATAGTAGTGATAACTTACCCTAACAATTATGATACCATTTTTGTTTTTAGATATAATTTTTATTGTGAAGAGAAACTTGAATTCCTGTGGAACAAAAAACATTTTGTTTCCGCAGCTATTGATCTTTTAGGTTTCTAGAGTATGTGAAGCTTCACTAACCTAAATATAATAGGTTAAGTACAAAGGAATATCTGGTCCCAGATAAAATGATACACCAAATTTGAAGAGAGTCTAACACAACTGAGTCATATTGCTGTTGATCCTTTACATATATTTTATACATTTTTTTAAACATATACAGTAACTCCTCGCTTAACATTGTAGTTATGTTACTGAAAAATGCTACGTTAAGTGAAACGATATTAAGCAAATCCAATTTCCCCATAAGAATTAATGTAAATAGGGGGGATTAGGATCCAGGGAATTTTTTTTGCCAGACAAAAAAGACATTATATACACAGTATTTGTTTTAAACAAACAATTTAACATACAGCAGTGATGATTGTGAGGCTTATGCCTATCTCATAGAACTGGAAGGGACCCTGAAAGGTCATCGAGTCCAGCTCCCTGGCTTCACTAGCAGGACCAGGTACTGATTTTGCCCCAGATCCCTAAGTGGCCCGCTCAAGGATTGAACTCACAACCTAGGTTTAGTAGGCCAATGCTCAAAACTACTGAGCTGTTTTGTTTGATTCTCCACTGAGCTATTTTGTTTGATTCTTGAGGTGGCGGAGTCAGAGGATGGGATCTTTCCCAGGGAATGCCTTGCTGTTAAATGATGTACTAACACTCGGCTGAGCCCTCAAGGGTTAACGCATTGTTAATGTAGCATCACGCTCTACAAGGCAGCACAACTGGAGGGAGGGGAGACAGCATGGCAGACACAGACAGACAGTACCTGTGTGTGAGAGAGAGATGCACATTGCCCCTTTAAGTACGCTGACCCAACGCTAAGTACATTGCCTTTTTAAGTAGATCAGCAAGTTGAGACAGCAGCTGTTGTCAGGAAGCTCCCTCTGTCCTGAGCCCTGTTGTGTGCCCCTCCTCCCCCCATGGAGATGGGGTACAGGAGTGGGGGGAGGAGGACACCCTGACATAAGCACTGCTCTTTTCTCCCCCCTCTGCACAGTATGCAGGAGGCCCCTGGGAATAGCTCCAAGGCCGAGAGGGCAGAAGCAGCACGTGGCAGTGGGGGGAGAGACACCTGAACCGCCTGGCCATTGACAGCCTGCTGGGCAACTGTCACACAGGAACCTTAGGGAAGCCGATATGGGGGCTGACAGCCCACCCTGGTTCCAGGCCCCCTCCAGCCAGCTTCAACGGGCTGCTCTTTCTGCAAGCAGTGGACAAAGCAGACGGCTACCAAACAATGTTATAAGGGAGCATTGCGCAACTTTAAATGAACATGTTCTCTAATTGATCAGCAATGTAACAATGAAACAACTTTAACTGGGACGATGCTAAGTGAGGAGTTACTGTACATACAGAAAAGAAAAACAAAGCCATATTAGATTTTGTAGGTGGTATGTAATGAAGAGACTGGCATGAAATTAATAGCAGGAATTAGAAAGTGAAGAGAAGTTTAAGAAAAATATAAAATATCTGGTGTAAATTTACATTAGTATGCCGAAAGAGATGACCAAGTGAAAATGTGGGTGGTAATGGACTTTTTTTTGTGAACTGAAGGATTTTTATGAAATCAGGCATCTTGAAGTAGTAAAAGTAGAGTAAATAAACGTCCTTGTAACCTATAGCTGTTGCTTTGATACACAACATTTACTGAACATTTGTTGTTATAAAACTGCAGTTAGAGAAGTTGAATCATAGGTACTGCAGAAGTATGAACAAAAAATGTAAAATCTCCCTTTAAAACTTGAAAAGACTCTTTCATACTAATCTGGTTTTGAACCACTGCAAATACTGATCAATTTTACAGGAATAAGTAAACAAAAGCATTAGTTTTTTAGGTTATTTTTTATGCTTTCTTATTGCATTGTATTGGTATATTGAGGAAAAATATCTGAAATATATCTTTGTACAGCAGCATGAACAATTTTGAAGTATGTTAAGTTTGGAGTTATATTTTATACGTAGATTTCTCTTCAGAAAATAACTCAGTTGGAGAGCATCCATAAACTACTTCATGTATCTATGTATTTTCTCCTATTTTAGCAATCATAAGCCCTTTCACTGTACTTTTTGTTATTGTAGATTAAACCTAGAAAAAGTAGTGCATTTCCACTGTTATATAGTATAGTTTAAAATGCTTATTTCAAATACTTTAATTCAGTTTGTAACGTTATATTAAAAATAAGCTGCATAAATTGCATCATTCTTTATATCCTTTCTCATGAGCAAATGATAAAGGCTAGTTGCTGGCAGAGGGGCATATCCTCAAATTGTGTAAATTGACATAGCTCCATTGAAGTCCGTGAACTATGACCATTTATGTAAGCTGAGGATCTGCCCTTGACAGAATTCTTCCTGTCTGGAAATAATGGACAAATCTTGCTTGCTTTACTTACATAGTTCCATTGATTTCAGTAGGACAGGTACTTCACCATGTAGTACACCTCTACCCTGATATAACACGGTCCTCGGGAGCCAAAAAAATGTCACTGCCTTATAGGTGAGACTAGCAGCTGGGCTCAGGTGGCACTTTAAAGGGCCTGGGATTCCCCGGTGCTTTACTGCTTTATATCCGAATTCATGTTATATCAGGGAGAGGGGTATTTGGCGCTATATAAGTATTCTTGGAGTAATACAGCCTAATGTGATTAAACCTAAATAGTGTAGGCTCCAGTTGTTCGTAATTCTTAAATTAGTCCAGATTGCATACATGAAAAAATAAAAATATTCTAAGCAAGCAGGTTTTCTTGTTGCTTTTCAATATGGACTAGTACAGTAAAGCTTTGAGACTTACTATTGAATATAAAAATAACTGCATTATAGCATGATAAATATATTGAATAGTTTGAGTGATACAAGTAATATACTGAGATTGAAGGTACAAAAAGGGCTTGAAAAGCTAGGCAAGTAGGAAAATTTCTCTGGAGTGTTGAAGGACCTAAACCATCAGCTTTGATCTTCTTCTTTAAAATTACTTTAAGATTTTTTTTAATGGTTCCAAAGGCAACCTTTCAAACAAGAGCCAGTGTAGTGATGCCTTTCTGAACTTGTAAGCATAGTGCTGTAGGGCCTCTGATGTCTCATCACATCTGTTCAAAATGTTGTGGGCAGCAGTTCAAATGAGAATAATCTGAGAAGTTAATATGCGGATTGGGAAAGCTTTGAGTAGCAACTGACATAGCTGTAGCAGCCAAGGCAAGGAGGGCACAGAAGTAGCAAATGCATCCATCCTCAATAGAGTAGAATTGTGGCAGCCCCCACATACACAGTGAAGTAGCGAAGAGGCTCCTGGGTGGGCTGAAGAGAAGGGGAAGCGTGCTCCTTTCATCCAATGGCAAGGTAATGGGTAAGATTTCAAATTCACATCTGCGAGCCAGAGACTTATATAAAAGCTGGATGGTGTATATTGTTAGTAATGGTATAGAAATACCTAACCCACAGCTCTAGATCCAGTTTCCTGCTCTGTCAGAGACTTCCCGTTTGACAATGGGTAAGCCAGGTAGTTTCAAATTTTGAAATCCCCCTAATCTATTTAGATAGTTTTTAAAATTTTACACTTAGGCTCTCAGTGCCTCAGTTCCCCATCTGTAAAATGGGATTAATAATACTTCACTGTCTCACAGGGGTGTTTGAGCATAAACATATGAAAGATTGTGTGGCACTCCTATATTATGATAACGGGAGCTATAAAATATCTAATATAGATAAAATGTGAAGAGGGACCTGGTCCATGGCTGGCACTCTTAGGTATTACTACCATACAAATAATGGTGAACAAGTATGTGGAAACAAATTTTCACAAATTAAATGGACAAAATTTGGTGGTCGCTTTGTAACACAAGGTTGGGTTTTTGTTTTTGTTCTTTAGGGTTGCTTGTACATGTTGATAAAAGAATTACACTGTCTTCCTTCAAGCAACACTTGGAGCCCTTTGTTGGAGTTCTCTCTTCTCACTTCAAGGTCTTTCGAGTCTATGCCAGCAATCAAGAGTTTGAGAGTGTTCGGCTGAATGAGACACTTTCATCATTTTCTGATGACAATAAGGTTAATCAAATGAGCTTTGAATAATTAAAAACTTATAGAATAGAACCAAATTTAGTTGGCTGACTAGGCAACTTTTGCGGACTAATTCTGTGTTGGATGAAATTCACTACCCTACTTCATGGCATCCTTGCTATATTGATAGTATTAACACAGTATTAGAAGAGAACTAACTTTTGACTTTTAATATCAGTTCTGATGATGATTCTTTTCAATTAATAGATAACTATTAGACTTGGAAGAGCACTTAAGAAGGGGGAATACAGAGTCAAAGTGTACCAGCTCTTGATAAATGAGCCAGAAGTAAGTAATTTTATATTTTAAAATCTTCTGAAAGTAGTGTATGAAGACACTGAAATGTGCATTAGTCTTAATTTTTGGGGGGGGAAAAAACCACAAAAACCCTTAAGGGTAAAATCCCCACTAAATTTTCACTTTTCACTCCATGCACACTCTATACCGAAAGCCTCCCTAACTAGACAATTTGCGTTGAAAGAACTCTCTAATAGGTGTCATGTTTTCCAATAATGTAGTGCTAGAATATTTACTGCCATCAGATACTGCAAAGCAACACTTGTCAGAAAGATTCACTAATTGACTATGGTGATATAGCTGTTCGCACAAGACTAGTCTGTAGTAGTGCTAGAAACAAAGGTGACTGTCTTGTAATACAATTGATTAACATAAGTATCCATTTGAGACTTAAAGTACAATTAAGTGACTGTAAAAATAACTTTGTAGAGTCCATGTTTTGTCTCAATTTCCACATAAAAATTGCTTTGTTTACATGTGCACCCGAGTTGTGCTTTATTTACACCTGTAATAAATACACTGCAGTTTCATCAGTTACTAATATGATGTGTAAGCAGAAAAGAACAGTTGATTGAATAATGCTTGAAATGAAATTGATCACTAACTTAAGATCAGACAATGTTTTGATTTAAAAATCATTTTCCAAGTATGAACAGCTTTCTTCAATAGAAGAAGTTCTGTACTATGGAGCCAGTAAATAGCACATTAAAACTAAAGAAGGATGGCACCAGTGTGGTGACAGGACTTATTTAATTGAAAAATAGCTTTCCAAATAATTTTAATGCCCATATATCTATTCTATTAGGAAAAAAGGCAAATCCCACCATCATATGTTGAAACATGGTTGTTCCTGCTTTGAGCAGGGGTTGGGCTAGATGACCTCCTGAGGTCCCTTCCAACCCTGACATTCTATGATATGTTTTACAATTTTTCTGAAGTTTTAATAATGTACACAATGTTTAATTCTTAACTACTATGCCTTTATTTCAGTCAAGTTTTTGGTTTGTGAATGAACTGGAAGTAAACAGCAATGAGTTACTAATGCACTAATGAGCACAGCCTGTTGTGAATCAGTTTAGTTAAGTATCTTGCTCACACAAAGTTATCAACTGTCATTTTCTTGGGTGATGGAGACTGAGCAAGACTATAGCATGAATGAGAGATACTGTTTTATGAATAAACAATACTAGCACTAATGTATATTTGTTGTGTTCACAGCCATGCAAGTTTCTTTTAGATGCTGTTTTTGCTAAAGGAATGACTGTGCGTCAGTCAAAAGAGGAGCTACTTCCTCAACTCAGGGAGCAATGTGGCTTAGATCTGACTATTGACAGGTAAAAAACATACAGTCAAGATTAAAACTGCTGGATTAAATACAACTAAGAGTGCCCCTGTTTCTGTTCCTCAGAAGCCAAGAGGACCTGCTATAAATATTAGGAGGAAATTTTGTTTCTCTTTTATGGGAGAAAGTATTAATATAATCAGTCCCAGCTGGTTTTTTAGTGGATTTTTTGGAGATAGTTGAAAGGTGATCAGTTATTGTGTTGTCTGAGCCAAACTGTGAATATAAAAGATTAATTTGTGATAAATTTCTAGCCTTCGTTCCATCTGGAAAGATTAAGGGAGTGCTGCTTAAATGGAAATGCCTTTTTTTGAAATGCAGTCTATAAGTTCAGATCTGTTTGCACTTCTATCCTGTCATGGTGGTATTGCCTGTTGGGAATGTTAAAGGTAACAGTACCTCTCTAAAAGCTGAAAAGGGAAGAAAAGAAAAACACTTCACAATAAAAAAGGCCAGTCTCTGAGAGATACAATCCAAACATTTCTGTGTAGCAGTAGAACAAATGCTGCTCTGTGGGATTGCTCTGACATGTTGCCTCTTCTGATTTTCCATACACTTCAAATTCTTGCCTCAGGGCTGGAGAAGATCTGCAAGATGGAGCCACATGAGTCAGACACCCACCCTCTAAGTGTGTGTCCTCTTTTTTTTTAAAAAAAAAAAGAAGAAATGTTTTTAGTGGGGGAGAAGCTGAGGGTAGAGCTTGGGGGAGAATAATACCACTAATTTATTTCCCATTCCTGCTTAAGAAGGCATTCTTCCCTCCCACTGTCCCTTTCCTTATGCACCCCAGGGATTGGCCAGATACAGTCATAGTCCCATATTCTCTTGAGCATGTGTACTCCCACTAATAAGTACAATCCTTTCTAGAGCTTTGCAATGTCTCCTTGTCAGCACTAGGTTTCAAAAGCCATAATTGAAACCTCTCTGAATAACCCACCTACAGATGAGAGAGATTAATATTTCAGTATTGTCAGAAAATAGAAGTATGATGATTCATCTCAGAATTCTTTGGTATGCCTGGTTTAATTTAGACTCACTTATTCTCATATACAAGAGTCATGCATGAAGACCTAAATAACATACAAAGCGTACTCCTGTATTTTGTATCTACATGAGATTTCACAGTGTATTTAATTATGAACTTAATAAACTTGCTGCTATTTCCCCTTTTTAAGAATTTTGCAATTCATAGTAGATCACCAGTTATACAATATTTATACTGCTTTTAGAATATGCGGTAGATACACAGTAGTTCTGCTGAGCGCTTCACATGTCTGATAGCTGGAGGGCATACATCAAGCAGCTTATTTTTAGCCACAAAATAAACATTTTTCCCTAAGACCAGCTTGCTGGCTAAAAGTAGAATTATGTTCTACATAGATCATTGGTCTCCAAGCCAGCAATCTCAGTGTCCTCTCGGAAATCTAATACCTGAAGATTGCCGTATTGGGTACGTTGTAGAGGAAAATGCTTAAGCTCTTAGCTGAAGGAGAGACTATCTCTAGCAACCAGCTCCAGTGGCCATGAATAACAGCACTGATATACATAAGGGTCTAGATTTCCATGTAGCCACTTGAAGGTGTGATGGTATACTATTAATTTTATAGGATCTCCAGATTGAAATTTTGGGAAGCAAGAAAAGTTGTTTACCAATAAAGAGAGGTGAAGCTTGGTCATAATTGAAAATCTTGGGGCTCTTGCAGGAATGAAGATCCTGTGTGTGGCTGGAAGCAGAGTAGGGGTGGTTTGTGCAACCTCTGTGTGGTAAAGGTACCATCTGTATTGTTGTCAGGAGATGTGATTGCAGCATAGGCATACCCGTGCTATCTCGATCACGAATAGCAATGAAGCCACAGGAGTAGGAATAACATCGTAGACTAGCCACACAGGGTCTCTGGGTACATACTTGGGCAGTTAGCCTGTGCTGCTGCGGTTTCATTTACCTTTTTAGCAAACTAGCTCGTTCAAAGCTAGCTTAGGTATGTTGCAGTCCTGCCTCCCAACTGAAGTGTAAACACACTCTTAAGTGTCATGGATTTTTGTGACACCTTTCTCCAGGGCTCAAAAAAAAAAATGTCATTGAATCCATTGCTATTGTAAGTTGATATCAGTGAACAAAAGCTTACTGTTTTCTTAAACATATTTTTAGGTTTCGCCTACGAAAGAAAACCTGGAAGAATCCAGGCACTGTATTTCTGGATTATCATGTCTATGAGGAAGATATTAATATTTCAAGCAACTGGGAGGTCTTCTTAGAAATACTTGACGGTAATAACAATGCATTATGAGAAAAAGTTAGATCCCTAACATTTTGGAGTTAAAATGCACATTTAAATTGTATCAAAATGAATTCTATCTTCTGTGAATATATATATATGCATTTTTGTACGTCAGTGGAATAGAATCCTTCAGCTAATAACATGTTAAATAGCTATTTTTGTTGAATGTTGATTTATTGAATTATTTTAGGTTCACTGCATTCTACATTCTATACTTTCCTGAAGATAATTAAAACTGCACTTCAAGATTCTTTTTCAGTTTAGTTGTAGTGTATTTTCTAGACCGGAGGACTCATGTAAGCTTAATGCAGCCTTCTGAATTGCACAATGAAACTTACCAGCCCAGGCACAGTCTCCTTGCCTGCACATACCATGATGATTAAAACAATTAATTATATTATTTTAGTCGATTATCAAAAAATTATTTGCCCAAGAGACCAAAGGAGTAGAACTTTTTAAGTGTAGGGAAGTAGATAGGGGCATTCAGATTATTTATTCAGACCAGTGGTGCTAGTGTAATCAAAATAGGATAATATAAATTGCAAAAGGGGGTGAGGTAGGGGGGAAGAAATAATAATAATAATAATAAAGTTAACCTTGATGCAGTGCCTGGCTTTAGTTTTGAAAAATACTAGAGAAGTTTTGTTCATAGTTTCTTTGCAAACTTTGTGTGTGTGTGAGAGAGAGAGATCCATATAGGTGTAATGATTGTAATTATGACTATATGTATCAGATGCTGAGAATGCAGCAGTGCCTACACTTGAGGTTGCAGAAGCATTTCCATTCTAAGTGGTAACTCTCAGTTCATCTTGATTGATTGGTCTCATATAGATTGCTCCAATCACAACATATCTTCCATTCTTCTCTTATCCTGGCCTTCCTTCTCTGTGTCCAAGTCTTTTCACAATAAAATCTTCCCATTTTTTTGGAGGTCAGCCGTTTTCAGTTCCCTTGGGTACCACTTGGCAACAGAAGTAGTTCGATTGTCAGTGAGCCTCGCTAATTCCCAGCCCATTGCATTTTACGGTTCCTGCTTTCAACGATGTCCTACGCTCCAATCTGATCACGTCATTGGGGACTCGGTCACAGATTGAGATCCCCAGAATTCTTCTTTCTATCATGTTCTCTCTGTGACAAACAGTTGTTGCTCCTCTATTTTCATCAGTGCCCATGTTTTGCTGCCGTACAACATTGCTGGCAATACTGTTGAGTTGCAGTGATTGGCGCATGTTGCCTTGTTGATTTTTCCCTTGGAGAAAATCCTCAATAAAACTGAATGTGCACGCCACCCAGCTTTCTTTCTTCGCATGAGTTCACCTTCCTGATCATGGCGCATGTTAATTTTTTGGCTCAAATAGGCATTGTTCAACTTCTTCTATTTGTTCTCCCTTGAGTATTATTTGGGCTTTTGGCAAGGCATTAGACTGCATACATTTTGTTTTAGAGCGGTTCTTTTTCAGTCCGACTTGGCTGCTTTTCGTGTCGAGGTCTTGCAGCATTTTCTGTAGTTTGATATTGTTTTCAGCAATCAACACAATATTGTCCGTGAATCTGAGGTGGTTTAGCTGCTCTCCGTTGATGCTGATTCCACCTTTTCCAGTTCATCCGCCTCATTACCATTTTGAGGCAGGCTGTGAAGAGTTTCAGTGAAACCACATCTCCTTGCTTCACACCTTTTTTGACTGGGATGCGAAGGGGACTGTTGAACAGAGTTATATCCATAGGGCAGTCAGAGTTTGCTTCCTTTAGTAGTTTGTTGTAGTTTGTGTTGATGCCCTGCTCTGCAAGAGCTTTCAGCACTACATAGATCTCTACTCTGTCAAATGCTTTTTCGTAGTCAACGAAGGCAATGCATAAAGGAAATCTCTATTTCCTTGAGCACTCCAATAGCTGGTTTAGAGTGAAGATCTAGTCCAATGTGCTGAAATTCCTTTGAATATCTGCCTGCTTTCTTCGGTGCTGCTCGTTCAGACTCTGAGAGTCAGTTTGTTGTTTTGGTGAATGGCTTGTAGACATGTGAGAGCAGTCATATGGGTCAGTAGTTCTTTAGATCTTCACAGTCGTCCTTCTTGTACAGCAAAATGGTGTTGGACTATTTCCAGCTCGATGTATATTCTGCATTTCTAAGTAGTGGCTAAAACTCTGAGCAAGGGTTTTCCAGAGGTCCTGTCCTCCAGCTCTTTATCATTTCAATTGTCAGTCTGTCTTTTCCTGGAGCTTTTCTTTCCTTCATTTGGTAAACTGCATGTCAGACTTCGTTGACGAGGACTGGGAGTGCGTGCTCGTTGGTCCGTTGATGTGTTCGTAGTGGGATGTTTATTTGAGGTGCAAACAGTTCGGTGTAGAAGTCTTTGCAGACAGCTTCCATTCATGTTCTGTCAATAACTGCTCTTCCATCTTTGTTCTTCAGCGCCATTATTGTTGATGTGTATAGCATCAGTTTCCAGTTGCATTTGTTTGAGGCTTCTGCAATCTTCAGCTGTCTTTAAGAGCCTTTCATTTTGGTATTTTTCAAAGTCTTCCTTTTAGTTGTCATCTTATCAGCTTTCAGATTAGCCAAGAAAGAGACCGAAAAGAGCCAGGAGAAGGATCTCAGAGGAAACAATGAACTTGCTAGAGAAGCGGAGGAATATAAAATGAAGTGATGGCAACAAATGCCCTCCTCCTGCAAATTTTCAGTTGCTTATTTTTTCTAATCTTTACAAATTTCAGTCAAAAAAATTAATGTTTGTTTTCAGTTAGGGAGCAAATTTTTGATAGTTTGAGCCAAAACTGTTTAACCATTTTCAGATCCAAGAATGGGGGGGGAAATCCCCACTCTTTAGCCATTATAAAATACTGACTTTTTGAACAGCTCTGTCAATGGTAGAAACCTGTAATTTGATAAGCAGATGGTTTCCAATGTGCCATTTTGGGATCTGGTGAAAGTTATTTTGTCAGAGTTACAGAGCTTTTAAAAAGTGCTTTGCACATGCATATTGGATTTTGTAATGCAACCTCTTAATGGCCTGCCAGTATTCGTTCTTTATACAATCAGTTCTAGGAAGGCGAGTAGACAGTGCTATGTTGTCTCTAAGATATCTTCCATTGCGTTAGAAAGGAATGTGGACTTCAAAAATATTCTAATTCCTTTCATATGCTGTAGAGATTCACTCACAAACTAGTTTCTGTTTACATCAAAACAAGATATTATAATGGATCATAATATTAAGATATTATGCTTTTGGTCAGTGGTGAAGTACTTAGTGTTTTTATTTACACTGTTATAATTTGACTTCAGAATTAGTAACCCTTTGACATGAAAAGGGAAAGTTCACATCTCTTACAGCTGTTATTTTAGGATGTCTACAGGGGGTGCTCACAGACATTTTCATCACCTTTTTAAAGTTTTTTTCACAACCATAAGAGGTAGAGGCTTAATTTAAAATTCTGGAGCACAGTATTGCAGCCTTCAAGAAAAGCATTAGTCTGTGAAATGTCCCAAATTGTTAATTGGACACAGTGGAATTTCTTAGTATTTTTCATGTTCTCTTTTTAAAATATTGTGAAATTCCCTACAAAAAGGATTTCTGTACTGAAGCACTCAGAGGTCAAGGTTGTCAGTGCAATCTGAACTTAATTTCCGTGTGTGTGTGCGCTTCCTCAATTGCCTTTTATTTAGGGCTGTTGATGAATCACAGTTTTAATGGTACTGGTAAAAAATAGAATATCAATTGAAATTACTACATATTTTGGATGTTTTTCTACATTTTCAAATATATTGATTCCAGTTACAGCATAGAATACAAAGTGTACACTACTCACTTCATATTTTTTATTACAAATATTTGTACTGCAAAAAAAATGTTTTTTAATTCACCTAATACAAGTACTGTAGTGCAGTCTCTTTACTGTGAAAGTGCAGCTTCCAATTGTAGATTTTGTTACCTAGAATTATGTACAAAAAATAACTGCATTCAAAAATAAAACAAAACTTTTGAGCCTACAATTTCACTCAGTCCTATTTCTTGTTCATCCAATCGCTAAAATAAACAAGGTTGTTTACATTTATGAGATAATGCTGCCCACTTCTTATTTACGTCACCAGAAAGTGAGAACAGGTGTTCGTGTGGGACTTCAGTAGTCGGCATTGCAAAGTATTTACATGCCAGATATGCTATATATTCATATGCCCCTTCATGCTTCGGCCACCATTCCAGAGGACATGCTTCCGTGCTGACAATGCTTCTTTAAAAAAAAAAGCATTCATTAAATTTGTGACTGAACTCCTTGGGGGAGAATTGTATGTCTCCGATTCTGTTTTACCCGCATTCTGCCATATACTTCATGTTATAGTCTCAGATGATGACTCAGTTCATGTTGTTTGTTTTAAGAACACTTTCGCTGCAGCTTTGACAAAACACAAAAAAGGTACCAATGTGAGATTTCTAAAGATAGCTGTAACAGTTGACCCAAGGTTTAAAAATCTGAACTGCCTTCCAAAATCTGAGAGGGACGAGGTGTGGAGCGTGCTTTCAGAAGTCTTAAAAGAGCAAGACTCTGATGAGGGAACTATAGAACCTGAACACCAAAAAAGAAAATCAACCTTCTGCTGCTGGCATCTGACTCAGAGGATGAAAATGAACATGCATTGGTCCGCACTGCTTTGGATTGTTATTGAGCACAACCTGACATCAATATGGACGCCTGTCCTCTGGAATGGTGGTTGAACCATGAAAGGACATATGAATCTTAGCACATCTCACACCTAAATATCTTGTGACGCCAGCTACAATGGTGCCATGCAAATGCCTGTTCTCACTTTCAGGTGACATTGTAAACAAGACACAGGCAGCATTGTCTCCTGCAATTGTAAACCAACTTTTTTGTCTGAGTGATTGGCTGAACAAGAAATAGGACTAAGTGGACTTGTAGGCTCTGTTTTACATTGTTTTATTTTTGAATGCAGTTATTTTTTGTACATAATTCTAGGTTTGAAAGTTCAACTTTCATGATAGAGATCGCACTACAGTACTTGTATTAGATGAATTGAAAAATACTAATTTCTTCTGTTTTTTACAGTGCAAATATTTGTAATAAAAAATAAATATAAAGTGAGCACTGTACACTTTGTATTCTGGGTTACAATTGAAATCAATATATTGGAACATGTAGAAAACATCCAAAAATATTTAACTAAATGATATTGTATTGTTTAACAGTGCGACTAATTGCAATTTGTTTAATCACTTCACAGCTCTACTTTTATTATATGATCACATACTGTTTTTTCCCCACCATTCCATTGCTTTATTGAGTTTAGGTGTTGGAAACAGAATGAGACAGAATTTTGTCATGAATTAATCTGTTGGTCTGGGGGCCAGAACACCTCTGTCCCTTTCGCTGCAAAAGTTGTGTGGTCCAACCTTTTGCACAGACTAAGGCTATATCTACACTACTATGATAAGTTGACCCATGCTTTGCAACTTCAGCTACGTGAATAATGAAGCTGGAGTCGATGTACCTTAGGTAGAGTTACCGTGGAGGCTACATCGCAGGGGGTTGATGGGAGAAACTCTCCCATCAACTTACCTTACTCTTCTCATCGGGGTAGCATATGGGGGTCGACCAAAGAGCGATCTGCTGTCGATTTGGCAGGTCTTCACTAGACCACTAAATCAGCCTTAGTGTTTGACCATGTTAAGTCACTTACTCTGTCTCTCTGTTCAGTACCTGTTAAAATGTGTATGATACTTCATGATCTTCATGATGCTTTGAGGAAAAATTCATTAATGTTTTTTAAGGCACTTACATATTCTATTGATCAGTGCTGTAGAAAAGCCTGTACAGAGAAAATGTTATCCTAGTGAAAGGCTTGGATGGTATGCAGAAAATGAGGCATGGGGGTCACAGATTGTGCCTAGAAAAGGAAATATAGAACTGCTGTCTTGTTCAATGAGCACTATCCATCCTGAGCACTAAGCAAGGTTGGAGTCCTATGAAAAAAGTCACTGTGCTATGTGTTTATCATTGTGTGTGTGTGTGTGCAAAGGGGTGCAGAGAAGGTTATCCAGGCATATTTAACATTGCAGTTTTCTGACTTTTAAGTGCTTCACTTTGCAACCTTTGATATTTTTGACCTTTATATATGGTATATACATAGCTATAATAGACTCAGCAGACTCCCATGTTTGTATGTGCACATAATATATGTTAAACTCCTCATTGTAGATAGAATATTCCATCTCTTTGCAGGGGCAGAAAAGATGAAATCCATGTCACAGCTTGCTGTTCTGTCAAGACGATGGAGGCCATCAGAGATGAAGCTTGATTCCTTCCAGGAAGTAGTTTTGGAAAGCAGCAGTGTTGATGAATTAAAAGAGAAGGTGAATTGATTTTAGTAGTAAAATGTATTCAAGCATAATTTCAAAGTAAATTAAGGTAACCAAATTAAGGCCACTTTAATTCTGAATAACAGCATGAACACAGGGATTTAATGCAGTTCAGTTGCAACGATTGCATCTTAGTTACAAATGCTTGGTGAGCTGCAAATGTAAAAAGACTGTCTTGCATGTGGATGCCAACTGAGATCCCAGTAATAGCTGAGGCTGCAGAGAAACCCTTTTCTTACCATATATAACTCCTTGATGGTGTGTCACCGGGCGATGCCCTGGAACTACTCCATATGAAGCCAGTCAGAACTCTGGGAGAGCATTTCTCCTCTTTCTGAGCATATTGTCGCCAGGGCAAGAAGCTTACACAGCTTCAGCCTTCCTGGATCTGACCTCAAAGCATTCAGCATCCCCTTCCACACTGTGCATGTCCTGCAGTGAGTCCACCCGGTTGGGGCTCCTGTGGAAGCCAGAGGGCCCTGCACCCCAACTCCACAGTCAGCTGTGGCTCTCAGCCAGCCAGTAAAATAAAAGGTTTATTATTCAACAGGGACACAGTATAGAGCAGAACTTGTTAGCACAGAAATCCAGTGACTTTCAGCCAAGTCCATCTTAAGGAGTCCTGGGCCAGAAGCTCTGGACTCCTCCTCCTCCAGTCCCCCCAAGCAGATTGCCAGCTTGCTACTGCTCCTCCTTCTCTTTGTCTCGCTTCCCAGGCAAAGAATCACCTGGTTGAATCCCCCTTCTGGATCTCAGGTTATGAAGGACACTGGTCATAGCATACATGCAGGCAGCTGGAGCAGAGGTCTCAGCCAAAGTCATACACCCCTATTCCCACTACCGAGGTATTGGTGCAGCACACAGGAAAACTGAGGCACACACAGTATTCATGCAAAACAGTAAAACTCATAGGCTCAACAGTAAGGCTCACATACAACACAAGGGAAAATCAGTTCAGTTTTCTCATGACTGAACACAAATTCATTGTCTTCATCTAACACCGAATGCACTGGCCTCCTTGTTAAGTGTGGTAGTTGGTCATGAGTATGTAATGCTTATATGACAAGCTATGTACTGTCTTCTTGTGTGCTTCCAGGTACAAATCAAGTTACTGATGTCATGAATCCCCTAATGACAATGGATCCTACCATCTCTAAGACTGCCTTTTTCATTTAGTGTCACAACATTTGCTGCATGCCTTCAGAGTTAATCTCTAGGGACCAGTTGGCAGCATGTTTTTATGGCCTCATCTCTTGAATTTGTTCCCATCTGCACTATGCAAAAGCTTGAATTTGACATTTTAAATGTGGTACAAGACAGATTTTCAGTCAGTCCTTTTATTTCAGCAGAAGTTTATTGGTGGATGGTGGGGATGATGTGATTCATCAGTCGTTTAGCTTTTGTCAGGTTGTTTTTGTTTTTTATTTGTATTGATATACACAGTAAGTTTTATAAATGAAATGATTTGTAATATTGAGAACCAACGCTGCTTCAGTCAAAGTTGTAATATGAGGCATGCAATCACTTTGCATTTTGGACCTCACATTAACTATGTTTCTATTTTAATTTTTTCTATCTCCACCACTCTGTTGGAAATTTTGATATTATATAAGGGTCTCACAGAACTGTCAGTTGTGACTCCTCTGTCATGTACTAATTTAATTGCACTGAAAAGCATCAGCTGTGTTCTTGGGATAACCACTGCCTAAAGAAAAATTGTGACATATGGGATGTTGATAAATTGAAATACGTATCTTTTCCTGCAGTTTTGAATCCATTTTTGTATCATTGATATGTCTGAATTTCTTACTGGCCTTTACAATTTCGCAAAGACTTACTGATGTTCATATGCTTCAGTGTATGATGGCATGAAACTGTTTACCTCACTGAAAAAAATTAATGTATTGAAAATGTTTGTTTTTACAGCTTAGTGAAATAAGTGGAATACCCTTGGAATATATAGAATTTGCTAAGGTAAGTAGTGTTATGTCGAAATTGTATATACTGATTTGGGATGCATATATTGTTATGCTGTTTGGATGATTTATTCACTGAATAATTGCTTCTTTGCAGGGGAGAGGCACATTTCCCTGTGATATTTCAGTACTAGAGATCCATCAGGACTTGGACTGGAATCCTAAAGTGTCTGCATTGAATGTCTGGCCTCTCTACATTTGTGATGATGGTGCAGTAATATTTTATAGGTATATATTTTATTGTAGTATAATGATCATCAACAAATACTCTACGTATAAATAAGGTTCTAACAACCAACAGAAGCTTGAAAAACAGTTCATGCTGAAAATTCTGCTGTTGTTTTGAAGAAGAAAAATGTCCACAATGGGAGCTGAAAATAGAAAATCAAGCTTAACTTTGATTGAGGCACTTCAGTTATAAATTTGTGTTAGTCTTTAACTTCTATTTTACTAATATGTGCTAAATAAATAGTAAGCATTATGCTTGGCAATAAGTCTAGATTTCAGAAGTTTTGGCATTATCTTAATTGTAGCCAGGATTTCACCCATTGTGTTGAATTATTTAGCATTTGCTTAATATTTTACATTAAGCAGTTATGTAAATAAAGTAGATAATATCTTCTTGTTTTAGGGAATTTTTGCCATGACATTTTTGAATTGACCTTACTATATAGTATATATTGACACTATGATAAACGTGAAATTGGAAGCCATTCTAAGGGATCATATAATAAGTAGAAGCTTTTTTTCCCTACTTTTATTAGTTTGAAAAATCTTGACCTAACTGTATCAGAGGGGTAGCCGTGTTAGTCTGGATCTGTAACTGACCTAACTGCTTATTCAGGGCCATTGTAACCTGTCTGGCCAGCATCAGTGTTTTATGTGCACAACACAACCATATCTTAAAACTGAATTATATTTTTGGTGAAATTGTTTTCCGTATTTTAAATGCCCAAAGGGTGAAACTGACTACTGTGCAGGGGCCAGCACAAGGCATAAGCACCATCGAAGGCCTTAGAAAAGGGCTCTACAACTAATTCTTAAACCACTAGGCCATAGAGACTCCAATTCTTGTTGTTCGTCTGTTTCTAGTTACTCTCTGCAACATGTGCCATTCAGACGGTCACCTAAAATATAGCCTCGCTTTTTCATCTGGCTGACAAAAAGAAAACAAATCTGTTAGACAATTCAGTACTAAAATAACTTGAGGGTGTTCTTTGGCCTTATAGTTTGGTTAGCTCAAAATGCAGTTGTTATCTCATAAAATCTTCAGTTTATTCTGTAGTCTGAAGTTACCTGGACAAAGTTTTTGAATTAAGGGATAATATGAAGGTTGTGACATTATACAGAACAGTAAACAGGTTCCTATTTGGATATATTTTATCCTGAATAAATTAGATTTGGAACATGGGACTTCAGCCCACTCCTAAATTTTTTCATAAATTTGCAATCTGGGGATAGCACAAGAAAAGAGGGAGGTGAGTAGTGTGGTGAACTTGAGGAAGAGCTAGAAATAAAAGAGCGGATGGGGTTTGTGTGTCCCGTGGAGCGGCTCGCTGGCATATTGTCAAAAGCTGCTGCTGGCTAAAGAATAGAGTGGCAGCTGAATAGGAGGAAGCTGTGTTGCCAGGCAGGGGTGGAGTGAAGAGGCGGTGTGGGCTTGATGAAGAGGAACTGTGAAGTGAACTCAGAAAACTGGCTTAGAGTACGTCTATACTGCCGCTGGATCGGCGGGTAGTCTTCGATGTATCGGGGATCGATTATCGCATCTCGTCTAGATGTGATAAAGTGATTCGCGAATCAACACCCCTATTCCACCTTGGCCAGAGGAGTAAGCAGAGTCGATGGGGGAGCCGCTAGTGTAGCCCAGGCCTTAGTATAAGGCTTCTCTACACTACATGGGTCGACATAAGGCAGCTTGTCTGTCAGTGTCTACTTTACAGCCTTGCTCCTGGCCAATATAAGTGCCCTGCTCCGCCTCCATAAGAGGCATAGGGTTTATGTCGGTGTAGTTAGGGTGACATGGTGTCTGTATATAGGACTCCCAAGTACGGATCTCCCCACTGAAGACAAGAAGCCCCAGGTGGCTTCCCTCTTCTCCCAACTGGGAGTGAGAAGGTGAGAAGCCTGGGGGGCAGCTGGGATCCCAGCAGGGAGCTGCCTCCCTCCCCCCCTCCCCCCTTTCCCTCTTCAGTCAGTGGAAGCGCTCCTGGTGAGGACGTGCACCACTAACAGAAGGAGGATAGTGTGGACATCAGTCAGTGCTGAATTACTGCAATAACTGCAAGGTAAACTAACATAGGTTGATTTAAGATTGTAGTGTAGACATGCTTCATGTTTCAACTTTCTAGGAATGCCACGGCTCTCCGATTTCTCCACACTGTTAAAGTGACACATTGCAACTAAAAGGTTCATTGAATTAAAGTTTGTCTGCTTAGATAGCTGTAGAACAAATCCTTGACTTGAAAGCCCAGATACCTCTTTGCAAATTATATTCCCTTTTCCCTTCTCAATTTATTAACCTCCGTATTTCTTTTTGTAGCCAATTTAGCAAAATTTTGGAGAAATCTAGCATCTTGTCGTTTAGTTCTTTCTCTTGTTTCCTTACATTGGGTCTGTCATGTTTAATTCTGAGTGTCTCAGAAAACACCATGCTTTGTACAGAGGAGACTTACAATGGAAAAAGGTTAAAGACCTTAGAGAGAGCGAGAACTTGCGTTTTGAGATACTTTATGACGATTTACAGTATGAAAAGTCTAGCAGGCTCTTTTGATTCAATGAGACCCAGTCACTTGTATAACTTTTTGTAATTTTACTATAGCTGATTTTTAAACTACTATTTTATTTTAGGGATAAAACTGAAGAGTTAATTGAATTGACAGATGAACAGAGAAATGAACTAATGAAAAAAGAAAGCAGCAGACTCCAGAAAACTGGACACCGCGTAACCTACTCCCCTCGTAAAGAAAAAGCACTAAAAATTTATCTGGATGGCGCCCCAAATAGAGAGTCGACTCAAGACTGACATTTACAATAGCATTTCCCTTGGGGAATTTTTTTGTTTTAAGTAATTAAAAAAAAAAAAAAAGTTCACTACTACTGTGTAGTGCCATTACGGCAGGACGCTCATTAGGTGTAAAGCAATGACACCAGCACTGATTGGGCTGCAGTGTACCAATCAGAAGCTCAGTGCCCAGTCGGGCCACTGTTTGACTTTGAATCATGTTGTGCACTATAGTCAAATGTACTGTAAAGCTAAAGGGATGTGCAAATAAAAAATGAATAGAAAAAGTGGGGAGGGGGAGGAAAATGAGTGGAAATGATTGAGGACAATGTGCACATAGTAGCTAGTAAAACTAGCATCAAACAGGATACTCAGCTTAATAATAAAAGCTGTGCAAAGGCCATGAATGAATTCTTTTGTTTGTTTCAGTGATACACACATTACCTCATTGAAGGTTTGGAAGTAAATGTAACACATTGGCTTTTGGAAAGCAGCAAAAATGGGGTGAAGATATAATGGAATTTTCAAAAGCCAGCTCTAAAAGTTGTCAGGTTTTAGAAGAATCCTTGGACTATTCTTCCTTAAAACAGGTACCTTTAGAAAGTTACCAGGAGGTCTTGGCTCATTTTGCTCAAGTATTGTAAGGTAACTCTTTTAAATAGCTTATGAAAGCAGAAGAGCAACTTTACTATATTGCATTCAATGTGTAAATAAAATCTCCCTGTCCAGTTAGCAGAACTATAGTTCAGTTACTTATCATAGTATTTCTTTTCACATATCAATATTCGTTGTGTACATTTGAAAATATAGCTGCCTATTTAAATTTGTATTCATTTTATGTTTGGCAGTGCTGGGTACTTTAGGGTTGCATTTCCCTTTGTTAATGAGTTTTTTGGTGGTTTTTTTGGTTCTGCTACTTATTTTTGTACATTTTGTTTTTGAAGACTTCATTATAAGTTTGCTTTTTCTAGTCCCTTTGCAAGTCACACTTTAATTTTTCCTGGAGTTGATTCATAGTTATTTGTAGTTTAAACATTTTTGGCAACCTCTAACACCTCACAGTATAAACTTGCTGGTAGTTCAGGTTGTGGTGCAGACTGATGCAGTCAACATGATTTCATTGCAAATCCTAGAAACAGCAGGTTTTTGCTTTGCTACATCAATTGAGAACAAAAACTATGTAGAATTGGAAATATCAACTAATTTATAACAATCAATAAAAGGTTTTGGTAAACTTTTTCATGCCTGATGCTGTTTACAACAATGAACATGCCAATAAAACATTTGTTCATTCTGTTGTGTTATTTTAATCATTAAACTTCCTTGGGTTTTTTTAACCTGGAAAGAAATTATAGAATTGCTTCATGTAAACCTATAGAATCACTTTTAAAATTCATATACTGCCTTCAAAGGTACAAACATAAAGTATCAAGGAGTGTTCATACAGAGTATTCTGGTCTAATGTACTTATATTCATAATAGAAGATTTATTAACTAACAACTTCCTTTCTGGAAATGAATTCTTTCCCCAGTGCAGAATTTTAGGTTGCAACTCCTTTTTCCCCCTGCAAATACCAGAGGCAGCACAGACTTGTCACGTGGGCTGTGGAGTTTGGCTATTTCTTTCCACCTTGACTCACAGGTGAGTACTTGCAAAGATGTATAGGAATACCAAGGGCTCAGATCTGTCCAGTGGCACAAAGCAGAAAATGTCAGTAGAACTGTAGCCCCCTGAGGATTCACCCTGTGGGGTGGGGAATATCTGCGTGGCATAGAGCCTTCATTACGGCGTCATGCCTCACAGTCCCCAACTTAGGTGGCATGGGTGTGGGAAGAAAGGGAGCATTGTGGGAATATCTTAGCCCTCTGACATCTCTGGCTGCTGGAATGACTTTATTAAAACATATCAGCTATATATATATATAGACATGTAGGGGTGTGTCTACACTGCAGTTAAACACCTGTGGCTGGCCTGTGTCAGCTGACTGAGGCTGCAGGGATGTAAAATCGTCGTGTAAATGTTTGGGCTCAGGATGGAGCCTGAGGTCTGGGACCCCACAAAGGGGGAGAGTCCCAGAGCTTGGGCGCCAGCCCCGGACCAAATGTCTACACTGCAATTTTACAGCCCAAGTGCTACAAGCCCAAGTCAGTTGACATGGGCCAGCCATAGGTGTTCAGTTGCAGTGTAAACATACTCTGAGGCTGTCACAGAAGCACTGAAGGCCTTATGGTTGGGAGAACTAGGATACAAGTGTTCCAGTAAAGGAAATTGTTGGGTACATTTTTTTTTTTTTTATTCTGCATCATGACCTTTCCTTTATGCTGTTAGGCCCTTGGGGCATAACAGTTGCTATAGGAAATTTAGGAGTGGGGGAGAGGAAAAAGTAAGAGAAAGGAACAAAGATTTTAGTCAGACTAGTTTTTAGGGAAGGGGGAAATCTTAAGTACAACTGTTTGGCGCACCTTCATGTTTGGAAGATTCTCCAGAAGAAAGTTCAAGCCTGGAGAGCTTAATAGAAATCTTGATGAATGACCACAAGACAGCTTTAGAGATCTCCTTTCTGGTGACTGATGCCCTTTTGGCACAGGATACTGCAGTAGAGCATGTTGAATGGGTTCTGATTGCTTGTGGGACTAGTGTTTCAGCAGCTGTGTAGGCGTTGGTAAAACAGAATTTAGGTCTTTCAGACCTGGGCACTTAACTGTGAGAAGAAACAAAAAAGGGTTGACTTTTCCTAAACATGTTAATTCAGCTAAGCTAAATCTGCAGTTCTTCTCATCCACCATCTGATAAGCTCTCTTTCAGGTGTTGAGCTCTCAGGAAAAGTGAAACAACAATAGTCCATGATGTATGTAGGGGAGAAATCTTGCCTTTCTGAACCATTCAGTAAGACTCATGCTTCCTAAGAGCAGAGATTTTGTAGACGCTAAACTGAAAGAATTGTGAACAGGGAACATGTTTTAGGGAAAGGAAGAATAGGAATTAAATACCTTCCATTCAAATTAAATGGGTCATGAGCACCTGTAGCACTGTGGCTGCATCTGTGATGGAGAAGATAGGTCTGTCTTTTTGGATTGATATGTTGCCCTAAGGAACCTCAGTACTATTGGTAATCTTCCAGAGGCTTGGATGAGTTTGTTTTTTATAACATTATTTAGCACCAAAAGATAAAATGCAGTGACAGTAATTCTTAAGTCCAAATCTGGGTTGCTGTCAGGAGATGGTCGCTGTTTTCCTGGCATTGATCATGATGATATGGCACCTGTAGGAAAATTTTTGTTGATTCTCGCTGCTCAGTTGTCAAGTTGCTCAGTTGTCAAGCTATCAGATTCAGCCTGGATTGAAATACAAGGAGTGGACCTTATGATACACTGCTTGCTGGGAAGATGGAGTGGAGATCTGTGATGGCTCCATACCCTTCCTTAATTATGGGTGGTGACAATGAGCACTGCCTCCTCCCTGCTGCCACCCCCAATCTCATCAATCTTTCTAATAGCAGAAGAGGACAAGGTGTGCAGCAGCCTTTTTTTATTATCTGAGTCAGAATGTCTTTTAACAGTGATATTTGGCCCAGTGGATCAGACACTAGCTTGAATCAAGAAACCTGGTTTTTATTCCTAGTTTTTGCTGCTGACCTATTCAGGCAAGTCGCATAATCTTACTGTGGCCGAGTTTCCATCTCTAAGCCCCTTCGTTTTCAGTTTAAACCAATTTTAACTGAAAAATTTCTGGGTTTTACAAAAACTATTCATTTTTTTGATTTTTTCACCCTACTTTTGTATCATTCAAATATATAAAAAACAACTTGTTTTATTAGGAAAATACAATACATTGCATGAGATACATGTATTACGATAATACAGTAGTCTGTATATGCAAAGCTGCCCCTTGAAATAAGGCTATGTAATAGTCTTGAAGACGGACTGCAAGCTCTGAAGTGCATGTGCATCTGAACGTACTGATGAATCTCATGCCCACGACCTACATATTTCAAGCTGTTGGCTGATAATGGTTTAAAGATTTGAGACACTAAAATGGGAAGAAAACGAAAATCTATCAGAATACGTTTCAGAACACGAAGCATTCAAAAGTTTATAAAATACAAAAATAGGAAAAAAGGATGAAGTTGAGTGTGTGCGCTGCAAATGGTGTGACCCAATTATTAAATGTAAATATGTATAGGCTAATAGGTCTAAGTCTACAACAGTAAGCTGTTTGTTCAAATGAAAAGTTTTATTTGGGGTTCAGAGAGGTATTGTTCTCTTAAACTCAGAGGTGGCATTGTTTTGAGTTCTGTTTTAGTTCTGCAGCAAACCACGCTGATGAATGGACTTCAAAGCATTAATCTGTTGCATACTTTATAAACCCCAATATATACCCAGAAAAATTGAGTTGTTTTTTGCACTGATTTTCACCTGTTTTTGAGGTAAACACTGATACATTCCCAGGGAAAATGAAATAAAATAACTGAAAACGAAGGACCCTACTTATCTCTAAAAGGGAAAGGCTGACACTTGCCCTCTTTTGTAAAGCACTACTCAGAGTTGTTTGCTGTGCCAGTGCTTTTGTGCTCAGAATTGGTATTTGGATCACCCTCATGTAGGCTGAGTAGCCCATCTGCCAGAAGAACCTATATTACTTCAGCTTGTAGATAATGACTTTTGACTGCCACTTGTCAGTTTATTCCACAGTTGTCTGAATGAACCAGGTAATATTTTCATCAGGTGATATTGAGAGTCTTGAATAGCCAGTCTCAAATTTTTTTGTAACTAAGGCCCTCGAGCTTTTCTGACCATGATCATGTTCACTGTGTATATGTAAAATGTACCCTGGGGTGCTTCCATATGAAAGAAGGGAAGTGGTGTGGTAAATAGGTTATGCCAGCTGTGTGGAGCCATTCACTGATTACTATAGCAAGCAACAGGTGTTTCAGCTGTGGCTTAAACTCATTGTGCTTCTGAGGATTGAGGCTTTTCAGGTTATTGCATGACATGGCTCTGGTGAAGTGTGGTTGTCGAAACTGCAGCGAGATGCTAATAGTAGCTTCTCTTCTGTTGGAGTCCTTATGAAAGAGGTTTCTTCTACAGGAATGACTGTTCTCCATGCTTCTAACCTCAAACTTGAAGAGTATGAAGGGAATCCTTTGCTTTGAGACTCCCTAAACAGTTTCATGGCCTTTTCTTCCCTTAAAGAACATGGCACGTTGTCCTAGCTTTGACGTAACACAAAGTCCATATTTTTTTCATCCTTTTCATAGTTGGATCTAAGGTCCAACTCCTGCTCCTCACAATAATCTCAACCATGTTTCTGGGGAAAAAAAACCTCTCCTACTGCTCTAGCACATGATTTATATGGGCCAAAGCTGGCTCTTTGAAAGGGCTGTAGAATCTGATCCTTCTGTAATGTTCCATATGAACTGTGGTTCCACCCCCCACCTCCCCGTAATGTAAACACCTATGCATGCTTTTTATTGGTATATATGACCTACCTACAACTAGGGCCCCAGTGCCTTATTAAATAGCCTTATGCCAGGAAGTACACCTCTACCTCTGTAACGCGGTAAAGCAGTGCTCTGGCGGGGGCAGATCAAAGCATGTTTGATATAAGGCAGTTTCAGCTATAACGCGGTAAGATTTTTTGGCTCCTGAGGACAGCGTTATATCAAGGTAGAGGTGTATTATGCATGAAGACAGAATATTGCAGCAGTATTACTGTGACAGTAAGGGTGATACTCTGAGAGAAAGCACTTCCTCGAAAGGTCAGATACAGGACTTTTTACAGGAAGGTGATGAATTTGGGCTTTTTATAATAGGCAATCACTTCAAAGCAGGGCAGCTTATAACAATAGGGATGGCCTGTTGGGGAAGCAGCCTATTCTTGTATGCAGGGACAATTCTCTGGTATAGTAAGTCTGAAACATACTTATCAGTGGCTTGATATTTGACATTCTGATTACAAAGAAGAGTGGTGGAGTTTGTTTCATCAGGAACAGGGGCAAGCTTCATCTGTAGAGTACATATCACCCTAATGAATATGCATGTGTTCAAATCCGATTTTGTTTGTTTTACAGAAGTTGTTAAAGGGGATGTTTTCTTCACTGGACTTTGTTCAAAATCCTAAACCTACGTAAGAGAGGGTGGTGGGGAGGAAGGAATCCATGTGCCTTCCTGAAGGTAACAACTGTGAAAGAGAGTTAATGCTGCAAGGAGTGGTATTAACTGTCATGGAGTTGACACTGGCAAATGTGGTGTAGTAGGGATGTTGGTTTAAGCTATCAGCCCAGTCCCCTAAAACCTGTTCAGCTAGTGGTGCAACATGAGTTTGCGATCCTTTGCTGCTGCCTTTGTAAACAGTTGAAAGTGAAGTTTGGTACTACGTGCTTTCTCTGAAGCTAAGGATAAAGCTCTCCTCCTTCCCAGCCTCCCCCAGGCTTCAAATAACTGAGCAGAAGCTATATTTATTGCAAGTTCACTCTGATTATATATTTTTAAAAGAAACACATACATGGCTGAAGACCAATGCCCGAAAATAATCAACCTAAACGAAGAAGTGGGTTCTTCCTCACCCCAGAACAACCACCATTCCAAACATATGTACAGAAAATGCAATGCTCAAAACTTTCACTTGAGGGTCACCAATAATTTAAATGATTATGTATGAAACATTAACACTTTGACACATTATGCTCATTTCCCTTAATACCAAACTAGTAAGGACAGAGTAACTAGTCCAAAAAAAAACCCCTGTGACTGTTGGCCCACACTTGACCTTTCTGATTCAGCTTAGTCCAACCTTCTGCTTGGATTAAAAAAAAAAGTCTGTGCAGGTTTTGGGGAAGAGAATAGGAAGAAATCCCTTTAAAATATTATTTATTGCACTTCTATCCAGCAGTGTGTGTGTTCAGAATTTATACAAGCAAAATACTAGACACTTCTAGAAATTTAATTTGTCAGTGACCAATCTATCTTGTGTTTAATTTAAATCTCATCTCCAAAGAGCAGATCATGAGCTAAGTCTGGCTCCTTTAAATCTGTCTGTTCAGAAAGCCTGGAAGGAAATATTTCTAATTCTTTCTGCACTGCCTGAATGATACTGCTGTCTTCATAATCGTCAAGCATGTCTCTGGGTATCAAACCAAGAAACGGTATTTCATCCATGAGCAAAGGCTCTTCCTTTTCGTTACTTCTGGTTTCATTAAAAGATGCTTCACATACAGATGCGGTGATGTGGCTGTTGAGAAAGCAAACACATCCTGCCTGTTAGTGTTCAGAGCTGTTGTCATTCCAGTTCTTCATTAAAGTGGAAAACCACACACACCCCTCCTTCCCTCCCTCCCAGGTGAAAGGGAACAAACACATATTCCAGATCCATTCACTTGAATAGGTAAGACAGCTGATTATAGCAAGTTATTCACAGCTCAGGAAAGCTGAAGACTGAATTTTTAAAGAAATCCATTATAATGCATGAGGAGGAGTTAAGTCTCTTGCCCTAAAATATTAGGACAAAAAAACTGGAAGGGGTAATCCTTTGAGAAGAAGAAATTTGCCAAAACTGACATTGGGAAGTTTTGATCAGTTTTATTGGTTTCAGAACAGGGCAGTCCCCTAGGTTAAACATTTTTATTGTTGTTCTGAACAGTAGGTCCAATGAGCTGCAAGCAGAGGGAACTCCCCCTGCCCCTTGTGATGGATCTGGGATGTGTTCATGCTTACTGGAAATTCGATCTTTCTCCATCTGTGTTCTCTAACAGCGGTCTGCAACCTTTCAGAAGTGGTGTGCTGAGTCTTCATTTATTCACTTTAATTTAAGGTTTTGTGTGCCAGTAGTACATTTTATATTATAGAAAGAGGCCTTCTTTCTATAAGCATATAAGGTTTTTAAAATGTTTAAGCAGCACCATTTAAAATTAAATTAAAATGTAGAGCCACCCCCACCCCCGGACTGGTGGCCAGGACCAGGCAGTGTGAGTGCCACTGAAAATCAGCTTGCATGCTGCCTTTGGCACAGGTGCCATAGGTTGCCTACCCCTGCTCTACAATTTTGGAGGTGTTTATGGGTCACATGCCATAGCAGGGCTTAGTACTTCAGCCAGTGTATTAATACAGAGCTATGTCTCACTTCAACTTTATAGGGGCAACTATTTTGAAAAATGACTGCTAATGTAAATTGGCCACTTCTATTTCCTTTAAATATGCAAATGTTTGCCCTATGCCAGACTGTTCTTAATATCCAGTATATGAAATCTGATGTAAATTCATGAAGGAGGCTGAACTTAGTCCATATCAGGCTTGTGGAAGATGCACCTCTCATATTATGTAACCATTAGATTATCTGAAAGAAATCAGGCAATTGTGACAAAATGTGTGACTGCCAGAAGTCCCAGTCATGTCTGCTAATACTTGTAGTGGCGATAGCTGGGTTGTTCACTATATCCAAGTCCTATTTTGTTCAGCTTTGGCTTATCCCCACCTGCAGTGTTATCCTTTTTATTTCACAGTGATATGAGATGGCAGGTGTTATGTGTTTGATATATCCTTGCTGAGAACTGCAAACTAATTCAAATTTCAGTGTTGAAAGGGATTGTGATGAACTATGTGCAGTACCAAATATTGCATGAACTATTCCTTCAAACAAAATCCCAGTAATGAATTGCATATTGATGTGCTACAGAAAATATTAATTCATATCTTATGTCTCACGGCACATGTGGAAATCGTGTTATTTTGTTAAATGCTAAGCAAATAGTGTAATGGGAAAATACTGACAAATGTTATCTCAACCAGAGAGTGAAATAATTTCATTTACCTGTGGCTTTCCCTGAATGCTTTAGGAAACCTAAAGCTGACACACACTCACACCGCTCCCTCCTGACCTGCTTTTACTTAAAAAGTGCTAAGTCAAATTTTTATAATTTTGAAGGAAAAAAAAAGCAGGGAGTTGAAAGGTGCTCTGTGAATTGCTAATGAAAGCCTTAGTTCACAGCAAAAATTATAGGCTCATATTCCTCCTTTTCCATTAAGGATGAGACAGACTTGAAATATTCCTAGAGAAGCCTGCACAATATTCTGCATGTTAGTCTTCAAGACAAGGCACTGAATCTAGGAGCGGCGCCAGGGTTCCAGCAAACGGTCCACTGGTCCCGTGGCTCTGGTGGACCTGCTGCAGGAACTGCGGGACCAGCGGACCGTCCGCAGGCTCGCCTGTGGGAGGTCCACCGGAGCAGTCTGCCGCCCTCCCAAATCCTGGCGCCCTAGGCAGCCTAAATGGAAGCACTCCCCTGACTGAATCTCAGGTGATGAGACAGCCTAGTAGGGCTCCTCAGGAAATGGGGAAATATAATGAAAGATGTCTGATGTTAGGGAAATATATGCATGTGTGTCTATCTCACATATCCCAAAAGTTAAGTATTTAGTATTTCCAGCTAAAGAAGCAGCAGCCACAACTGACAGATTAGATTGATTCCTCTCCCCTTCAGTATTTCTCAGATGCCGCATAGCATTGTGGGCACCCTGTACTTGAGGGGCCTCTGAATTTTATTGGGAGCATTCCAGGGGAAAAGCCTGTGTGCTGCAATCTAGCCTTAGAGACTATAACTCCCATGATGCCTTGGGGAAAGGGGGGAGAGACTTACTCGTGCAGGGAGAGTAGGCGGTGGGCTCCATTTTGGGAAAAAGACTGAGACTGCTGCAGGGAAGCCAGAAGCTGCTGCTGCGAGCCTGCTGGGGCTTTGATCGAGCAGGGAGCCTCCGAGGCTGTTGGTGGCTTCACTGGAGTCAGAGAAAAGACTGTTGCACTGTCTGTTAGGACAGTGCAAAAGGCTTTAGACATTTTTATACCAATACGGATTATTCTTCCAGAGTTAGTGGTGAAAAAGGCAGTCAAGATTGTCAGATCTCACAACACTGAGCAGCTTGCAACAAGGAACTACTCAGTGCAGAGTGGGGGTGTTTCACACAAACAAGGGTTCAAAGAGTCTCTGGTGAAAAAAGCTTTTGATCCTTCCCATGCATTACCTGTGAGTCTGGCATATCAAGCCATTTCCACATGGGCAGCGCTCAAGCACTCCATCTGGTTCCAGTTCCCATGTGATCAGGTTCAGGAGTTTGTTTGAAGGATCATGGCAAGGTTCTCCTGCTGCAGGTAGTGGAGTACACACAGGAAACAGAAGATCTGCATGCAAAAATGATAAATCCATGAGGAGTTTTGATCCACAGGGTAACTAGTCACTTTTGCATAGGAAAGATTCACAGTGAGCCAGGAGCTCTTTTCAATCCTTCACCTATTGGAGAGGTGTCTCTCTCGCTTGCCTTTCCACGAGATGAAGTTAAGATTTCAAACCATTTATATTGTGGCTTTGCCTCATTTTCAGGCTAAGACAATCCCCACCCTCTTCAGCAAAAGGCCAGCAACAATTTGGCAATAAATTGATAACTGCATTTCTGTAATGTCCTTCCTCTGAAGAGTGAGGTATTTTATAAAAATGGGTGAATGTACCATTCTACAAAGGAGGCAGCAGTAACTGAAACCTACCAGAATATTTTGGTTTTAGATCTGGATGCAAGAGTTTGCATCTTGTTTTCCAATTTATTGTGTTTGATTTCTTTGAAAGGATTAAACTTGCACTGCAGTTATTCAAGACAGTCAGGATTACAAGAAGTCCCCACAAACAAATGTATCAATCTAGGAAACCCCCCAGTATAAGAAGAAAAAAGCCTACACCAAAAACAAACTACAGGACAGATCAAAAAAGCAAAATGGACTCAAGTGAGACTTATGCTGACCTCTGCACCCAGGTAAAATTCACCCTGTGGAGAGAGGAGTTGTTTACCAGAATGCTGTGTAGTTTGGACTCTTGCTATAGAAAGCAAAGACGACCAAACAAGGAAAGCACTCCAATATACATCAGTACTCTGGAAGTACCTGAGTTTCAGGAATATCCAAATGCAGGTGCTGACAGACACACACTCCGCTCCCTGATGGTGACTTTTAATTAACAAAATACCTTGCATTGCCATTAAAAAAATTAGAGGCAAACTGTAAAGATAAGAAGTCACTTAGCTTGTACAGTAAGTGGTGGTCTTCAAGATGTGTGGTGTTACAGGTGTTCCACATCAGGATGTGCATGCCTGTGCACTCTTGATCAAAGATTTTTGTCAACTATGGATGGGTGCCCTGACAAGGCTATACTGAGAGACGTGGACTCACCACCACTCCAGTTTTCTTAAGCGTGGAAGTTCAACGAGAGATCCAAAGCAGAGGGGAAGAAGGGCGGGTAGTGGACCCACCCACAGAGGGACATATCTTGAAGAACTCCAGTTACTGTACAATGTGTCCTTGCCTCCTCCTTTGAGTAGTGTCCCTATGGGTGCACCATTTCAGGAGACTCCAGAGCAGTATCCTGATCATGGGGGGAGGGGACTGCTGAGGAGGCAGATTCAGTACAGATCATGGAACAGTCTCGCTAAAAGCCACGTCCGCTCTGGAAGTCATCACAAGAGTCTAACACTCAGAAAAATGTATGTACCAAAGACCTGGTGGCTGCAATGCAGATGTGTGAAATAGGTGTTTTTTCAACAGGGCTACTGAGGTAGATTGAGCTCTGGTGGAATGAGTAATGACTCTGAGGGGGCTGAACCTTTGAGTCTTCATAACAGGTTAAGGAGCATCCTGCCACCTATCTGGATAGTCTTTTAGTTGGAAATCACCTGTCCTTTCTGTAACTGAGATATAAAGCCTGGGTGAAGCCCTAACAGGTCCTAGTATTCCCTAGGCAGAAGGCAAGGGCTTTTACATCTAATGTGTTGAAGGCTCGACTTGTCTCTTGAAGCGCGAGGCTTGGGATAAAAACACCAAGAGGTGAATCTCCAGGTTGCTGTGAAAGTCTGAGGAAACCTTGGCAAGGAAGGGAGTGTGAACATGGCGTCACCTTGTCATGACAGAACACTCTATAGAGTGTCCACCATCAAGGCTCCAAGCTCCCCTATTCTCTTGGCTGAGGAGATGGCTACAACGAACATGATCTTAAGGGACTGATGAAGCAGGGAACAGTTAGCCATAGGTTCAAATGGGAGTTTATATCAGCACCTTGAGGACTACACTGAGGTCTCGTGGTAGATTTGTACAGCAGGGGAGCAGTCTTGCTCAATACCTGAGAGCCATCTAGTAGCCTTGAAATGAAGTGCTTGACAGATTCAGATGAGTGTTTGATCCTGATTCCTGGATGAGGTGGTTCAGTCACAGAAACAGGTAGATCAATTCTGGGAACCCCGCCTGCCCTGGCGAAGATGGTGCTCTGAGGATGTCAACTAATTTTTTTTGTTTTAGTTTGTTCAGTACTTTCAGCAATAATGGAGCCAGATGACAAGTGTCAAGCAGCATGCAGAGCCAAGGAATGGAGTTGGAGACTAATGTATCTGTGGATGGCCCCAAGTAAGGCATCCCTCTCAGAATACTGCATTGTTCAGCTCCCCTGAGGGAATCAGCCATTGTGTTCTGTAGTCCTGGTACATAAAGCACTGAGATCTGTATGCAGTGTGATAGATCCATAGTTTTATAGATTCAGTGCACAAGGCCTGGGATCTTGCACTTCCTTGATGAGTGATATAATACACTGCTACTCTGTTGTCCAGCATTAAGCTGATTGGATGGCCCCTGATGTGGGATAGGAAGTGCTTGCCTCCATAACAAGCTTCTCGGCACTCCAATGTGTTGATATGGAGAATAGCCTCCTGAGGAGTCCATCTTCCTTGAGTGTGAAGCTGAGATTCTGGCAGTGTGTCCCCATTAGGGAGTAGTCTGTAGTGACAGTCCTTGCACACCTTTCATAGATCTTTCCACCAACAGACAGAGTAGAGACCCCTTCAGGGTGCTGACACCCATTCACACAGTGTGTGCTTGCATGAGGTATGGACGATATCAGGCAGACTGAAGACGAGAGTGTAGCCTTACTAATTGTATCACAAATGTACAGGCTCCCATATAGCCCGGAAGTCACAGGCAAGCCCATGTTGTGGTTTGCAGGCTTTGTTGTATCTCTGAAACAAGACTGGACACTGTGGTAAATCTGTCCTTGCGCAAGTTTGGTTGGCTATGAAGGAGTCTAAAGTAGCCCTAATGAAGTCTGCATTGAGTGGGTATGAGGATAGATTTTTTTTCCATGTTGAGGCAGATGTGGATCACCCATAGGGTTGCTACTCAAAGAAGAAAGCTAAGCACCAGCAGCTGTAGGAAGTTCTTAGCAGTATTTGGGAAAATTGAATTATTGAACTGTCATTCTCACAATAGCAAGTGATGTAAAAAGACAACAGCAATCTTCATGTAAGAGCTTTGAGCAGGTTGTTTTTCCTAAGATTATACAACAGACTTATCATTAAGACCACAATTAACCAAAATGATTAAAAGAATGAAACCTTCAACAAATCTTCTGCAATTGCTCTAGGCCCGAGCCTGGGGTATAAAGCTGAATTTACAATATATTACGCCTGATTCTCATCTACACTAGTGTCCCTTTGCACTGTTCTGGCTGTGGGGCTTAATGGAGAGGGCACTTGACTAGGACTCAGGAGACCTAAGCTCTATTCCTGCCCTGCTACATGACCTTGTGCAAATCACATTCCCTCAGTTTCCTCATCTGTAAAATAGGGATAATGATACTGACCACCTTTTGTAAAGCACTTTGAGATCTAGTGATAAAGAGCGCTATGTAAGAATTAGGTAGTGGTAGTATTTAAACAGTACCTCCTTTAAAGCGTTAATACCATTGTTCTGGGCAGGAAAATAATCACCATTTTCATTAATTTTAGATTTTCCCCCTACAGCTACAGCAGGGGTTCTCAAACGGGGGGGTCAGGACCCCTCAGGGGGTCACAAGGCTATTACAAAGGGGGTTGCGAGCTGTCAGCCTCCACCCCAAACCCTGCTTTGCCTCCTGCGTTTATAATGGTATTAAATATATAAAGATATTTTTAGTTTATTGGGGGCGGTCACACTCAGAGGCTTGCTATATGAAAGGGGTCACCAATACAAAAGTCTGAGAACCACTCAGCTACAGGCTTTGGTCTAAGTATCTTATCAAGTCGGGAGCTAACTTTGACTTGAGTCAAATTTGCTGTGAAGGATTTGTATTGCTAAAATCTTCAGCAGGATACTGGAATTGTACTGCTTCAAATGCAATTATTGCTGGTTAATATCACAGAGGAAATGGGTTCAGGGAACAGCGTGTTCCCCTCACTATATATCCAGCCCTACACTTGTGAAGACAGTTGATGTTTTGTGATTGGCTTCTATGGGATCATGAGTAGGATACGAGTTCAACTTGGGGAAGTGATATTAGCAGTCAGAAGACTTGCTAAAGTTGCTCCTCCTTTCTTGTTTTTTCTTAGGGGAGGGGTTTACAGAGGACTCTGTTGAAGCTCACCAAAGTCTGTAGATATTTTAAAATAATGAAAACTGATAAACAAGGAAATAAATCCAAAACTGTTCTCTGCAAAGCAAAGTCTCCTTTATAGTGCTATGTATTTAATGTTAACAAGGAAAAACTGCACACACCCAACTGACTCAATTTGGATGGTGCCTGAAATAGGCTGCCTTCCCATTCCACATGACATTCCCTAGCACTCTGATACAATGGCAACATAGAAAGAGGTCTCCCTGGACTAAAGGAAATGTTGAGGTTGGGCACTAATACTGCAGAAGGGAGGAGGGGCACGAGGGCGACACACGAGACTGTAGTGGATAAACAGACAAAGGCTTGGGATTGACTGGGTGGCAAGAGCGAGGCCCAGGCCTGAAGAAACATTTCTTATTTGCCTTTCACTATGTCAAACTTCACTTCCGTAAGCCTCAGACTCTCTTGCGGGCCAATGGGGGTTCTGCAGTGTCCTTCTAGTTCACGTCCTGTCCAGGACACTGTTGTGTACTAGACTGCATCATAATACCCAACAGCCTTTCATGCTAGAACCTCACATTTATGCGATCACCTGTACTGGTGGTCTCCCTCTCTAATGTGGGAAGGGCTGTTCAGGGGAAGCAAAAGTGGTTTTTGACAGATCAAACTGAGAATTTCAAATATTTTCCCCCACTAACAAAGCAAAAAGTAACACACACTCGGTTTCTCCTTTGGTATGAAAATGGGGCAAGGCTTGTCTTCAAATGACTGTAGCTGCCCATTACAAACACACTATACCCTGCACTATCCTATTTGCTCACACCATTCCGACTTCGAATGTTTGAAGAATGTGTCACTTTCACGGTAATGTAGTCCTGTAGAAAGTGCCTCCCCCTCTCAACTCTAACTGCATTCTAAAGGCTTTATC
This sequence comes from Chelonoidis abingdonii, assembly GCF_003597395.2. NCBI lineage: Eukaryota > Metazoa > Chordata > Testudines > Testudinidae > Chelonoidis > Chelonoidis abingdonii. The sequence goes on from NC_133772.1 coordinate 54,715,860, forward strand.
ACAACACACTCCACAGTAACACACAGCAAAGGAGAAAATTACCCATTAATTTACACAAGATCTCCTTGCACTATAAAATGAATAGAATAAAAAAAGCAAAACCGGTGTACCTTTCTGAAAAGCACAGCAGGTCCCAGGATTACAGTCATGTTGATTTTCACAAATTGTGCCATTCTCGCCTTTTGAAGCAGCTTCCACACATTCACCCCAGACACAAAGCTGGTCTCCACAGCATTCAACATCTCGGGAGCAAGGCTTAGAAGAAGGGGGAGAAAAAAATCACTGCAACAAAATTCTCTTTTTAGCACCAGCATTGAACTCAACTCTAAAGCACAGCAACCGCTGGTAAGGCTAAGCACAGACTTAGGGCCCAGATCCTGTAAGCACCTCTCCGTGTGTTTTCAACTTTAAGCATGTGACTAATCCCACTGGTTAAAAAACTGGACTATTCATGTGCTTAACCTTAACTGCAAAGGGGAAACTAGATCCCGGAGAGATCTGAATCACTTTAAAGCAGTACTGCACCCTCTAGCTGATAATCAAGAGGCTTAAAAGAAAGGGCCAACTCCTTAAAGGAAGGAAGAGGGAAGCAAAGTCCTTGGAGAAAGATAGTTCCTAGGACAACAGCTTTCCAAATGTACCAGTGGTACATAACTGGGAAGACAACCCTATATTCACCGTGTATCATTTTTATATAATTTGATTAGCTCTTGCAGATTCCTGGTAACCTCAGGGTTCAGAATTGTGACAACCGGGTTCCCTCTCTGTGTACAGCCCACCCCAATATGCATGCATACTGCATGCCTCCCAAAGACAGAGGGCTTTCCCCTCTTGGGAGTGAGACTTATGGGGGACTACACTCAGGGCCTGTACGCCTGCACATTATTAAGCAAGGGTTATTTGCAAAATTTGGATAGGAATCCAGGACTGGATCTTAAGCCACCTTGCAGTGTGAGGCTATTTAGAGCTGGGGTGTGTCTAGCTCCCATTTTTAATATATAATAGGCTACAAATTTTCTACTGAACAGTATGCATAAGGTGGACATTTCATGTTTATGTAAAATCTCCTGAACACTCAGTTCTTGTTTTGGGTTTATCTAAATCGTAGTAGTACAATGATGAAACAAAAACAATAAAAGCCCACTAAAATACGGTCAGGCAGGTCTTTTCACTGGCACTTGGGCTCTAAGCCTGCAAAAGACTTACTCGCATACTTAATGTTAAGCACATGTGTATACTAGAACTCCTATTTTATGAACTAACTAGAGATTGAGAATTTCATAAATTGAACATCTCAAAACTAGGTAATGTGTAAATTACAGTACAGTGAACTGCATGGCTTTCTTCTTGTCCTTTAAACCACTGTAAAGCAATTTCCCGTGTGTTGAGGCATCAGCACATGAAATGAATGGCGACTTGTTCTTTGACATCACTTTCGTTATGCTGTTCCTTCTTAATTGGAAAAAATAGTTGTTCGTAAGATTGGTTTTCTAAAATGAAGGTTCACCAGGAGTCCCACTGAAGTCAATAGGACTATTCATGTCTTTCAAGCTAAATGTTTGTGTATCTTTCTGCAGAATAATGGCCTCACACAGCAGTTTTTAGAATATAATATCCTGGGGATAACAAGAACTTGCAGCAGGACTTGCTTATTTGTTCCTTTTAGGCTCTATGGACTATATAGTTTTGAACAAATATTTAGTTTCACTCCAGGTTAGCAAAGGACTATGAATGAAAAATACATCTGGATATGGAGGTAAAAACATTAATGAAAAGACTCTGTTTGACTCCTAGCAGGACTGTAAGCACAAGGAGCACTACCTTCTAGCATTGCCAGCCCTGCGAGAAGATAATCTACTGTTGCTACCAGCTGAAGGAGTTAATCCTTTAGCTGAAATGGCAGAGGTTTGCTCTTAAGTTCCCAGATTCAAACACTTAATGACCCATGCAGGAGGGAGTTACCCAAACACAAATGGAGCATGTTCATGTAGGTTTATGGACACAATGTGCAATTTGTCATTTTTTTATCACGTTAGGCAGCAAAGTCACTAATTCTTTTCTGAAAGTGTCTGACTGAACTCTAGCTGAAGTCAACAGGAGTTGGATTGAGTACTAAAGCACCCGTGAACAGAATCCTTATAACACACACAAGAATATGCAGAGCAAGAAAAAGCATTCCGTATATGCATAGTCAGGGTTTGCTCCTGTGACACCCCTCCCCCTCCCCCCCCCAACAGAACTTAACCAATAGAGATAAATCACTTTTGGTCTACAGCCATTAACAATGGCCCTTTATTTGGTGAGACAGTTTAAGACAATACAAGAATTCGGTACTCACTGAATGTTGGGTTTTACAGAGCTGACATAGGTATTCAAAACTGGAGAACTGGCAGTATCTCCCTATCTCACAATCCTCATCAATTATGCACTCCTAGAGAAAGGTATTGGAAACCACTTGATTAAATAATTGGACTTACTACTGCTGTTTAACAGACATCACCACTTTTTTGTAAAATACTAGAAGGTTTCAGAAAACCTAGAAAGGCTTCTCTCTCTCTTTCATACAAATTTGCAGCGGCTAACTGGAAACCATCCCCCACTCCAGATGGTTAGCATGCTGTAACAGGAGAACACTGTTACCCCGACATAGTTATACATTGTTGAAAACTATTCAAAAGAGAAGCTTTCAGACAGGCTCAACTAGCTCTTCTCGCTCAAAATATGCTGTGGGGGACCCTCAGCTCCTTGTAACAGAATTAATATCACTGAAACTAGTAACATTCATTCATTTCTTGTTCTGCTCTTCTGGGCATTCCAGGTAAAGAAAACTGAAGGCATTTTCCTCAATGTGAGGGAACAGACTCAGGGCCCAATTGTGAATGGAGGTGGTGAGAGATGGAAGTAGACCACATCACAGCAGCCAGGGCCAGCTCCAGGGTTTTTGCCACCCTAAGTGGCGGCGGGGGGGGAGGGGAGGAGCCATAATCATGATCGGCAGCAGCTCCACCGAACCCCTTTGGTGGCAACTCAGCAGCAGGTCCTTCCCTCTGAAAGGGACTGATGCACCCGCTGCCAAATTGCCACTGAAGACCTGGACGTGCCACCCCTTTCCATTGGCCACCTCAAGCACCTGCTTGCTGCGTGGTGCCTGGAGCCAGCCCTGACAGAAGCAGCCCTAGGAGCAATGTTTGAGGACTGGCGTGGGAGACAGTGCTGTAGCAACTTTCCAGCCCTGTGAAAGGACGCAGCACTCGCTCAACTCCAGGCCCGCCACCAGCTCCACACTGCCTCCCCATGGCCCCATCTGGTACGTTAATACTGCTGGTTTCTAATCCCCCATAGAACTATACCTGGCCCCTGCAAGTGTGCAAGGTTGGGGCTTGAAGGGAGAAAGAAGGCTCTTTTTGCTGTCTTCCTCCCCTTATGCAGGGTCAGGCACAACCTCTCTTGAATATGCTGTCACACAGCTGTGACCTCAGCCAACGTCTCCTGCACTGTTAGTGCTTCTATCAAAAAAGCATTTATACGCTGTCAAAGTACAGTGCATTCGTTACAGTACTGGCAATCTTAAAAATGATGGAACCACTTAGCAGCACTAAACTAAGCTTGTATCATGAAAGAATGGCAGTCTTGTTTGTTTTCCTTTCCGTGTTGCTTCACAGGCATCCCATGATCCCAAGTTCTGTAGTTTCACTCCGAAACTAATTGGAATCACAAAATTACACAGTAATGTGCCCCTAATCCTAATAATTATTCTTTTAACACAGTCTAAATACTGTAATGCAAAATGGCTACATTCCATATATACTACAGCTATCTAGAACCATATTCTCAGCTGGAGTACAAGCTCCACTGATATCAGACACACACCAATTTATACCAGCTGAAGTTTTAGACTAGAGGTTCTCAAACTGTGGTCCATGGACCACCAGTGGTCCGCGAGCTCCATGCAGGTGGTCTGCGGATAGTTTCCTCTAAGGTGCATGCCTGGGCAGCTGCACACAAGAGAATGAAGGGCCACCCTGCAGCTCCACTAATTAGATGCCTGAACCCTGGAGAAAATTCACATGTAAGGTGAGGTGATCTGCACCTGCACCCACTGAAGCCTCTCTATGGAGTGGAAACAAGTCTAGCAGCTTTGCTCTCATGTGAAGAGACTTCCCTTCCGACCATTTTGGTGGGTGCTAGTGCATGAGAATGCAGCAACTGAGCACGTGGCCAGTGACATGGTCTGCAGGTAGCCATCCTCACATAGAAAAGTTTATAAGGGGTGAAGGGAACTCTCACAGGGACTGGAATCTTGTGACTGCCCCTTGAACCAAGTACAGTTCTCAAGTCAAGGTTTTTTTATTCCATTCACTCTTACTATGAATTCATTGCTGGCGCCATACTCCACATCACCACTCTTCTTCTCCCAAGTCTTATAATTGTCCTTAATGCAAAACCCTGCACCACAAATACACACGTATAAATGTAGAACAGTTTGTTTTCTTAGGGCAACACCAGCAACAACTTGGGATACAAAACCCTTCTAAACTCCAGCAGAAGCAGCTGTTTTTACACACAGGGTTGGATTCTAAAAAAGAATCCACTTTCTTTATGGACACTTGCTCAGCTAATGTTTCAGGGAAATCTTTGTTTTCATCCTGGAATCCTGGAGACAATTTCCACCCCAATGAACAGCTTCTTTGCAGCTGAGATTTGCTGGGTATTTAAAATTGTGTCTTTTTGAAGCCCATCATTACTACTACTACATAAAAAAATAGAAACACGCAGCAACAAGATACACACTAATCTCAATAGTATGATTTTACAGCTACCCAAGGAAAACAGGCAGAGTGAAGATGTATTGCTGCACTAATGGGGCCCGTAATCTTGCAAGTTGCACAACACCCTCATATGCCCTCTGAAGCCAGTGCCATTGGGGATGGAAGGCATTGAGCACTTCCCGAGGGCTCTAGTGCACAAAGTTATATCCTATGTAGAGTCTACTGCAATGCCAAGAAACAACTAAAATCTATGAAAATTAGTGAGTTAGGACCTGTCCCAAAGCCCACTGAAAACAATGGCACTCTTTCCACTGACTTCACTGTGTTTTGGATTTCAGGCCCTTAAGCTGGAGATGCTGCCTGGAATGCCAATTCTTCTGAGTAGCAGGCCAACAAATCAGTAGCTTTCGTTAAATCTAACATTTTATATTTAAATTCAGAGATTAACCATTTTTATTATTCCTCATGACAGTGAGATCTGTAACATGCATGACAGAAACAAACGGAATAGTCACTCTCTTATGGATGAGACTCAGTAGGGAATGAAAATTTAAGTGGGGTGTGATAGGTTTGATATGTTTTACTTCTGCTTCTCTTCCAAATTTTTCTTCAAATATAGCAATACAGTCTTTACATTACAGAAGGTTCCCAAAGATGTTTTACAAACTAGACATACACACTGGCATACTAAGGGGCAGCCATTACTGGGTTGAGATACAACACTGTTCTGTGCCAACAACATTACACAATAAGTTTGAGAGGGAGAATTAGAAAGAATTTCTCTAATTGGAACTACAAAGGAGAACTGTATGCCACCACAGCTAATCTACTCTCTCATGGAAATATATTTTAACTTCAATTCTTCATATTGTATTTGGTATCTCACTATGTAAGTGCTTTTAACATACTCTTACATTAGTGATATGTTATAGTGTTGTGATGCCATGCTTATCTTTGCTTTGCATATTTTCTTTTAAATTATCTGTATCTTAAAAAACAAGCAAACAAACCAATCTACTTGTCCTCCCTAGATTAGACTGGAAAATATTTTACATGGTTTTGCCTATTATTGGCTGCTCTAGCCAGTAACCCCAGAGAAGGAAAATTTTAGCAACTTTAGACCATCAATGTCAAAAAACCCACAGAGTGTGGTAAAATGTTCTGAGAACTAGTTCCTAAAAGATGAACTCTTAGTATAACTAAATCATTGCTACTCAAAATATTCATGAGCTTGGGACAGACGTTGGTACAGGGTTTTCTTTGACTTCTTGGGCTCAGAAGACAAGGATGCAAACAGAAAGGGAGAGGGGTTGATGACAAGATTTCCATCAGACTAACATTTATTGGAATGTTTTGACCCAGGGACCCTGTAGACATGCGGACTCACCCCTGCGGCGCCTCCTGCTGGTTACTTCTGGGAATTAGTTCGGTTCCAGCTCCGGAGCACCCTCTGCAGGTCAGTGATCCACCTGTCCTCTGGCCCCATGTCCCTCCCTGGACCCCGTGCCCTTTTATGTGGAGTGCTGCCCCCAAGCAGTCACCTCTTTCTCTGAGGGTTTCCCCTTCCTGGGGGACCCCCACCCTCTATCCCCACTTTGCCTCAGTATATGGCTACTGCCCAGTCTCCATCTAACCCCCATTCACTGGGGCAGACTGCAGTATCAGCCACTCATCATAGGCAACGGGGTTTGGACCTGCTGCCCTAGCCTACGCCTGGGCTGCCCTCTGCAACCCCCAGTACCTTTTAGCCTAATGCTAGGCCTCAGCCTGGGGCTTTCTAGGCTAGAGCTCCCCCGCTCCTCAGCCTGTCCTCAGCCCTGCTCCTCTCAGGTACTTTGTCTCTAGCTCCCAGCAGCCAGGCCCATCTCCCTCTACAGTTAGAGAGAGACTGACTGCTTCTAGCTCCTCTGGCCTTCTTATGAGGATCCCGTTGCTCAGTTTGGGGCGTGGCCCCAGCTGCAGCCACTTCCCCAATCAGCCCAGCCTAAAGGCTGCTTTCTCCAGCCACAGCCCCTTCCCAGGGCTGTTTTTAACCCCTTCAGGGCAGGAGCAGGGGTCCACCCTGCTACAGACCCTTTGGTGCCAATGGGAGAGGGCATGGGGGGAGGGGGGCAGACAGGTTTTACAGGGATCCCCCCGTTTGGATAGATGCATAATAGTTCACCCCAGGGTGGCATAGGAGATCTCTACCAAGAGCTAATAGCTCACTGTCATCATAATAATTGTGCCATGTGTGTATGGATAATATTTAAGGCGTCATGTATCTATATGAAAAATTATGTTCTTACAGTATAGAAGTTAAGGCAGGTCACCAGGAGGTAACGTACCTCAGACCTATTCCTTTCAGGCAGGAAGTAATAGATGTTCATCTCCCTGTCTCACAATAGATGCCTATCTGCATAAAAAGCCAAGGGCCAATTGAAAGACTGCAAAATCGAAAGGGGGGAAAAAAATCTATGGGAAGAAACAAAACAGCATGGAGTGTACTGTTTATGAATGGAGACAAAAGATGAGACTAGTAGATGTTTGGCATCCTTCACCGAGGAGGCAAACTAAGAGCATGTCTATCTTACGGTCACAGCCAGCGTGGCTGTAAAATGCTCCAAGAACTTGGGGTGAGCAACATTCTACAAGGCATAAGAGTATCTTGTTAATTAAGTCTAGGCACTAAAATGTGTGTTATGATTTTGCTTTTATATGTAACTATTTGTTTCCAATACTTCTCTTTGCTACTCCTCAAATCTCTGTGCTTTGTTAAATAACCTTACACTTGGTTTCACGATACCCATATCTTAGTGCTCTGTGTTAAGCAGTGCCGTGATCTGATGTGTAACTGGTATGCTGGGGGGTACTGCTTCTTTAGAAGCAGCAAATCTGTGAATACTGCAAGTGGAGCAGCGACTGGAGACTCCAGGGAGCTGCTCAGAGGGCTTGACAGTTGGGATGGGCTTATAGAGTGACAGTGGGGCCTGCAAGGACTAGTGGGGAGTGCTTGTGTGGCCCATGGCCAGTGGAGCTGGGTAGTGAACCCTGAAAGACACAGACAAGGCTGTCTCAGATTAAGGGCAGGTGGCAGTGGGGTGCCTCAAAGGTCTGGGTACCAAGAAAATGTGAAAAATGTTGCAGCATGGAACAGAAAATCCTTCAGATGGGAGGCCATCAAAAATGCAGCTGTGATGGAGTGAAGCCTAGGGCCTGTTCTTGCTCCTCAGGAAGTCTGTAAGTGCTTTGCTACTGAGATGACTAGGAGGCACAATTGGGACCCAAACCTGAGTTTCTTTTTTTCCTATTTAAAAGAAATACTCTGGGTTACAGGATCAATTCAACTGCACATCTTTTGAAATTTTCAATAGCTGCCACGGGACGGTGATGTATTGTGTTTAATATTAAGATTGGCTAGCCAGGCATAGATCACCATGACAAAACATTATTAAAAGCTTCATCCAGCTGATCTGAAGTGATCACTCCTGGTTTTCCATGAATTTAGGACCAAAGAGTCATACAATAGGGGATGGAATCCTGTCTCTATTGAAGTCAGTGAGACTTTTGCTGGGACATATACACCGCTGCTCTACGTATGAAAAAAAAGCAGTGCAAATAATAGAAAATGTAGCACAGTTTCCTTGCAGCAACAGCACTGGAAATGTCTAGTGACTACGACCACTTCTAAAAGGTCTAAAAATGCCACTACACAAATGTGCCTTACTGCACACTTAAGAGTCCTGATCTGAAGGAAAATTAATTTTCAAAATTTGTGAACTGTGACTAAAACCAAGTGACAGTTTATGGATCCCTTCCAACCAATTCCAGGACACACTAAAGTATGTTTGTGGCAAGCTGCTAATCAAACTACTTGTTAGTTCACATTCAATTGCAATTTACTAGCAACACACACTTTAAAGTGTTCATATTCATTTTTCTATTCATAACAATATTTATATTTCATTTTTTAAAATCAACATAAACCACTGCACACAAAGCTGAGTTTAAATGTTTTTCTATTACTGCTGCAGCTGGTAAAAGCTGCTGAGTAGTGAGGAAAAAGCAATAAAAACTGTTTTAGATACTACGTGTACATTAATACTATAATTAGAAAAGTGACAGAATTACACTGGGAGGAATACTGTTTTAAAGGGAAATTACTACCATACCTTGCACTGTAGTAATTTTCCAGTTCCTGAGCTCTTGGTTGTCTAGACAGTAACTTTTCTTTTTCTGTGACCACATAATGTGTTCATCTTTAATGAGGAGATGTAAATTAATCTGACTGGAAGAAACTCAAAGCCCTTTTAATAGTTTCCAGCAGGGCAAAGCTTGTCGGCACTTCACTGCCAAGCACATACAGCTATCATAGAAGCAAGGGCCTGGAAATGGGCTAGTGTGAAAGTCATACATATTATCTTTGAGACCTGACATTGCTAAATGTGCTGCAAGCTGTGGCACAGTCATAAACTGGTGCTGTACAGACACACTTGCAGAAGTTTTACAACGTGGTGATAGGATTTTGAGCTCCGAAATAAGCCTCACTTAAAGGAAATAAATGAGAGAATGTATGTTATTCTTTGGGGTTGTTTTGCCTCTGACATTTTGGTACCACTCATTTCCTTGTAACAGAACTTAAATTTTTACCAGGGAAACACTGTTTGCCAGCACTTTATGTATATAAACCATTCTGAATGTAAATCAATGTAGTGGCTACTCCCTGCGTCTCCTGAGACAGTAAAACAACAGCACCTAGTGTGCCTAAGAGTGCGCGTGTTTGAACATGTAACACCTAGTATACAATCCCAGCAACCTCACGTGTTCAAAACCCACGAGTAACACCCTCAAGATATGAAATTGGCTTAAAACTCATGATTTAAAAAAAAAAAAGTTTAAACTTTTGAGTTATTTTTATTTGCCTTCTGGTTTCTCAGATTTTTAAAGTACATTCAGGTCACAGTTCCAAAAGTTTCTTCAGAACCCCAAGAACTACAATCACTTTAAAATAAATAAATCTGAGATTTGCATGCAACCAGAAGGACTCCCATGAGCTAAAGCTAAGGGGGGGGGCGCACCTATTCTGGCCACAATAAATCTATGTGTGTTCCTGCTGTTGGTATAGACTGACCTTTGGAACATATTTTTGAAATTAAGTATTTAATTTCTTTTGCATATTCACCATAACTCTTAGGAAGAGGGAAGATGTACAGAGATGTACATAATAGGTCAAGTCGTGCCACTAGAAGAGGAGGACATGGTGTAGAGTCCTCCCCAATTTTATCTTTTTTGCATGGCATCAATGATTCTCATTGATGCCATGCAAAAATGGAATGGACGGTACTCCACACAGATCTCTAGGAAAGTGCCCTTTGATATCCTGAAATTCTGCCTCATTGCTGGTCATCCTTTCCCATCTGTCGGAGCTGGTTTCTCAAGCCCAGAAACAGTGCTCCACAGACTTAAGCTGCTCCAGGCAAATTTTGTCTACAATCAGTAGTTCAATTTAGCCTCCTCCTGCTTTACTGAAATGGCTCACCAGTGTGGCAGCTGGCTCCCCAAGTCAACTGGAGGCATGATTCCAGGTACAATAGTGCTTGGGCTGTGGTGCACCGCTGAGTTCGCTCCCTGCCAACTGGCAGCAGTCAGTTGGTGCTGACTTTCAGAAGACAGCTGCATCATAGAATGCAAGCAGCAGAATTATGGAAATTCACTGCTGTGACCCCCAAGTCCCAGGTTTCCAGTAGCTATCTCACAATGTACTCAGAAAAATCCCAGAATGTACAGAGCGCAGCAGTAGGGCAAAGCACCATGGGATACCTGCCAGAATGCTTTCTGAAAAATATTAGTGCCATGTGTATGCACTGATTCAAGGGAAGTAGGCAAAAGCTGGCTGTGTGTATACAATTATTTCAGAATAGTTATTCCCCAATCGTTAGTGAACACAAACCTAATTTGCAAAAAACAAAAACAAAAAACCATCGTGTAGGCAAGGTCCAAGAAGAAGGGTAACTCTTGCTGAAAGAACAGGAAGGCGTTCACTACTGAGGAAGATCCCTGAATGACAATGAAACAGAAGGTGAGCAAAGAGGAAAGATAAAAAGGGGAATCAAGAGGGAGACTGCACTGTAAGCAAGTAGCTGGTCACAGAGAATGTATTCTGATGTGGCAGGATCTTCCGTTCCTCTACCATTAAGTGCAGAGATTCAAGGGGTGCAAATCTAACTTATTCCCACACCAAACAAATCAAACAAAAAAGACAAACTGATGTGAGGCCTGGGGCCAGCTAGCCCGGCTCAATTATCAGACCGAGCTGAGAAAGTAACTAGTAAGTGATTATAAAAACCAGCAAGTGGCTCAGGTGAAGGAAACTGCAGGGAAAAGCAGCAGAAATGGGCAGTCTCCCACGGTAGTCCTTGAGGATGAAGACTCCTGCTGCTAAGCATTGGTGTTATGGCTGGATAGAAAGTCCCAGCCTGAAGTTTTGCTTCCTGTTGTGAGTTTGCCATGATTTGGACAATAAATAGAGCCTAGGACTAAGAGCTGGTCATTCTCTAATCTGGGGAGGAAGACAGTGAATAGACAAAGAATGAGGGAATGGACACCTTGCTTTATAAAAGATGCACACAATCCTCCTACATTCTGGGAGAACCCCCTGTACACAGTTCCACATGTAGACCACTATGCCGGCTTTGACACCAGAACAATCAGCAGGTATGTAATTCTGCAGGAGGAGGAATAGGTTCTGACCACTCTTTTTTATTTTTTTGCAAGGGGGGATTATATTTGAGAAGAGAGAAGTAGTGGGAAGTCAGACAAGAGACAAGTTGTAAGAGAGATTGATGCACTCAAGTTTATAAAGAAAATTTCCCTTATGATTTCACAACACTATAAAAGAATGGAAAATTGGATTGTAACTGTTGGTCTACTAATAGGAGAAGAACAAGAGTGGGTTTTTGTTTTTTTATTTAGAAGTGACATGCCCACAACCTTTGGTCTAAAAAGATCTAAACATCTGTAGAAATATTAACACTAACTCTTTATACTAACCTTTGTAGCTACAAATTTCCAAGGTCCTTTCTTATAAAGCTGTAAAGTGACAAATGTGAGAACTTGTGAATAATTATAGATCCCATGTCAATAGACAGCATCACCCTTCTGTGACTGTTTTGCCCAGTATGAACTAAATTTTAAGCCATGTTTGGTTTCTTTCTGTGGTTGGAGACTTCATATAAAATGTCCATGCTTCATCATTGACCAGTGGTGATTATGAAACCTCATCAAAAAAGATTCAAAGTATCCTTACACAGCGGGGATATGATGCATGTGTGGAAAAAATTACTTTTGAGAGTGTTTCTCTGCTTGGTCTAAGGGTATGGCTACATTAGAAATTTCAAAGCGCTGCCCCAGTAGCACTGTGGGAGCGCTGCCGCGGCAGCGCTTTGAAGTGTGAGTGTAGTCAGAGCTGCAGCGCTGGGAGAGAGCTCTCCCAGCGCTGCTTGTAAACCACATCCCTTATGGGTGTAGCGTGCAGCACTGGGAACCGCGCTCCCAGTGCTGCCGCCCTGATTACACTGACACTTTACAGTGCTGCATCTTGCAGCACTCAGGGGTGTTTTTTCACACCCCTGAGCGCGAAAGTTGCAGCGCTGTAAAGTGCCAACGTAGCCAAGCCCTAAGTAAATTCACCTGGCTAAAATTCCCTGATCGTTGTAATCACTGAAGTAAATGCAACACAATGAGACTGAACCAATTCCCATATCCTTTCAAACTCCCAGTTCTTGCAAAAAGATATGGACTTCCTCTCCATTTCCTTATAGAATCTATTCTAAAACCAAAATCTTATGCACTTCATCCCTATGAAGGCTACAGAAAATGTGAGCTGCTTTCTCCATGAGCTTGCTAGTGTTGCCCAAGGTGTTAGCCAAAGGCATTACCACCACCACCAAAAAAAAAAAAAACCCCAAAACACAAGGTTAAAGATTCAACAGCAACAGACATATATCACCAGATTGTGCCTATCCCTAATATGCATGTGAAGGATAGTGAAGATTTGCCAATGGAGCTAGGAAAAGTTTCTGGCTTTTCTCCCCGCCCCCACAAAAAAAAAAAAATGTAGAGGCCCAACACATCACCAATATCTGTTGAATTTGTCAGATTGTTTCAGTCACAAAAAAATTAATTCCAAACTGCTGGGGTTTTCCAAATGAAACACACAGTGAGTTAAAACAATGTACGTTTGTTCCAAAATGTACTTCAATTCCATTAAAGCTTAAGAGTAAAAAAAGTAAAAACCACAAAAAGAAACCTAAAACAAAAAGTGTTGATTTCCCCCACCCCAATCTGCCAGAAAATGGAAAAAGCCAGTTACTAGCACAGCTTTACTTGCCACTTTCCTGCATTCATCTTGGCTTGCGCACAGAAGGGAGTGGAGAGAACAGGAGCTGTGTACTTTCCCCACCATCAACAGGTGGTTGGAGAGCTGGCAGATCTCCATCCCCCCAACTCCAATTGGTTAGCAGAGGTGAGATAGTGCAGGGCAAGAGAGAGCAAGATGGAAACTGCGAGTCCCAGCTCCTTCTCAGGCCTCTTCCTGGGCAGCACAGATTCACACTCTCTTATACTCAGGGCTAGGCACAAAGTCTTAATTGAGGCCATAATGCGAAAATAAAGACACAAAGAAATAAAAAGTGGAGCCTCTAAAAACCAAAGCAGTGTTAAATTACAGCCTTTGAGCACTGTGTAGTTACCAGACTGAGCACAACTGATGCCAGTAACCCACGTTTATAAATACAAGCTGCTGATAGGCCTTTAGCTGTGTCTACACTACAGAATTCTGCTAGGTAGGATCCCTGACTGACAGCTGTGCTGGCTGAAACCCCTACCATAGGCACGATTAGACCGGCAAAGCTGAACTTGTATCAGTATTGCTTGTTTAGTCTGGGCGGCGGGCTGGCTTTGCTATACCACTAAAAAGCACAGCTCTGCTAGTATAGCTGTGTGCAGTAAAGCACTCCTGGTGTAGACATAGCCTTGTTCTGATCTTGCACCAATTTCACATGACTGCAAGGACAGAAGCCGCCCCCACATATTTACAGAACTTCTTGGCCTACTCAAGGTTGCATTAGTGCCAACGAAAGGCACAGCAGTTGTAGTTTTTCAGTATCCTTGTGCTAATCAATGAAATGACATGGAAGGAAGGATAATTTACAGGGGGATGAGAATGTCTTTTCTGTCTATAATGTTTGAGATACATGTCCGTTAAAAATAAAGTAAGCACCTGAATTTCAGAGGCAATCAAAAAAAATCTATAACTATTTGAAATGTACATCTGGGAGGGAATTTCAGACGCATTTTCAAGTCTGCAATACCTATTAGTAACCCCAAGCATTTACATCAGTGGTGGGCAACCTGCAGTCCGCCAGAGTTATCCGCTGGTGGTCCGTGAGACAGTTTGTTTACGCTGACCGTCCGCAGGCACGGCTTCCTGCAGCTCCCAGTGGCACTTTCATCATAAAATCCAACAAACAGCAATAGCTTGGCAGTGTCACTTAAATCACTTGATTCGTCCACTGCAAGAGACATGTATTTGGTGTTTTTTAAATCGGCAAGCGGTGCTGACAGACAATCCTCGTAAATTACCTCCAATCTCTGCACAGCCGTGGAATCAGACAGGGGAACTTGCTTCACATGGTTCACAATATCATTTTTGTTTTTATCTCTGGCAAAAAGCTCCTCCAGGGCTCCAGGATTTCCAACGTGCACTTCTTCACAAGCTCGGCATCTGGGAAAAGCTTTTTCTTTTTTAGCTAGTACCAACCTCATCTAAAAAGAAGTAGTTGTTGCTTTTCCCTGTACAGTTGCTGATGTAAGAATCACATTTCAAACGTGATATGAAGACTTCAGATTTTCAGTTTTGTCACGTCTTGCAATGCTGCCAGGAGGATAGGCTGCATTGAAGCTACTGTGTTTTGATTCAAAGTGGCACCTCATGTTGACGACATTACAGACAGATAGAGTGGTTTGGCTTATTAAGTACAAAGGTTTTGGTTTAAATGAGATGGCATAACAAAAAGAAAATCCTTTGTCCAGTTTGGGTTAAAAGCACAGTTTTCACTGTCGACTTTACAGCATTTACTCCCACTCACATCAATTTTTGTCTCCGTTTCCATCACTAATGAAAAATGGGCAGTGTCCTAGCTCAATCGCAGCTGATGCTATCGTGAGAACTTAAAATCCAGTAAGTAGTGCTTAATTTGTGCCAGGGCTCAGCCCTGGCAAGTCCTGGTACCTTGAGGCTTTTGGAAATTCATAGCTCTGGCACCTCTAGGCTCCTGGCCAAAAGCCATCGTTCTCTGGCTGCCCAGCTCTGAAGGCAGCACTGCTGCCAGCAGCAGTGCAGAAGGTAACAATACACCATACTATGCCACCCTTACTTCTGAGCTGCTGCTGGTGGTGGCGCTGCCTACTGAACTGGATGCCTGGCCAGCAGCCGCTGCTCCCCATCTAGTGTTTAATCTTTTCCAGAGCTTAGCCCCAGCACTTCTTTCATTACAAATTAAAGCATTGCCAGTAAGTTACATACTAAGGATGTCATGGGCAATAATAGGCAGCAGATCACTGTTCATTAATTTAATTATAAACAATTTTTTAAGGTGGTATGCCACACAGGAAGCCTTGGTGGGCCACATTTGACCCATGGGCTGCCTATTGAGTAGCACTGTTCTAGAGTATATCATGTTGTTAATGGTGTGACCGTTGATGCTTGGTAAGTGATATGCATTCTTGTGATTTAGACACTCCAGTGAAAACATTTTGGATTGCGCAGACCTAGCAAAACAAAGGTCTGATTCTAGTTCTGAGCAAAGAATATGTGGCTACTCAGAGCAAATTCTAAGTACAAAAAAATATATGTAGTTTATTTGGAGACCCATGCTTCTTTAGGAGAGTTTACTTGTGTGACTGCCGAGGAGAAAATTTGTTTTGAAAATTGAGAAGCAATTCCTGGTGGAAAGTAATCTGTAGTTTATCCACCAGCAGCACACCAGGAGGTACACAACTCTGAATGGAACTGATTTTTTAAAAGTGAGCCATAGCTCTCCTTCCTGTCTGTAAGCAGAAGGGGTCATGTGATACTGCAGTCTACATTCTCTCTCGTGCTACCTTATTCTAAGGTTAGTGGTTCTCAAATACTTTCATTTTATAGATCACATTTTAAGATACAAAGCCCTGTGTAGGCCACCTCCTCTTCCAAACCCAATCCAACACCACTCCCACAGCAACTTTATTACACCAATGAGCAATCAGACTGTATTAAGGAAACAAGATACCAATCACATAAAATGAATTTGTTTGTGGTTATAGCTTCATTATGTATCTGTGATTTATTTCCTTCCCATACATGAAGGACTATTATTCATTGCCTGCAATCCCTGCTACTGTTATCTTCCAAATCAGTGTGCTGTCTAGTTTTGTCCTCTATGTGTTTGCTATCCCTCCAATGTCTGCATATCTGCTCACTGTTTAAATTTATGTCAACAGAAACAGCTAAAAGATCGACACAAAGTAGTTTTGCCAGGTGAAGTCAGGAGTTAACTCTTGAGTCGAACTGGGTAGAAAAGTGCTGGTAATAATATTAAGGTTACACCTACACTACAAGCTAGAGTGTGATTCATGGCTGGAGCACACGTACTCTTGCAAGCTCTCATCTGAGCTAACATGCAGAAATAGTAGTGTAGCTGTAGTAGCCTGGGCGGCGGCGGCAGCAGCATGGGGGTAGCCCCCCCCGAAGTACGTTCCCCCATGGTTCAGGCAGGGATGGCTAGCCTGCTCTGTGGCTGCCCAGGCTACACTACTATTTTTAGCAAGATACTGGAGCAGTTGATATGGGATTCGATTTAATAAAGAATGAAAGATGAGTAATTAATGCAAATCAACATAGGTTTATGGAAAATAAGTCCTGTCAAACTAACCTGATTTTTTTTATATGATTACAAGTTTGGTTGATAAAGGTAATAGAATTGATGTAATATGCTTAGACTTCTTTAAATGTGTTTGATGTGGTACCATATGACATTGTGAAAAAATAGAATATCAAATTAACATGGCACACATTAAATGGATTAAAGCTAGCTAACTGATAGGTCTTAAAATGTAATTGTAAATTGGGAATCGTCATAGAGTTGGTGTGCAGGGATCAGTTCTTGGCTCTCTCATATTTAAGAGTTTTAATTAGTGATCTGGAAGAAAACATTGAATCATCACTGATAAAGGTTGAAGATGACAGAAAAATTGGGGGAATGGTAAATAATGAAGAGGACAGGTCTCTAATTCAGAGCCATCTGGATTGCATGGTTAATTGGGTGCAAAGAATGTGTGTTTTAATATGGCTAAATGTATACATCTAGGAAGAAAGCATGTAGATTGTACTAACAGGATGGGGGACTCTATCCTGGAAAGGGGTGACAAAGATTTGGAGATCATGTTGGATGATCAGCTGAACATGAGCTCCCATGGTGATGCCGTGGCTGAAAGAGCTAACGCGGCTTGATTAGTCTATAAATATCTACTGGGGAATGGTCTAGCAGAGAGGCATAATGATCCAGTGACTGGAAGCTGAAGCTAGACAAATTCAGACTGGAAATAAGATGCATATGTTTAATGGTGAGAGTAATTAAACATCAGGAACAATTTACCATGGGTCATGGTGGATTCTCCATCCCTGATATTTTTAAATCAAGATTCACTGTTTTTCTAAATGCTATGCTCTAGGAATTGTTTGGAAGAATTTCTACGGCAAGTGTGATACAGGATATCAGACTAGATGATTTTTAAGGTCAGGCTTGACAAAGCCCTGGCTGGGATGATTTAGCTGGGGTTTGGGCCTGCTTTGAGCAGGGAGTTGGACTAGATGACCTCCTGAGGTCCCTTCCAACCCTGATATTCTATGATCACAGTCATTACTTCTGGCCTTGGAATCTATGAACCTGAAAAGTTCATATGTGACCAGCATCTCTCAGGAATGCACAAGCTATTACAAAGTTTAGCTCATTTGTGATAGGCTGATCTTTTGCAAATCATGGAGTATCAGAACAACCAAATGTTTTATTAATCAGCTGCCATTAACTGTATTGCAGCAAACAAAAAACAAAACAACCCAAAACACACCACCACCCCAAAACTTGGCAAGTATTATAAAAAGTGAACATTAGCCATTATGAGTGCCAGGAAGAATTTACATCAAGAAGGTAAGTTGTGAGTTTTGCCTTTGTGTGTGAACCAGCTTCTCCAAAGAGTATGGTAAGTCACCCTTTGAAAACGGTGTACTCCCTATCTGAGACACAAGTGTATATTAGGTTATCTACTACTCTTATGCCGTTCTAAATCAGACCTATTTTGTGCATGCTGTGCTGTTGGAGAGAATGTTGACGCCATCTAAAAAGTTATGGTCTACACTGGAGCATTGTGAGTGGATGGTGTGAGTGTGTGTCTGAAGCTGTTGACTTCAGTAGTATCTTAATGAAGTGATGGAAATGATGCAGAGAAAAGTGAGACTGCAGTTTCCATGGATTCATAGCTCGCTACTGCCCAGAACAAGCAAGCAGATGTAAACAGTGTTGAAACCTGCAGCTGCTTGAGCCTGTCAAAAGTGAAAGCTGGCAAGGTAAAACGGTGCCTTTTGCTGAGAGCTAGGGCAGTCCTTATCGTGCTCTGACTGGAAACCTAGCAACCAAAGGTTAAAGACCATAGCTCATTACCACATATTTTCTTTCCTTGAATAATAGCCTTCAGATTTAATGGAAAATGGATGTAGTAGCAACAGGCATACTGCCACTTAAATAGATATCTATTTGCCAGGAGTGTGAGCCAGTGTAAGTTTGAGCCAGTGTAAAGCTGAAATAACTTTATTTAAAGAAAGTTACATATACTTTATGCCAATGTAAACGAGCAGAATTCAGAGATTTAACAAAGTGACAATTTTCATGTTTTTTTCTTTAGACAGATATTGTCCTCTTAGAGTAATGTAAATCTTCCACCATGTAGTTGGAAACCCAGACACAACTGCATTGTATTAGTGAAAAAGATTAAACTTTCAGAATTTAAGCACATGATAACTGTGGTTGGAATTTACAGGATTCTGATCAATTGAGAAATTAACAGCTCCCAGCTTGTTTGCAGTTTTTTTACCCTGGGCGGAGGCATTCTGTAAACATCCTGTTCAGCTACTTCCCTGATTGTAATTTGTTTGCTTAACCAACTGTGCAAACAAGCACTAGTAAGGAGTAGTGTATACTAGGATGCATTTTGTACCTTTGTCCTGTTTGTCTAATCGTCTCACCCAATGCAAATAGTCAAACACTTTGCACCCTTCTAAAACCATTAGAGTATGTCTACACTGCAGCTGGGTAGACAGACCTGTGCTAGCAGCTCTCAAGCTAGCATGCTAAAAATAGCGATACAGATGTTGCAGCTCTGGCTGCAGCTTGGGCTCTCGAGCCACCCTAATCCCATAAGCTTGCTCCCAGCTGCAGCATAGGCATGCCTTTACAGATCATCTCTGAGCTGAAGGAAGCATAGAAAATTGTGGCAAATACTGTTTCTCAGAGGGCAGCCAGAAAGTATTACTCTCCTTTTAACTGAAAAGATTAGTTTGGAACAGCAGTTTTCTTCCTTTCTTAAACCTCAGTACATTGCATCATGGGCTGAATTTACCCCAACTGAAATTAAAAATACAAAGATTTCTTCATATTAGCTCACCTGCACAAATAACTGATGCACTCAAGGTAGTACAGCCACTGGGTGTACTAACAACACTGTTATTAGCTACAAAGTAGCGTTATCAACACATCCTGTGGCTTCTCAGAGCAGTGGTTTTCACACTTTTTTCCTGGGGACCCAGTTGAAGAAAATTATTGATACCTGTGACCCACTGGAGCTGGGAATAAGGGAGCGGCTCGGGCTGGGGCAGAGGGTTGGGGTGCAGGGATGAGGCCAGGAATGAAAGGTTTAGAGTGTGGGAGGGGGCTCTGGGCTGGGGTAGGGGTGCAGAAGGGGGTCAGGGCTCTGGGCTGAGCCGAGGGGGGTTGGGGTGCAGGATGGGCTCTGGGTTTGGTGAGGTTCAGGGCTGTGGCGGGGGTTGGGGTGTGGGTGAGGGGGTGCAGGCTCTCGGGTGGGGCCAGGGATGAGGGGTTTGCGGTGCAGGAAGACGCTCTGGGTTTGGGAGGGCTCAGGGCTGGAGCAGGGGATTGGGGTTGCGGCATGGGCATACCTCCAGCAGCTCCCAGTCAGTGGTACAGTGGGGGTGCAGAGGCTCTTGCCTAAAGGCATCACCCCCGCTCCCACTGGCTGGGAACCAGCCAATTGGAGTGCAGAGCCCGTGCTCAGGGTAGGGACAGCGCACGGAGCTCCATGGCCCCCCCCGTCTAGAAGCCCAACCTGCTACTGGCTGCTTCCGGGACACAGCGCGGTGCTGGAACAGGTAGGCATTAGCCTGCCTTAGCTGGGCAGCATCACCAATGGGACTTTTAACATCTCAGTTGGTGGCGCTGCCCAGGGCCACTAGGGTCCCTGGGTGCTGAGCAAGGCGCACCAGTGCCTTACGTGCCGTGACCCAGTACTGGGTCACAACCCGAACTTTGAAAAACGCTGTCTTAGTGTAGCATACTGAAACCAAGAGCCAATCAGCAGTGTTTTCTCTGCCAAATCAGCATAACTAAATGAAGTACATGATGGGGAAAAGCTTTACAGCAAAGGAGAACACATCAAATCTATCCTGTGGTTTTGTTTTACAGTGTTGAATCAACCCGGCTCCAGCAAATGGTTATGTGAGGTTTTAGTCAAAACTCAGTGTATTTATGCAATACGTTAATTGGATATGATAAACCAGTAAACGTTTTTAAAACATCATAGGCCACTGAAGTTTTTCTGTATGTGTTCCAACCTCAGGAGGATTTAGCTATGAAATAAAATAAATGGTTCACTTTCTCAGCTTGTGTAAATGGCCATAATGGTATTGACTTCCGTGTAACTACACAGATTCACATCAGCTGAGGATTGGGGTCTGGTAACCTCTCCTTTATTCCAGTTACTGTGGGCCAGATTCTCTGCTGATTTATGCTGGTATATATGAAGAGTAGCTCCACTGAAATAACCAGTGTAACTCTGGTGATACATCAGTGCAGATAAGTAGAGAAGTAGATCCTATGGATCAGATTCACCATTGCTCAGCACTTTGTGTAATCATTTATGCCTCATGTTCTGTACCCATTATGCATAGTGTGGCAAATTGCCGGTATTGTTCTCTGGGTCTCGCGCTCTCTCTTCTCTGGGGTAGGTTCAGGGCAATATTGCTTGCCTCTGAACCAGTTCTTAATCATTCCCCTAGTGTCCTTGGAGGAGGGGAGTGGAGAGGGAGGGACCTGGGCCTGCCCTCTACTCCAGGTCCCAACCCAGGGGCCCTGGGGTTGTGGTGAACCACTTGACTAGCGGTTTCTTCCCCTGGGTTACTTCCCTCTCATACCCGTCAGCTTGTGAAGGGCTTCTCGCCTCTCTTCTATACAAGCCTGGTGCCCCTTACCTAGGGTTTCTGTTGGGCTTCCCAATCCACCGCAGCACTCCTCCAAACCTTCTATTTCCCTCTGGACAAACTCTTCTCTTCTGCAATCTGCACTCTGCTCCAATCCAACCTTTCTCCTTCAACTACCACCCCCTGTCTGACTGAAGCAGGGGTTTATATCCCATGACTGGAGTCAGGTGCTCTAACTGGAGTCAGGTGCTCTAATTGGAGTCAGGTGCTCTAATTGGAGTCAGGTGCTCTAATTGGCCACAGCTGTTCTAGTTAATCTAAAGCAAACCTTCCTCCCTTGGCAGGGAATAAGGCCCCCTGCTAACACTCTTATGCTGCCCTCTGGCCATGCTGTATCACAATAGGTATAAACTACACAAGATACTTGATAATGGTGAATTGAGCCCATATGTTTACCTTTCTTCCCACCTCACCTGAGACATGGCAGAGGTGGGAAGAAAGTTCTGTATTTGGAGTGAGAAATTCACATATTTTTAAATGAAACCTGCTTTGTTCTTCCTCTGACTCCAAGTGTTTTCAACATATCTTTTGCTAACGAGTGTTTGAAATTTCATGGTGACTGAAACACTGCTAGTTATGGTTAGGAATTCTCCCCTACGGAACACACTAGCTATCAGACTGTGTTTTATGCATTTTAGAAGTAAATAGTAAAACTTGTTTTTCCTAGTTTGCAAGAACCTGGATGAAAGTCAGGCAGGGTGGGAGTTTGCAGAATATTGACTAGACAGAGTAATAACTAGCAGAGCCTACACTGTGAATCTGCACCAGTAGAGCACTCCTCTATCTTACCCACCAAAAGCAAGACAGTTTCATGGCATGGAAATGGAATAATCCCCCCTTTATGGAATGCCAGACTCCTCCTCCCCCCCTGACAAAGCAGAACTTCACCAGTTTTGCTGTGTCAAGGCTCTTCCACAGCCATCAACCAGGAAAATGATTTGCCCTCTGTTATTTGTCTTGGACTCTGTACAGTTATAACAATGCGTTTGTTTCTTACCATTTCACTCTCTTATTGCCTTATCTATTTTGCTGGTGGTGTTTTACATGCTGAGTTTGGAAGGGCATTGTGTGTAGACTGGATATTTGGGTGAAATGAAATTTTTCTTCTGCTGTATGGCTTGTTTGGGAAACCTGAATAAACATTTAACTCTAACCATTCCTGATGCTACTGACATTCTTGCGCCCCATGCTCCCAGAAAGAGAGAGTGAGAGATAGGTTAAAGAATCCATGCCACCTCGTGCTGTGATCCTGACAAATCTCACAAGCAAAAACAGTACTGGACTAACCCAGTATTTGGATGGGAGCCTGCAAAGGATCATGTGAAGAAGGAAGAGGTACTGGTGAGTCAGGATAGCATAAGCAATGCCCATATACAATTTTAGAGGTACTGTATTTCAGAAAACGTTAAAAATGCAGTCCTATTGACTACCTGTGGTAATTAGAGCGCATAGTACTTATTGTAAGATTAAGGTACATTTTATAACCCCAGGGTACTGGCTAAAGTTAATCTCTGGTAATTACTTTCTGTCCCAACAAATATTCCCTACACTTTCAATAGGGTGAAGGAGTCTTCATTTCCTAAAATGGTGTAACAGAATGCACTAGCAGTGTGAACTGCTACTGTATTTCACCCCAAAGATGGCTGTAGCTCGGAAGTGACTGAATTTCTAGAAACAGTTTTTGTAAAGTGCTTTGGTATCATGGTTAGCACGGAAGATATTCTGTAAATCAGTGGTGGGCAACCTGCGGCCTGTCAGGGTAATCCGCTCATGGGCTGCAAGGCAGTTTGTTTATATTGACCATCCACAGGTTTAGATCTTCTGTGGCTTAGGTTTCTATAATGGAATTAAGCACAAAAATTCTTTCTTGAAAATTTCACCGATCTGCAGAAAGTAAACTTGCTTTTTAAAGGGGGAATTCCCTCCACGACAAGGGAAGAGAAAAGCTTTGCTTCACTTTTGGCAGTAATACACCCTTCATTAAATACATTTCACTGCATCATTCACTAGACTGGAGAAGCTAATTCACACAGAAAGGGGACTTTGTGATTTCTGGACTCACTAGGCTGACAAGTTTCAGGATAGCCAGAATCTAGCAATCTATCTTTTAATGATGTTCGGACCAACGTACCTCTGCAAATTTGGGTTTTCTATGGTGAATATTATAAAAAAACCATCACCGCAATCGCCTGACAGATAAGCATTTTTACCACTGACCTCCTGCAAACCACTCTTCACAAAGCTTGCCATGGCAGTCTCCCGTTAGAGATTACCACAAACAGAGGTAATAATGTTGATTTATAAAACTTTGTTAAAGATAGAAAACACTAATATTTATATTGCAATCAATGTCTTTCTTTAATCGCAGCTGAAGAAGGTTTGCCCCCCTCCCGCCCCACCTGTCAGCCTTCTACGCAAATGGCCCGCCTTTTGTCATTAAATTCTCAAATAGTCCCATGGGTAGAGCTAATTGAGTATCACTGCTCTATAAAATCCCACTTTCTAGTATTATGGGCTGAACAGAACCACAGTGAAGAATTTTTACCTGTTACTGGTATTTCCTGCATCTTGAGTTCACTAGTCTAGAGGTGACAGGTTGAATACCTTTATCAAGATTGTCTGACAGCAGTAATTAATAAGAATGCTATTTTTTAAAACCCTTTGGACTACTGAATTATCATTCTCCAGACAAAGCTTCCAGACACACAAATGAGAGCACAAGGTTAGACACATACTCAATCAGTATCAATCAACCAAATTACTTTTGAAGGCTGAAACTTGGCACACTTTATATGAAATGACTACATAACGCAATAGGTAGGAAGTTCCGGATTAGTGGACCTGAGCTGAAAAAATTCTCTTACTGCACCCTCTGACTCCACCTGTCCATAACTCGTGTCCAGATAGCAAACTTTCCAGCCATAGAAATAAACAGCAGTCACTAGGAAAGAACCTTCACGACAGTAAGTACTTGGCAACCGGATATCTGAAGAAGCAAGGAAACCCTTTCACTGACAATATACCTTGAAAGTGCAAGAAAAATGCCAAGAACTAGACTCCGAGTACTATTTTGAAGAGAACTCTCCTTAACCTCCCCAGATAGAAGTAATGACCCGTAACATCTATCGAGGACATACAGTCATTCTCAACAGAACGTCTACTAATGAGATATGGAAAGACAGGAGGAAAGGAATATTTTCCAGGCAACTGCACTGAAAAAGAACGTTCTCATGCTCTGAAGCTCTCTGGCACATCCCTGCTGAGAGACTGGCATCTGTTCTACTCTATTTGAATGAAGTGGACTTGCAGCACCAAGATGAATGCTTTAAAAAAAAAAAGTGATTTAAAAATGTACTTGCTAAAAACTATTCTAACTTTTTTGCTGAAATGAACACAAAAAAACCACTAGCACTAGAAAGGAAGAGTATTAAATTAACTTATTACAGAGTGTGAGAGTTTCACAGCTAATCTCCAAGTAAATATCTGAGCAGAGCAAATTCTGTTTTTAATTATTTATGCATCATTTAGTCTAGTTTACTACAGTTAAACAAAGGACAAGCAAGCAGAATGGGGTAATATTTTGACCCTGATACGGTACCAGCAGAGTCCTCGTGACTCAAATTGTTTCCTGTACATGAGCTTTTGTTTTTCCAAAAGTACATACTAAACACTGTGTCCCATGAAAAATAAATAATAAGTTGTTTTGACTTCAGTCAGACTTGGTATAAGTGTATACAAAAAACAATGACTTCACTGACCATGCACTGATTTACACCAGACCTGAATTTGGCCCCTTAAAGGGATGCAAGCTCCTTGGATCCAAACCTGGCATCTATCAATCCTAGCTGAAATCCGAGAAAGGGAATGTTAGTCTGGGAATTTAAATGGCGCCTCTTAACAATGCAGCACCTCCCAGGAGCTAGACTTCAGTGCCAGAACTGGCAAGGAGCCCAGTTCCTGTTCTAGGGACTTGAAACAGTCAGATAATCTGATGGCCTCCATGTGAGAATAATATCAGCTGAGATATTCTGTCAGGGTAGTTTGATGCTTTTTGTGATGCAGAGCCAAAATGAATCACTGTCAGAGGTGAAAGAATTTCCCTTTTGTTCTAACATAGGTTATATTATGCCAAGTGTAAATGGTGCTTAACAGGTGTAAAACAAGACAATGTCCCTGCCCTAAGCAGCTTACAGTCATCTCTAGTGTTATCTGTATACAGAAGTAAGGACACCATCCATACCTACAGGATGGGGGACTCTATCCTCGGAAGCAGTGACTCTGAAAAAGAATTGGGGGCCATGGTGGATAATCAGCTAAACATGAGCTTTCAGTGCAATACTGTGGCTCAAAGAGCTAATGAGATGCTGGGATGCATACACAGGGAAATCTCAGATAGGAATAAAGAAGTTATTTTACCTCTCTATTTGGCACTCTTGGAACTGCTGCTGGAATACTGTGTCCAGTTCTGGTGCTCATAATTCAAGGAAAACCTTGATAAATTGGAGAGGTTGTGAAGAGCCACAAGAATGATTAGGGGATTAGAAAAAATGCCTTACAGTGATAGATTGTGCTCTTTGAATCTATACAACTTAGATAAGAGAAGAACAAGAAAGAATATTAAGGGTTGACTGGTTTAGAGTCTATAAATATCTACATGGTGAACAAATATTTAATAATGAGCTCGTCAATCTAGCAGAGAAAGTTATAACATGATCCAATGGCTGGAAGTTGAAGCGAGACAAATTCACACCGGAAATAACACATACAATTTTAATGGTCAAAGTAATTAACCACTGGATCATTTTACCAAAGGTTGTGGTGAATTCTCCATCACAGACAATTTTAAAATCAAGATCAGATGTTTTTCTAAAAGTTCTATGGCCTGTGTTATACAGGAGGTCAGACTAGGTCATAATGGTTCCTTCTGGCCATGGAATCTATTAATGTTTTGGAGGATGTGAGAAAGGTTAGTAGGGTGAAAAAACAAGAAGAGAAGAGCACTGTGTGTTTATCATTTGATGTTAGAACTCCCTGCCATCTGAGATTTTCCAGAAATTGTTCCCTCCTTCTCTTCTTTCACCCTCTATAAATCACAACCAGCTGTTATATGCATCCACAGAAATCATTTGCCCTGCTATCCTCTTGCTTCCTCTGCATCGGTCACCTTTAAAAAGTTCATTTGTTTGGTTAACATTCTATGGTTGTCTGTATAAATATTTTGTTCAGACTCCCAAAATGGTAACCATACATTGTAAAATCTGCTCGTTTCTGGTATAAGGCTATTCATTTTTCCCCCATGCCTTGTTTCTCCATTCCACTAATGCTAGAGTAACCTGTCCTCTTCCAAAATGTGATGAATGGGTCCTTTGAAAATCAATGTCCTGCTTTGAACTATAACCTAACAGAATCGCCATGGGCTACCTTAAATGTTAGAATTTTTTGAAGGAATATAGTGTCATCTAAGAATATTCCCACCATATGTGCAGAAAGGTTCTTATTTCTACATCCTCTCCAGCATTTGTCTTTAAAAAAACAACCACCAAACAGCACAAAAAGGTAACCACAGTTTGTTTTTTTTAAATCCATACTCTGTCATTTAAATATTTCCCAGAAAATTGGAGCTCTCTTCTGCACTTACCTCCTCAGCAGTTCCTATTTGAAGAAGCTTCTCTGAGTAGGAGGATGGAGAGAGGAAATGTGCCAACGTATTGTGGCAGAAATGTCAAAAGGCCAGTAAATACAAGTTTAAAAGTTGTGGCACTGGGCATGCCACAGAATCAAATAAGCAATGTCTGCTTAAAGGCCAAATTTTCAAAAGCATTACCTTTTACTTCACAGCTGTAAGTTGTCTGCATCCATTATTAAATTGCAAGCAAAAACTTGCAAGCAATTAGACTCAGTGTAATCAATTCTCACAATTTTATCTCGTAACTCATTCTTAAAGTCCCATCTGCTGGAATCAGGCATTTGCATGAGAACTTCAGCTTTCATTTTTTTAAAAAGTAAAAGTAAGTTTCTATCCCTCATTATTGCAGAGAAAAAAAAAAATCTCACAAATGTGAAAGAAGTGCATGCTAAATACTCGCAAACCAGGAGGAAGGTAAAAATAATCCAAATATTTATTATTTCAAAAATCAACTATCAGACTATACTGTAGTCTTGATTTTTTCGGCATGACTCATGGTTTTTGAATGTTTGAGGTTAGCGATACTGCAGATTTGTATCTGCAGTTTATTTGGAGGAGGGCTGTGGGCACAAAATGTGAATGCATGTACTCTCTACGAAGACCTCCATGACTCTAGAATTCAGTTCTTCCCATAGGCTGGATGTGTTATAGACATGGTGCTGTGAGGCCCCACTTTTCCCCCCTGAGGCTTGATCCAAAGTCCAATAACATCAATGGAAAAAACTCCCCATAATTTCAATGGGCTTTGACTTGGCCCATGGGTATACATGGGCTGAGAGATGTTAGGA
Organism: Chelonoidis abingdonii; assembly: GCF_003597395.2. Classification (NCBI taxonomy): domain Eukaryota; kingdom Metazoa; phylum Chordata; order Testudines; family Testudinidae; genus Chelonoidis; species Chelonoidis abingdonii. Next base: position 54,743,667 of record NC_133772.1, read on the forward strand.
TGCAATTATTATTTTATTATGGCAGTTATTTCATGGGTTTAAGTTGTGGGGCAGCTGATCACTGAGATGAACAGTTCACTGTATTGACTGTAAATTTTGCACTTGCGTAAGGACCGCTAATGAGTAAGATGGATGGATGGATGATTTTTTTTTTTTAAATCAAAATCTATGAACTGCATTTGCAAATAGGGAGGCTGCGTCTCAGCATTCCATAGATTTCCTTCCAAGTATTAACTTCAGCTTTTGTGAAACAATATTCCTAATTTTCCATATTTAGGAGAGAATGAAAATATATTCAAAAGTGTTTAGAATAATGTGATCAGCAAGTTTTAAGTTTGTTTTAATATTATCAAAGCAGAAAGGCTACCAGGAGATCATATCTTTTCTCTTATGAGTCTCCAGACACTCTTATACCAACTTAACAGCATTTCAATAAACCAACAAATGTGTTTCCTAGAATATATTCTCTTCCCTCCCGCCCCAAAACAAAACAAAGAATCCTAGCAAATTTTATTATCTGCCCTTTTCAGCTACCTTTTGGTACCTCACCACCACAATAAAAAAATAAAAATAAAAATTAAAAAAACACCCCAGATAAGCTGCTTGTTTTATTACTAAAAACTGAACAACAGGATGTTACCTCTTTGGATAAAAGAAATTTGGTTACAAAAGAGCATCTATTATCTCTAAAATCTACTATTTAGAAGGCAATCCAGGTCATATCAGAGCCAATTTTCAAAAGTTTTCATTTACCACTACTTGAAGAATATAGGGCTTACACACATATTTTATAAGTCTGTGTTTTTGGGTTACTATTGCTTGATATACCTAGATAAACAGAGACGTTAATTAGAAAGAAGAACTGGCAACAAAACAAAAGGCAACACAGATACAGACACTTCTGAGTATTCGGAAATATAACATGGGAGTTATTCAAATGAATTAGGGCAAACTTTTCAGAGAATTCATTGAGTCTACTCAGTGCAAATAAGGAGTGCAGACCTGAGCTGTAAGATAACCAAGACAGATGTGTTTAAAAAAAACAAACACATCATCTTTTCTTCATTGATGCCCTTCAGTTTGAAAAAGGGAGCTGTTCTATGGTGAAACATGTTCTAATGCTGCTGAGTGAATACTAAAAGTGCAGATACTATCTGGGCAGAGAAGTGGCTAAAAATGGCACTTTATTATTCAAAATATCTGGTCCTATAATTGAGAAGTTGAATCAGATCTTCAACTGGAGTTAAGACATGCATGTTCATCTGGCGCATAATCTCAGGACAGCTGTGGGTTTTGGTGGCCAAATTTCATTCCTGCTCCAACAGGACAGGGGAGCAAGTCCATCTCTCCTGATGAGCTCTTAATTGTAGACTCTTACAGACAAAAATGACTAAGTATTAGCAAAACAATTCTCACGATGTGATTGGCTTTTTACCAGGGATTAATGATCTAGAAATACCTTCTACATGAAAGGTGACAGACATGATGTGATGTACATGAATGTCTTACATTTGAAGTAAGTGTTATGGATGAAAAAGGACCTAAGAGAGCACCCACTCAATCTCCCTGCCAGTGCAAAAGTGTTCCCTAATAACTTATTTTCTACAGTTTGTCCATGCTTGATTTCAAGGATCTAAGCAATGGGACTTCTACCCCTTGCCTTAGGAAATTATTCCTCAGTCTAATAGATCTCACTGGCAGGCTATTTTTCCTACTATGTAGCCTAAATTTTTTCCTTAATTTTATTCCATTACTCCTACAATAGTTCTGTCCCCTTGTATCACCCTAAGTAACTCATATTCCTCTCTGATGTTTACAGCTTTCAAATACTTGTAGACTTATGGTCCTCCATTAAGAGTTCCTTGCCCAAGGTATAGAATTTCCCTCTTTTAATCGTTCCTTAAAAGACAATCCCTCTAAGCCACTGTTCATTTTTGTTGCTCTTTGTTAGCTTTCCTACTGGTCCGGCAATACCTACCTACAGCAGGCAGGCACGCATACAATATAATGGCCAATACACACACACACAACAAATCAATTCCAGCAAATATCTAAGTGGTTTTGTTTCACTAATAGCAACAGTAATGATCTTGGTGCAGGATGTACCATAGTGATTAGTGACCTGAAAAATCTCATCTCCTAGTCTATCACTAATCCCAAGGAAATGCCTTGCACCTTCTCCATGACTGAATCAAGGCCTGCTGCCCTGGAGCTCAGTGAGAGCAGTACTATGCCCTACAAAACTGTTTTAGTCACAATATTAGTGATGATGACTGCACAGCTAGAACAAGACATTAAAGAGAAGTCCCTAGTGTGGCTAAGCACTGCACTGGGACTTGTTACACCCCAGATTTCCCTCCAGCATGGGCTTAATGGATGACTTTGGCAAATCACTTCACCTCTCTGTCTCAGTTTTCCCTCATCTGTAAAATGGGGATAATACTTGCCTGCTTTGTAAAGCATTTTAGGATCTATGGATGAAAAGAGCTAGGCATTTTTATTCTGTCCGTCTTTACTGACTTTCCAAATAGAAGTTAAAAAAAAAGTGTTCCATTTTTTAAAAGGAGGTGGGGGAATAATACCTGAATTGTGCGTTCTACTATGAAAGAGGTTAAAATATCCATTGCTGCTTGTGAGCTATTCTTGAGTGCATAATGGCCAATGTTTGCCTGCACAGTCACTGGATTGCCAGCACTATATCTACCTCATTATTGTACAGAGCTTTTTATAGATTCCATCCTCCTCCAGTATAACACAGGCCATAGAACTTCCCCAAAATAACTCCTAGAACACATCTTTTAGAAAAACATCTAATCTGGATTTTAAAATGGTCAATGATGGAGAATCCAGCATGACTCTTGGTAAATTGTTCCACCGGTTAATTACTCTCACTGTTAAAAAATGTATACCTCATTTCCAGTCTGAATTTGTCTAGCTTCAGGTTCCAGCCACTGGACTGTGCTATCTTTCTCTGCTAGAATGAAAAGTCCACTATTAAATACTTGTTTACCATGTAGACATTTTTAGACTATAATCAAATCACCTATTAACCTTCTCTTTATTTAGTTTAACAGAGTTCTTTTATTCTATAAGGGATGTTTTCTAATCCTTTAATCATTCTTGTGGCTCTTCTCTGAACCCTCTCCAACTGATCAACCTCCTTCTTAACTGTAGCACCAGAATTGACATAGTATATTTAGAGCAGCGGTTCTCAAACTTTTGTACTGGTGACCCCTTTCACATAGCAAGCCTTTGAGTGCAACCTCCCCCTCCCTTAAATATATTAAGTGTTTTTAATTTATAACACCATTATAAATGCTGAAGGCAAAGCAGAGTCTGAGATGGAGGCTGATAGCTTATGACCCCCTGAGGGGTCCCGACCCCCAGTTTGAGAACCCCGATTTAGAGTCAGAGAGATTGCATATAAAAACCATATCTAAATTAAGATATTTACAGTAACATTTTGTATACATGTAGTACAGCATCAAGTATTTATGGCGTTGCATAAGTAACAATAACCCCAATATCTCCTTTGTCAAAATATATAGTTAAAAAAACTGCAAGAAAATGTAACATATAAAGTGCTTGTTAGACAACTTCACTGTAGTTATTACTATCCTTACCCAACTGAAAGAAAATTTCAAAATATGAGCTGGAATAAAGAAAATTTGGCTATTCTGATAATAAAAACAAATGGTCTGAAAACAATTTTGAAAAACTTAAGACACTACTGTACCACCACTTATGTTTCCTTTCTATATGCCATATGGTGACTGTAAAAAGCTTCTTCTCTGAGAGAGACTTAATTGGGGGAAGGAGTCATTAACATGGGGAAAAAATATATCTTTGAAGTTTTCAGCTTTGGGGTTTTAAAATACATTACACTACAAATAGTTCTTTCTTTAAACCCAGATACTTTAAACAAATGTCTAGCAAACTATGTATTAGGAAAAGCAAAGAAAAGAAGTTCAAGTCTATGGTGTGAACTTGCTGGGGAAAATTTAGTAGTAGTTCCAAGAAATACTCCAGACCGACACGTGTCCTTATTAGCAGGAATGCTGCATGATGTACAATCTGGCTATCATTCTACTTTGGTACACAGCTTGCCAGGAAGTTAGAATACAAAATTAGTTTCATTCCCAAGTACTATACTGCACATAAGAGATACACATTAACTCCTTCACTGCTATAAGTACATAACTGTGTTCCACATTTTCTTTTAAGCAAATCTACCTGGTACCCAGATAACACAGTGTTTAAAGCCTTAAATCAGTGGGGTTGGATCTGGCCCTAATCTAGACAGACACTATTCAGCATTAGAATATTATGCCTCTTCTGTTTACCAGCAGACAAGCAGTAGTCACTTACGATCTGCAAGTGAGTGGTTCCCTTAGCATAAAGGGTCCATAAACATAAGCCATTTCAAGAATTCCCATGTTCCTTGCACCCACACTCAGTTTCTCCCTCTGCCAACTTTCAATCACTGCAGGCACCTTCCTCCTCTTTCCCCCAGTTGCTTCTTTCTAGTCTCCTACTTACCCTAGTGATGTCAAAGCTTGTGCCTTCTCTGCTGCCTTGATCCCTTCATCGTTATCTTCAGCTTCACTTCATTAACCCATTACAATTTTCACCCTGACTTATTTCCTCATACAATTGTCAGCATCACTGCTCTCCCAGCCCCATGGTATTCAGCCTTGTTTCCCCTCTGTCCCCTCAGCCATACCACCACCTCCAAGAAGCCTGGCTTACCCTCACTACTGCAACTTCAGCTACTTCAAGCTGGTGCTTTACAGTGCTGCAGGACTGCAAATTGGTTGGTGCAAGTATGACACTTTGTTATGTCTCCCTTAGCAGTATATCAAGACCCAGTGGGGTGATCTTCCAGTGTGGAATGAAGAACAGACTTATAAGCCAGAGACCCAGGGAAGTGTTGGTTTGTCTGCAAGCAGCTGTAGCACTGGTTAAAAAAAGGGTTCTCCCCATGAAAGATGGCAGCCCAGAAAAAAGAAACTGATTACTGATAGCAAAGCAGTAGCAGTGCACTGTTATTCCAGTCCATAGTGCCCCATGCCAGCATGCCTTAATGTGTCCCTGGTGATTGCCTCTGGAGTTTAAACTGATTCCAGTTCTGAGGGTGATCTATGCAATGTAAACATCCCCTCCTAGGGACTGGACTGAGACAATCAATTCATTTTGGCTAGGACACCAAAGAGCTGCCACGCAAAAGTTATTTTCCAATCATACGAACACAGACCAGACCAAAGGTTCTAAACTACAAATAGAAGGTACTTTATACAGTTATCAGTGTCCTGGATAAATTGTAAATATTCATGCAAGATAAACTTATTACTGTTTCAATAATTAATATTTTATTATATTTGCTAGCAGCAAGACTTCTCAAACGTACATGGCTATTGAGAAATCCCCTTTCATCTCTATTTTAATAAAGCTGGTGGAGAAATTTTCATGCTGATGCTAACAGAACAAGTTTAATTAGAGTTCAGTAATAGGATAAAGGGCAGTAAACCACAAAGGAGTATTATTATTCCACATAGGCTCCCTGAGCAGGACTGACCCAGCAGCTTGTTCCAAGAAAGAAGCAAAATAAACGTGAAAGATGTGATAACATAAGACAGGCGCCAGGAGGGGCGAAGAGAGACAAATTGCAGCAATATCAGAAGCCAGAAAGCTGTTGTAACCTACGCACAGTAAGTGGAAGATTTATGAAAAGCAAGGTAAATTTTAGCTCTGCAACCATTTCAGTGTTTGACTATCATTGGTATTCTTTGATTACCTGACAAAGTACTTCTTTGATCTAAAACTGCAAATTTTCAACAAAGTTAAATTTTGGAACCATGTGATAAATTACATATTTTGCACCACTGACCGTCTCACCTGCACGCTATCCATTAAATCCAACAGGATTCCTGATGGTGGTAAAAATAAACATGTGCATAAATGCTTGAAGGAATGAGACCTGATTGCTCTCTACCAGGTTTATTCCTTACTTTTCACCCCACTGACCAGCTTCAAACAACCATCTTCTTAAAAAATAAAGCCACAAAATTATCTCTCTCCCCAAAATATGGAAATTCCATTTTCCCAATCTCTGGTATTACACTAGCTTGAAGTACAGAATGAGCAATATTCTGCATCACTGCCTGAAAAAAACTAGTTTTGTTTGTTTGTTTTTATATTTAACTATCAAATTTCTCTGGGCATCTCTGAACAAGAGATTTGAAAAATAGAAGATGGCTATAAATAGTACCAATAACTTTTTCTAAAACTTTCTAAAGATGTTTTCTGTAAAATATGAGGCACAGACAGAACACCTATGGAGCGGAGTGACACCAAGGAAATATTAGCTCTCATTGGAATGATCTGCATAATCAGGATGTGGCAATACCCCCATCTCAGCTCATACCAACAAAACCTTTATACCCACCATCATGCCAGCCCACAAGATCAGAATTCTTCTTCCCCATTATGCTACACTTCAAACCTTGTGGTGCTAAGTACCAGAAGGTTGTGAGGAACAGAAGATACTGGAGTTCAGGCAGTGGACTATAATTTAATTTCCTTAGCCATTGGCCTGCCTGATAGCGTTGCTCTGATATCTGGCTGAATGACATCATGCAGCAGCCAAAGAACACAGTGAAGAAACCACCTACTCTGATGTTCTCTGTACCCCCCAGATGGCTGACCTTCAGCAGTGAAGAACGCATACGTCAGATTCTTTTGTGCAGTAATTAGTTATGAAAGAGGTGCCAGGGCTGAAGCAACTTTTTTTACATTCATAACTGATGCAGCAAGCCCAGAGGTCCCAGGGCTATCAACCGCCAAGGCTCAGCCCTGGCACAAGTTAAGCACTGCTTTTGGGCTTTCTCAGGCAAAACTCCCATAAGACTTCAGTATGAGTTTGCATGAATGAAGATAGCAAGTTAGTTTGTAAGGTTCTCTGGGATCCTTCAGTAAGAAGGGAACTATACCAAAAAAGTGTCAATCTGACACTGGCAATTTCTGGTAGTTAAAAAGTATTTTGAAATATTACTTTTTGTGTAAATCAAGTGGTTTGTTTTTAATATTTAAAAGTTCTGCTGGGCTGAGCTGTAAACGGAACTGCTTTATTCTAGATGATAAGCAAAAACATTGACTTTAATTTTAAAAGAAAAAAAGGGTAGTCTTCACTCACATGATTCCTCTTGCTTTCTCCATCTTTTATAGATGTAATAAAAGTCTCAGAATAGATTGTTGATCCAGTTTTGTTATCTGTAACCTAATATGGCAAAACAGGAACAATAAATTAGATGAATATGAATGCAATTTTAGTCCTCTGTTACTGTTTAGGACAGTATTACTTTAACGTTAATCCTATTTATTTTTCATTTCCTGCCTTGCAATAGTGACTGCAGCTGGTAAAAGTCGGTAATGAATCCCACTATTACTATGACATTCTGAAAAAGAAAGAAGCTAATCAATCAAGTATTGGGCAGCGATCACTTTTACATTCCACAGTAAGTATCATATCTGTATTCCATATTCTCCAGGCATTACTATGCAGTGAGAAAAGTCACTACAGCAATGGAACAAAACAAACCATTTTGCCACATTAACCATTTTCCACTTCCCCACCTAACTGCCAATTCTAGAAGCAAATCATACACAAGACGTTCATGAATTCAACTCTAGATTCTCTAAAATTTTTCAGCATGTGACAAGCTCTTACTCTGCAAGGCCAGCACAAGCAAGGGTAAATAGTTATATGCATTGTTTCATACCTTGTCAATTTCCTGGTGGGTATGAATGGTTTTATTACCAATTTTGGTGTCTGTGTTGGATTCATTATGGTAGCTAGGAGGTAAGTTTTCAAAGTCGACTTCTGACGGGTTTTTTGCCCCTTCTTCCTCTGCCTCCATCTAACAAATGCAATAAACTAGTGAGCAATACATTCAGCAACGGCGATTTGTAACCTTTGGCAAAAACAATAAAACAGAGCAAGCAACACTTTATGTCCTACCCTAAACAGTGTCACATTTATTAGTACTGATTTCTACTGTATGAAAAGATTTCCTCAGCTATCTCAGAAATGAGCATGGCAGCTTTTTTAATGCAACAGACTGCCCTGTCATGATACTGGAGCACCAAACTCTATTTAAAGTAAGGCTGCCTTGTTCTCTTTCTATGGAATTGAATGTCAGGAGGGTAAGTGGGCACTGCAGAACTTCTTAATATCCACCGTGTGCTGAAACTGAGTTAACATTTTTAATCAGTAGCCAGCCTATCTACTTTTTCCTGATAAACACTACCCTTGAGATAGATTGTCACACCTGAGGAAGAGCAGGAAAAGGTTCTGTAAGGACAAAGGGCATCATCCAAAGTCACTGAAGTCAAGAGAAGGTCTTTCATTGGCTTTGGATCAGGACATGCATGCTCAGTCTTGCACTCCTTATCAACAAGCAAAATTCCCATTGTATTGGAGTGCAATCACAGCCTTAATTCTGCCCCATGCATTCCTAGTGCTATAATCACACTGGGAAGGAGATGATGAGATCGCTCTTTGAATTAAAGAGTAAAACAGGAATGGAATTTTAAAGTGCACAAAACCAGGAAAGAAATCTTTGTGAACACGAGGAACTCCTGGGAACATTAGCGGAGTTCCATATAAACTAGTTATTTACTTGAGACCTCCATATTAGGTCTAAAATACTGTAAAAGTTCACCAGGTTGATCTTTAGCATTTTTCCCAGGGGCACATGTCCCACTAGTGATGGGTCTTCTTTTGGAGTGTCTGTCTTTTTTCCAACCGTTTTTGCTGTGGACATTTTTAAAAGTGTGTAATATTTACAATACCTCATACCTCAGTTCTCTGTACCCATCATTTTGTTAATTTAAAATTAATAAGGATGGGGTTAGATTTATCATAGTTGGACCATAGCCAATCTTTCTTTATTAAGCACTGACAAAGTACATTTGGCATTGTACAATAAAGACATGGTCTCTACTCCATTGGGGCTTACAATCTAAATTAAACACACAATAGAGGATACAATACAGCAGTTGTGCAGATGAAGCTAAAAAGTTCAGATGTGCTGATTTTAATTAAATATTTTTAAAGATTTATTTTCTCAGGTGGTTTATCACAGAAAGGCTTCTTGGAATAATTGATTTTATTTGAGAAGGGATTTAAAAAGCAAAGGGTTGGTTTGAGGCACAGTATAAAAAGGAAGCTTTGTAAAGGGCAATATAGAAAAAGGCTCCTTGCAGAGAACGGGGAAGAATGTAGAGGATGTTTTTGTGGATAATACACTGGACTAGGACTCAGAGGTTCAGTTTCTGGCTTAGTGATGTTTTCTTTCCTGTGTGATCTTGGGCAAGTCACTTAGTCTCTTTGCATCTCAGTTGCCCATCTGTGAAATGACAGCAACATGCTCTTTCTCCCACTCTGTCTAGTTTATTTATACTATAAGCACTTCAGGGCAGGGATTCCCTCCTACTACATTTTTGTACAGTTCCTAGCAAAATAGGGGACTGATTTTGAAGCCCCAAAATGCTACTGTAATACATATAATAGACAGGAAGAGGGCCTGTGTTAGTGAAGGGCACTAGGAGGAACTGATATCAAAGACAAGCAGAAGTGTGGGTATGCACACAACTGGAAGTGAGGGTGAGAAACGTGAATACGAGTGGAATGTCCAAATGGTGGAAAAGGAAGATTGTTTCTGCAGCAGTGGCAGCACTTTGGCTCTCTCTGTTTATATGATGTGCTCATCACCACAGTATCTGAGTGGCTTCCCTCCCCCATGATACTTCATGTTGTGGATAGACTGGAGGAGAGCAAGGCAAGAAAATAGAAAGGAGATGATTGAAGCACGAACAAGGGTTATAATCGAAAGGTGAAGAACATTTTTAAGAGATTATATAGAGAAAAAATGGAAGGAAAAAATAAGTTGAGCAGGGAGAGCGTTTATAGAATAGAGGTAGGGCACAGAGCGAAAGGTGTGAAAATTCTGCTGCATGGCATCAATTTTATCCTAGACGAAACTAGTGATATCCTGCTAGGAGCAAAAGGAGAGGGGGAGGAGGGTGTCAGGAGACAGACAGATAACAGTCAGCAAGGTTGAAAGTGCAGGAGTTGATCTAAAGGATCAGTGCTGTGTTGCCAGGAAAATGATCATATTCAAGGAAGTAAGAACAAATGTGTAGAGAAGGAAGGCTGCATGGTGCCTGGATTTCAGGCACTCAGTAGCATGGAAACAGGAGCAGAGAAAGCAGATATAAAGGGTAAGTAGAACTGAAGATCGAAAGAGTGGAGCAAGTTTAGTGGGAAGAAGGCACCTGATAGCTGCAGAGAAGTCCATATTAATAGACAAGTCACAAACACAACATTTGAAGATGTTAGTTACTGGGCAATTTTGGACCTTTTTTAAAAAGTCTAATCCAAAATTTTTGACCACAAGTGCCTAAAATAATTGAGAACTATGCATGCTAAACTCCTTTGGAAATCTGACATGTTTGTTTATGTGTGGTTAAATCTTGAATTCTGTGCCTAAAGATTTAAAATGTGGTCCCTCATTCACAAAATGATGCAATGACCTAACAAAGTTCATCTAGTTATAGAATATCATGAACCATTTGAAATTTTCTCCTCCTGTTACAACATAGAGTTGAGCTTCTGTAAAACTGTTCCCAGATTGAGAACAAATTTCAGTCTAGAACAAAATTTTATAGTGCTGTTAACCACTGAAAACAACTACTACTAATGGAAATTCTGACACATTCTTAAGGATAGTTGCGCCTGAAGCAAAGGACAAGGCTGTTTTCCATATAATAAGAATTTGCACATTATAAAGAGAGGTTTTTATGTGGATTTTTAATGGAGCTAGATACAGAAAGCAAGGGTATAATGTAATAAATGAGTAAATGAGGGCTCATTCTGTTCTACTGCAGTACAGAAGCGTGAGTTTACGCGTACATCAAGGATGGAATAGGCACACAGCTCCCTTATTTCCATCTGCAAAAAGTCGACATCTCTGAGGGGAATCTGCTCCAAAGTTACTACATTTTTAGGCAGCATCTTTAAGCTTCTGAGAGAGCTTTCAGGTGCAAATGCCTGCAGGGGAATCCCTGTGACAAAAGCGTGCTGATAGGAAGCCAAAGCAGAGTTACAGACAGAAGCAGTCTGGGGGCACAGGGCCTCCCCATAGCTGAGCCTGTGCCTCTGGCCAACAGTCTGTGGGAATCTGCAGGACATGGGAGAGAAGCTGCATGCCAGTGTAAAAATTTGGAGTAAGCTATGAGGAAACAGCAGCACCTGAGCACAAGTTACTTGAACTTTTAGTTCATTCTGTGTGACTGAAAGTGCAACTAAGACAGGCTGTATTATCTCTGCCATTCAGGGAAACTGACAGCTTGATGCAGCTGAAACATCTGAAATGTTAAGAAATAATTTCCACACAGACTTATGATGCAACCATCTAAACAAAAAATTTACTGCATTCCATTTCTGTACTTTAGTTACAGTGCTCCATCAGTACCATGTCAACATTCTGTAATGAAAATGCTGACAATCTTGCATTAAACATTCAGCGATTTGAAGTTAGGCAGTAAAATTCACTATGGGCTGATTGAAAGGTCTCAGCTCAACAGTTAATACGGTCATTTAAAAAAATACATAGTTTTTGCTATATTAAAATGGTAAATTTTGCCCTCATATTTTGTCCACTGCTCTCAGTAACTTCATCCGAAGTTGCCTACAAGTAGCCAAGGTTAGAATTTGGCCCTAAGAAAGGCTCCAGGGAGAAAGGAAAGAGGAAGTTAACTAGACAGTTTTAAGGTTTCAAAACTTCTTTAACAAAATGAATTTTGGATCCGAATTTACGCCCTGCTCCCAAAAGTTGCTGAGTGGCTTCAACTGCAATTGACTTAATAATAGGAAATAAGCATTTGTAATAAAAAAAAAATACCTAGGAGAGGGAAGTTTAAAAGAAAAATGCCTTGTTTTCTGCACAGTCAATTCTCTATTGCTATAAGCCAGCAACAACTTAGGAATGGTCAACCTGAGCAGGAGTCAGACTTTGCCAACAGATGTTGCCAAAAAGCCACAGTAATAAGTGAGCAGCCTCCCATCAGCTCCCCTCCCCACCCCCACGCTGTTCCCAGCACCTCCCACCCATTGGCAGCACTGCTGACCAGCACCTCCCCCTCCCTTCCCACACCTCCCAATCAGCTGTTTTGTGGCATACAGGAGTGTCATAAATAGATAGCTAAGGGTTAATGTTTCTTTCACCTGTAAAGGGTTAACAAAGGGAACCAAACACCTGACCAGAGGACCAATCAGGAAACTGGATTTTTCAAAGTCAGGGAGGGAATTTTTGGGGGTCTGAGTCTTTTTTCTGTCACTCAGCTATGAAAGGTTCCCTTTCTATCTCTAATCTTCTGTTTCCAATTGTAAGTAACAGGCAGAAAAAAACAATAGATAGGCTTTTTGTGGTTTCGTTGTATTTACATGTGGTGTAGCTGGCCTGAGAATTGTTTCAAAATTGGATATCTTTTTTGAACACGACGTTCATTCATATTTTACTTATATGAAGCATAGCCCTGGTATTGCACGTCTGATAACAGAGAATATTTTGAATGTCTTTTTTCTTTGTCTTTTATAATAAAGTTTCTTTTTAAAGCTTGTTAGAGTTTTATCTCTCTGGGTAGGCCCTAAGAACGAAGGGGAGGGGAATTTCTATTGTTGTTAAGATCACGGAGGGTTGAAGCCTCCTGCACACCAGGGAATCGGTGGGAGGGGGAAGAGAGGATGAATCATTCTGTTTGCCTTGTATTGGTTTCTCTTTGTGGAATACGAGAGCGACATGCTTCTTGTATAGTGATAAAGAGATGGTCAGTACTCTCAAGGTCCACGGGAGGAGAGAGGAAGTCTGGGTGGGAGAGAGAGGGGGAAGGGAAGTGGGTTATTTCCCTTTGCGGTAAGACTCAGGGCTTCTGGGTCTTGGGGACCCTCCAGGGAAGGTTTTGGGGAGACCAGAGGGGGCCAAAACCCTGGAATTTTTGGATGGTGGCAGCGATCTCAAAGCTAAGCTGGTAATTAAGCTTAGAAGGGTTCGTGCTAGGCACCCAGATTTCTGGACGCTAAAGTCCAGATTTGGGAGTTAGGCTTATGATAAGGAGGCTCTGCGGGGAGGAGCAAAGGCACTGCAGGCTCAGAGGAGAGGGCAGGAAGGGGTGGAGTGGAGGCAGGAACTGTGGCAGAGCCAGGAGTTGAGCAGTGAGCACCCACCGGCACATTGGAAAGATGGGGCCTGTAGCTCCAGCCCGAGTTGGTGCCTATACAAGGAGCCGTATATTAACTTCTGAAGAGCCACATGTGGCTCGGAGCCACAGGTTGGCCATCCCTGGACTGCCCCTTGGGAGCAAAGGGAGCGATCTGTGAGGGGGAGGGGCTCTGAAACACAACTGAAATAGTTGATACCTCCAGTGGCTACTCAGTACAATAACTAAAGGCATAACAGAGCCCCAAAAGTTATTTAAAATGCCTTATTTTGTTACAGTTGGGAGATACAGGCAAAACTCTCACTGAGCCTTGAATGACACTTCTGTCCACAGAACTACAGAATCAAGCTCCAAACGCTCAACTTTAAGGCCTGATGCAGCAAGTGAATGAGCATTTCCTAGGAAAGCAAGTGCTGAATCTCTAGCCTCAAATGGGATTCAGGGAAACTCACAAGTAACATCTTTGAGGGGAATCAAAAACTTTTTGGAATTTTTAACAAAAACAGAGCAAGATAAAGCTAAGGGCCTAACGCAAACCCACTATTGCACCACATGCGCACTAATGAAAGGCTTTCCAGCAGAAGAGATGTCTCCAGGGTTTTGAGGACAGGAATGCTAAAGCAAGAAAACAACCTTAAACCTTTTACATATATTAGTTTCTGATTCTGCTGCTTTTACCTTTGATGAGCATCAGGAGCACTCTCAGATTCTGGAAGACGCTCTGATCCCAGGATGAAGAAATAAATTAATGTTTCCACAGAGTTAATGATCGCTGCTACATGGGAAACTCCCTCTTCGAATACCAGAGAGGAGAAGGCAGCAAGGGGTGGGGAAATATTTCAAACAGCACCAAAGGGCCACACCAACACACAAACGCTATACACACACTGCATAGCCACACACACCCCACTTGCCTCCCCAAGCCTAAAGGCTCACACACAAAAGGCCTAGACAGCCACACACACACACTAGGGTGACCAGACAGCAAGTGTGAAAAATCAGAACAGGGAGTGGGGGGGCGGGTAATGGGAGCCTATATAAGAAAAAGAACCAAAAATCGGGCCTGTCCCTATAAAATCGGGACAGCTGGTCACCCTAACACACACACCCCCACCCTTCGGCCTAGGAACTATCCCAACAAACGGGGGGAAGCCCCAGGCACTAAACCTCCATCCCCTTCACAGGTGGGATGGGATCTAGGGGGCCGGGCGGGGGTCTCACCTCCTTGACTGCGTTCCGCAGTTTGTGCTGCGTGTCCTCCATCAGCTCCTCCACCTCGCGGAACATTTCGTTCAGACTCGCCTCCTCCCGAGGGAAACTCGACTCCGGCTCCGCGGGCGGCAGCTGGGCGCCTCCATCCCCCGCCGGAGCTGCGCAAGCCGCCCCCAGCAACAAGGGCAGGACCAGGAGCAGTAGCATCCTCAGCCCTGGGCAGCCGCGTGGGAAGGAAGAAAGACAAACGCTGAGCAGCGGGCCCGAGGAGAGCCTGGCCGCCTGCCCACAGCGACGCCTCGCCCTGCCGCCGGGGCCGGGGCCGGGTCCCCTCCGCGCCCCTCCCCCGGCTCCCGTGCCTGCCCCACCGCTCTGCATTGCCAGCGCCCCCGGGGACTCACGCTCTGTCCCAGCACAGACGTGCTCCCTGAGCCGTGTCCGCCGCCGCCTCCCTAGCAGCCCTGGCGAGCCGCGGAGATGCGCGCCGAGCTGTGAAGCCTCGGGCCAGCGGCGCTGCTCTGCTCCGCGCTGCGCCCCTGGGGCTCGCAGCAGCCTTCCCCCGCGGCCGCCTCCCTTGCTATTGGCTGCAGCGGAAGCCGGAGAAAGCGGGGGCTGAGTGCGGTGTGGGAGGGACCAGGTGCCCGCCTGCTCTCGGAGCAGAGTGGGGGGGGGGTGGGCTCGGTGCCAGCTTCCTTTACAGAGCCTGGCAAGCTCCCCAGCTCGTTCAGTGTGAATTGCGGGGCGGGGGGATATGGCTGAGGCTCCCCAGGCTTTGCCCAGCCCCTTTCCTCATTGGCAGCTTGCCTGAAGCTCCTTCAGGGCCGCGTTTAGTGTATGGGAGGGACAGCCGCGCTACAGACCCCTCCTGAGAAGAGAGGTTGGCTGCAGACAGCCGTGGAGCTTTTAAATGTGCAAGCTGCATCCTACTCCAAGCAGTGGCCCTTTGCATCAAAATGGAGCATATTATATTAGGGCCTATGGTATCCATTAACCACACCCTGGCTTTAAGGGTTAAGAGTAGCAAGTCATCACAGCTCCCACCCTGCAATGCACTATATTGTTACCTTCTGCTTACCATTGGCAATGTGTGTGGAGCTGTACAAGAGAGAAAAATCAAGCCCAGCCCCAGACTGTTAAATCCTGCTTAACTTTACACACCCTGACTTCAGTGCCAAAAGTTAAGCACCTTTATAAGCCTTCGCAAGTTTGAGGCCTAAAAGACAGAATGTGCTGGGAGACCCAGAGGGAAGAATCATTTAAAGGATTATCATCCTTATTTTTCATGAACTGTCAGTTTATGAGGGCTGTAGAAGTGAACTTTTCTCTTCAACATGATCCAAAGGGCCTTCATTTGTATCAATATACAACTTCACCCAGTGGTTCAGATAAGTTAGTGAAGGAAGGAGAATTAACAAAATATTGCTACATTTCTCCAACAAGGGGTGAGATTTTTGCATCGGTGTATGGAGTGCTGGCAAGAGCAAGGTGCTTGTGAGCTCCTGCTGAGCTGTCTTCTTCACTCTCTCATGATAATGGGAAATGGGCTCCCCTGGAAAAGGAGTCTCTGGAAGAGCTCTGAGCAAATGCACCATTTTTTCTCATTGTACTGGGAAAAGGAGGAAGTGGCGGATGGGAAGGTATGGTGGCAGCTACTCTTTTGTTTGTCCTCTTGCCTGGTGATGTCAGTGCCTCACAGGTGCAAGGTGTTGCTTTATGGAGGCAATGGAGAGGGAAAGGATTTGAGGAGAGGCATTCCCTTATAAGAGCTGTTGGGGGAGCTCTTCTGCTGTCTTTAGCAAAGACTTATTTGATGTGTCCCCTTTGCACTCTCCCTTATTTTAACCCTTACCTACATTTCCATATTCAAAGATGAGTGCAGCCCTGGGGCCCATTACAGAACACCATGGGCTTCATTTGACTCATGGCTGCACTTTAGTCACCTCTGGCCTAAAGTGTTATATGCTAAGCAGATGAGGCTAACCCTGAGTCCTAAGGTTCCTAGAATATATGTTTCCATCAATGATAGAAAATGCAAAGAAATAGAAAACATAGGCAGAAAGGTTTAGGGCTGGCCTGTGCCAAACAGCAGCAAAGTCCAGGCAGATTTTGCTCCCCATCCAGACATTTAAAGGCTTTCCTATTGCTGGCATGGGACAGGCTCAGAGTTGAGTATATATGCTGGCTGAAATGATGGGGAAAAGAATTAGAACTCTCTATACATTTCCAAATGGGAACTGATGAAGGAAGAAAAGATAGCAGGAAAAGAGTTCAGTATGAATTTCAAACCCAATATTGACAGGGATGAGAATTCTCTGGTAAATATTAGAAAAAATGATATAATTTGGCAACATTTTTAATGCCATGGGGATCGTGGCAGCTGCAGTTTGTCTCCTTTATACATTTCTCGTTCTAATTTCCTGTCCTAGGTCAGGTGAGTCATGCTTCCCTATAATTCCTGCCAATTCCAAGAATTAACTGGCCTTTTGGTCATCAATATTTCTTGTTTGTGGCTGACAAGAGAGACTGCTTTCTATGAGAAGAAATTTCTACATCTGCCTTCTCTTCAGCCTCTTTTTCTTTCCTTTCCTCCCAAGACATAGTATCATGTATTATTAATTATTACTTGCATCTTTCCCATGAGATACAGCATCTTTTCCTCTCTGCTTCTCACCCTAGGAATTCATCAGAGAGTTTGCAGATGATCTGTTCTAAAGGAAAAATGGACTGGTGAGTTCCCTTAAAATATTTTATTTTCAGGGCTGTCAAGGCTGAATCCCAACTGTCACTTTGGGTACAGAAGGTGGGGACCTGCAAGGATTCTAAGAATTAATAGTCACCACTCCAGGCTTGTACTGAACTCCCAAGATTACAGCTTGTCTCTGAGATTGGCTTTGTAATTATTGCCACTACTGAAATGCGAAAACAACCTTTGGAACCAGGAGGGAAAACAAACAAACAAACAAACACACACACACACTCTCTCTCTCTCTCTCATTTCCTAATTTTTAAAAGTTCTAGCCTTCCCATTGGCTCTTTTGGTCAGGTGCCCACTTTTTTTTTTTAATTTGTGGGGACTTTTTAACCCTTTACAGGTAAAGCAAGTAGAGAACAGATACCAAGAGAGATTTTACAGCTAAAGGGGGTGAGCAATAGTGGGTAAATCAGAGCATTGAGACTAGTGGGGTAATGCGCTCTGTGATTTCTAAAGCACACTAATGAGTTGTGCATTAATTGGTCCATAGACCTTGGTGGTGTATACTAAAAGTTCCCTAGTTCAGTGGTTCTCAACCAGGGGTCCAGGGACTCCTGGTGGGGCATGAGCAGATTTCAAGGGAGCTGCCAAGCAGAGCCAGCATTAGACTTGCTGGGGCTCAGGGTAGAAAGCTGAAGCCCCACTGCATGGGGATGAAGCCCAGGGTCCTGAGCCCCGCCACCCGGAGCTGAAGCCGAAAACTGAGCAATGTAATTTTGCGGGGACCCCTGTGTGGCGTGGGGACCCAGGCAATTGCCCGGCTTGCTACCCCCTAATGCCAACCCTGACTTTTATATGCAGAAACCAATTATTGTGGCACAGGTGGGCAGTGGAGTTTTTATAGCATGTTGGGAGGGGTGGGGAGGGCTCAGAAAGAAAAAGGTTGAGAACCCCTGCCCTATTTCACTTTAATATAGTATTGTTAAAATGCACCAGCAGGGACTACACTGACCAATTAATGCACAACACTTTAGTGTGCTTTAGAAATCACATGCCCATAGAGTGCATTGTCCCAACATGTAGACAAGCCATGATATTTGGGTCAGTAGCGGGGGAAGGGGGGCCATTCTAGATGTTCTGGGGGAGTAGAAGATTTTGCTGCACCCGAACGAAAAAGCGAGAACTGCGTTTTTCTCCCACATAGGGAAGGCAAGGATTAAATCAGAAAAAGGAGATGTAAACGTTTTCTGGAAAGTAAGAGGACATACTGATGTACTGTAAGTAAGATGGGCTGGGAGCAGGACCCCTAGAAATAAACAGAGGTAAGTCCTATCCATGAAATTCAGATTTCACCTATGTAGCTGGTGTCGTAAGATATTTATGTGCCAGGTGAGCTAAAAATTCATATGCCTCTTCATGCTTCAGCCACCATTCCAGAGGACATGCTTCCATGCTGATGACACTTGTTAAAAAAATAATGAGTTAATTAAATTTGTGACTGAACTCCTTAGGGGAGAATTTATGGAAAATAATGCTGCCCACTTCTTAATTACAGTGTCACCTGAAAGTGAGAACAGGCATTCAAATGACACCTTTGTAGCTGGTGTTGCAAGATATTTACATGCCAGGTGAGCTAAAGATTCATATGCCTCTTCATCTGAACTTTTGTTCAAGGGGGTTTGGTCCATCTCTAATTATAAAGTAGGTTAGGGAGCAGGTAGAGGTGTTTAGGTTAGGGGATGAGAGAAAAAATATGGCTGGTGCATCAGGCAGGAACAGAGATACTTACAAGTTAACATTTATAGCTCTGAAGAGAGACCCAGTTCAAGGGATTGGAAGAAAAATGATGCATATATGGTAGACTTCCAAAGCAGTGCAATTGATGCAACTACAATCAGGCACAGGAATTAGAATGTCACTATCAGCTGCCTCATTTTTACATACTACAGATTAACAATTTGTGTAAATGGATAAAAGCAATTTTGCTATGAAAGTTATTTTGTAAAAGGAGATTCATATTTTCAGGGTGTTGTTAGTAACAAACATAACATATGCAAATTGTCAAAGCTCTGATAAAATCTCTAGCAGATTAATTTTTCTTGAGTTAGTGTCTTTTCGTAGCAGGTATTTAATTGATAGACAGCTTTATAAGGGATGATTTTATAATTCCAGCTATTTATCATTTGAAACAATTCCATTGAACATTACTGGTATTGCATTATTAATAGGGCTGTTGAGTAATCACAGTTAACTCATGCAATTAACTCAAAATTAATCGTGATTAAAAGAATTAATCGCGATTAATCGCACTGTTAAACAATAGAATACCAACTGAAATTTATTAAATATTTTGAATGTTTTTCTAAATTTTCAAAATATATCTATTTCAATTACAACACAGAATACAAAGTGTACAGAGCTCACTTTATATTATTTTTATTACACATAATTGCACTGTAAAAATGATAAATAATATTTTTCAGTTCACCTCATACAAGTACTGTAGTGCAATCTCTTTATCATGAAAGTGAAAATTAAAAATGTAAGGGTTTTTTTATTACATAACTGCATTCAAAAACAAAACAATTTAGAACTTTAGATCCTGCAAGTCCACTCAGTCCTACTTCTTATTCAGCCAATCACTAACAGAAATGTTTGTTTACATTTACGGGAAATAATGCTGCCCACTTCTTAATTACAAAGTCACCTGAAAGTGAGAACAGGCATTCAAATGGCACCTTTGTAGTTGATGTTGCAAGATATTTATGTGCCAGGTGAGCTAAAGATTCATATGCCTCTTCATGCTTCAGCCACCATTCCAGAGGACATGCTTCCATGTTGACGACACTTGTTAAAAAAATAATGCATTAATTAAATTTGTGACTGAACTCCTTGGGGGAGAATTGTATGTCTCCTGCTCCGTTTTACCCATATTCAGCCATATATTTCATGTTATAGCAGTCTCGGATGATGACCCAGCACATGTTGTTTGTTTTAAGAACACTTTTACTGCAAATTTGACAAAATGCAAAGAAGATACCAATTTCTAAAGATAGCTACAGCAGTCAGCCCAAGATTTAAGAATCTGAAGTGCCTTCCAAAATCTGAGAGGGATGAGGTGTGGAGCATGCTTTCAGAAGTCTTAAAAGAGCAACAATCTGATGCAGAAATTACAGAACCCAAACCACCAAAAAAGAAAATCAGTCTTCTACTGGTGGCATCTGACTCATGGTGATGAAAATTAACATGCGTCGGTCTGTACTGTTTTGGATGGTTATCAAGCAGAACCCATCATCAGCATGGACGCATGTCCCCTGGAATGGTGGTTGAAGCATGAAGGGACATATGAATCTTTAGTGCATCTGGCATGTAAATATTTTGCAACACTAGCTACAACAGTGCCATGCAAATGCCTGTTATTACTTTCAGGTAACATTGTAAACAAGAGTCAGGCAGCATTATCTTCTGCAAATGTAAACAAACTTGTTTGTCTGAGCGATTGGCTGACTGGACCTGTAGGCGCTGAAGTTTTTCATTGTTTTATTTTTGAATGCAGGATTTTTTTGTACATAATTCTACATTTGTAAGTTCAACTTTCATGATAAAGAGATTGCACTGCACTCCTTGTATTAGATGTATTGAAAAATACTATTTCTTTTGTTTTTTACAGTGCAAATATTTGTAATAAAAAGTAAAGTGAGCACTGTACACTTTGTATTCTGTGTTGTAATTGAAATCAATATATTTGAAAATGTAGAAAACATCCAAAAATAGTTAATAAATGGTATTGTATTATTAACAGTGCAATTAATTGTGATTAATTTTTTAATTGCTTGACAGCCCTAATTATGAATTCCATCAGTTGTTAAATAAATAAATTAAATTATATGAACTTTATCCTTCTGCATGAGAGTAAGTCTATGGCTCCTTTTGCAGGATCAGCATCTCTGGTCCTTTTCCTAGAAGCTCCTCCATGTGGTGGTTCTCTGACTCCACTGAACTCTGTTCAAAGCAATGCAGTCCCACAATGCCATAGAGAGAGATCAGTTCACAGAGTAAGTTGAAGGAGTGGGACCTAAGCTTGTAATGATTTCTGAGGAAACAACAATACATTTGAGGAAAACATTTAAATCTTGACGCTGCCTTTTCTAACAATTATCAACCTAATTTCCAATATCAATTCAGTTATACATTTTTTCCTCTTGCCTTATTCATTCAGCTGGAGCATTTTGTATTTTTGTTCAGTGACATGGAAGCCTACATGCTGAAAACACCATACATCTTAATTGATTAATGCGATCATTTATTGTTTTTTTAAAACGGAGTTTCTTACACTTCACATTGAGAGTAATAAAGAGGGTTAGGAATGATGACTAGAATGAGTTAATATATTCTATATATTTCATCCATATCAAGAAAATATAGCATAGGAAACAATTTTGTATTGGAAGAGAGATGAATTAAATGATTTAATGATCCTTTTCCATCTCTAACTTCTATGGTTCATTCTGATTCTGAGTTAATAGATTGTGGTCAGTCATCTTGGTGGTGGTGTTATTTGGTGATGTACAGGTGCCACAGAGCTAATTCACATCTCTTTCATAATAGTTTATAATTTGAAAGCTTAATTTTCATAGATTTGAGGACTAAGGGAAGATTTGGGTAGGAGATATTAAATATATGTTTTTGCTGCTTAGTTATTGTTGGCTGTTGCTAATATGTTGAAGGGGGATTGTAGAAGTATATAGAATTAATTTATATTTGTGTATTTGATTAATTGTTAAAAAAAAACCCAACAACAGCCAGGTATAAGTGTGCCATTTCAGTGAATCTGTAAATCTAAACAAAATAAATAATAATGAAAAAGAATCTCGGGTAAAATTTTCAGAAGTGACTTAGGCACTTTTCCAGTATAAAAATGTCTCTCTTGATTTAGCAGCAGAGAATCCTGTGGCACCTTATAGACTAACAGACGTTTTGGATCATGAGCTTTTGTGGGTGAATACCCACTTCATCAGATAAATGTAGTGGAAATTTCCAGGGGCAGGTATATATATGCTAGCAAGCAAGCTAGAGATAA